>NW_012111586.1:1141553-1152887 GCF_000951035.1 Colobus angolensis palliatus
GGCATGCACCTGTAGTCCCAGCTACTTGGGAGGCTGAGGCAGGAGGATTGCTTGAGCCCACGAGTTTGAGGCTACAGTGAGCTATGATCATATCACTGTAATCCAGCATGGGCAACAGAGTAAGACCTTGCTTTTACAAAAGAAAAAGAAGACATAATGCTACCTGCACCTTGAACATCCTTTATTTTGAGGGTTAGAATGGTAGAAGTGATGTAAATGAGTTCTACAAAGGATATTTCTAAAATTAAGGAAAGTGATTCCATATGTAAATCTTTGCTCTATAATAAATAAGAAAGAAAAACACCAAGGAAGTAAAACCGGGGGGGGAGGGGCGGGCATAGTTTTCGAAGCCTGTAAAAGTATGTTGCATTAGTAACTTACTTTTGGCTTTGGCTTTATCAGTGTGAAATGTTGTTGACCTGTGTTCTCCTTTTGTGAAACAGTGTTACTTGCATAATTCAGTCTCTGCTTCCGAGGCTGTTACACATTATCCTCATGCAATAATATGGCATGAATTATGAAAGAGAACAGAGTAAATATTTTTGTCTTCTTGATATGTGACCTGTGTGACCAGTTTTGTTAGTTGAAATTAGTTTATAAAAACTAAATTATCTTTGTTCTACATTACAATCTTAGTATTATATGAATCCAGAAATATCCTTTTCATGTGCCAATAATGCTACAAGAAAATGTGAAAATAGGCCAGGTGCAGTGGCTCACGCCTGTAATCCCAGCACTTTGGGAGGCCGAGGTGGGCGGATCATGAGGTCAAGAGATCAAGACCACCCTGGTTAACATGGTGAAACCCCGTCTCTACTAAAAATACAAAAAATTAGCCGGACGTGGTGGCGGGCACCGGTAATCCCAGCTACTCGGGAGGCTGAGGCAGGAGAATGGCGTGAACCCAGGAGATGGAGGTTGCAGTGAGCCAAGATCGCGCCATGCACCCCAGCCTGGGCGATAGAGCGAGACTCTGTCTCAAAAAAAAAAAAAAGAAAATGTGAAAATAAGTTATTCTTTCTGCTAAAGATACTATATAGCTCTCAGGCATTTCTAACTTCCTTAAAAATAAAATGTGGTTTCTAAACTGGAATGGAGAGAGAAGGGGCAGGTAAAATGGCTTACCACTCTATCAACACCAAGTAAAGCCCAACAATTAATGTGGCCTGCCTACTCAACATACCACCTACGCAGAGCTTCCGCCTACGCTAATACTTCTCAAATATGAACAACCACGGCTTGCCAGATATTAAGGAAAGAAACCCCAGCAAAATAATCCTAATCAAAGGGGATTATCAGATTATCGTGTTATGTTAGGATAATGTTTTAATTATATGGCAGGCAATGTTCTAAGTGTTTTACGTTGATTAACCCAATGCTGACGGGAACCCAATGAGGTAGATACATCTATATTATGCCAGAGATGACACGGGAAATACAAATTAAATTCCCTATGGTCAAACAGCAACTAAGCAACAGAGCCAGGCCCCAGAGTCCACACTTCTTAGCTTCTACAATACTCTACTGCTCAAACATGGGAAAGGGGAGATCAAAATGCATGGACTGCAGAAACAGAATGAAGGGAACAGTGGGAAACTTTGTCACAAAATTAGAATCATAATCATATCCTGAGAGATATGATACTGCATCTAGAGAATAAAATGATATGAAAAATGACCAATTCGAGAATAAGGAACTCTTGGGGGATAAATGAAATGAAAGCTAAAATACATATTCAATAAAATGATTTTAGACCGGGCACAGTGGCTCATGCCTGTAATCCCAGCACTTTGGGAGGCAGAGGCAGGTAGTTCACCTGAGGTCAGGATTTCAAGACCAGCCTGACCAACATGGTGAAACACCGTCTCTACTAAAAATACAAAAATTAGCTGGGTGTGGTGGCGCGTGCCCGTAATCCCAGCTACTTAGGAGGCTGAGGCAGGATCGCTTGAACCCGGGAAGTGGAGTTTGCAGTGAGCCGAGATTGTGTCACTGCACTCCAGCCTGAGCGATGGAGCGAGACTGTGTTTCAAAAAAAAAAAAAAAATTTAAGAAACAAAGAAATCTCTCCCCCAAAAGTAGAACTGAAATACAACTTAGAAACAGTGCCTGTGAAATTCTAAAATTCTAAGGAGGAAATTCCTATCAGCCCAAATTAAAGGCAATTTCAGAGATGCAAGGAGATAAAAAGTTTACCTCTTATTTTCCCTTTCTTAGTAAGATACCAAAAAATGGTACATAGCAAAAGAAGGCATATGCTAAGATGGGAAAATATGGGATTCTGGAAATAATGGCACCAACTTAGAAGGTCTAGAAAAAAAGGGACAGTTGTGTGGCGTAACTAGGTTGTAGGAGAAAAATTATAAAGTGGGTAAGATGATAAAGCATCTGGAAAGAACTAAGAATACAAAAGGAAAATTAGGCAAGCAGAAGAATGTACGGTTGCAAGTTAACTGGAGGAAAAACCAAAAGCTGTACCACAAAGAAAATCACGATGGCTCATGCCTGTAAAATATGGGCATTGAGCTTTACGGGGATTGATTGTAATGTAACTACTTAGAAGGATGAGACATAAGAAATGACGGAGGTGTCAGTTAAATCATTTATCACAAAATGAAGGCAATTTGAACTCAATGTCTAAATTACCAATAGATAGCACTGCAAAGTAACTTCTCAATCTTTTAGTCTGGACTATTTAACCAAAGGTATGTGTTCCTTTAATAATTTTTCTTTAGTTTATTAAAAGAAACGTTTACAACATGACACCAACAGAAGGGATCAAAGGGTGTTGTGAAATTGTGAGTCTTCATTCCTTTTTCTTGGTTCTTTGTATTCAAAGATGCTGTTTAGTGCGTTCTGTTCTTCATCTTCTCTCTTGTTCGTTTTCCAGGTCTCTTCTACAGAAAAAGATATACCACATCTGGTCACATAGCAGCTTGCCTTCTGCCCCAGGTGAGGACGAACATAACTGAAGGGAGAGGGCAGGGTTGGGAGTGGGAGGGGAGGCTGTGCCTGCTCCTCACCCGGACATCTGGGCTCACTTACATTTGATCCTTTCTTGCCAGGCCTCTTGAGGCCTCTGCCATGAGCTGTCTTGGCCCGGAAGCTAGATACATCATCATAGCTCTCCCGAGTGTTCCACTTTGAACCTTTCTTCTTTCCACCAAAACCAAACTTCTGGTTTTTATACCGTCGTTTAGCACTGGGCCTGGAGAAGAATGGTCCTAGACATCACCCACAGCACTGTAAACCCTCATGAATTTGATGGCCCAGCAATGCTCTCAGTTTCCTTTCTATAAGCAAAGCCCCTTAGGCACGTCTGTAACCCAGAATCTCATCCTTGGCCCCACAATCCTATGCTACAGCCTCTCTAGACAAACTCATCTAGCTCGTTTATTTCCAGTTCTGACCACCAGGGCAGGAAAATAAAGCAAGAAGCAGGGAAGGCTCTACATGTATCACGTGGCTTCCTGCTGTCTTTAGAAACCTTTCTATTTTAGGCCAGGTGCAGTGGCTCACGTCTGTAATCCCAGCACTTTGGGAGGCTGAGGCGGGTGGATCATGAGGTCAGGAGATCAAGACCATCCTGGCTAACACAGTGAAACCCCGTCTCTACTAAAAAAATACAAAAAACTAGCCGGGCGTGGTGGCGGGTGCCTGTAGTCCCAGCTACTCAGGAGCTAAGGCAGGAGAATGGCGTGAACCTGGGAGGCGGAGCTTACAGTGAGCAAGATCACGCCACTGCACTCCAGCCTGGGTGGCGGAGCAAGACTCTGTCTCAAAAAAAAAAAAAAGAAAGCTTTCTATTTTAACCAAATCTTGTTAAATCACCCTCAGTTGTGTCTACTCCTCTCAAGGGTAAATACATGCAGTTCACATCCAAATCTAATGTTACATTTGTAACATTCAAATGTAATGAAATGAATACATTCAAATGTAAACATTCAAATGTAATTATAGGCATTCGAATAACATTCAAACGGAGTAACATTCAAATGTGAAACTGGTCATCCAATAGGAATCTTGAATTCAGCATCTCCAAATTCATGTCATCTCCTGGACTGGCTCTACTTGCTGTACATATGCCCTCACTTGAGGCTGGCACTGCTCCCACCAACCCAGACACACAGGTCAAACATGTGAGAGTCAGCCTTGGTTCTTCTCTCACTCTTTATACCCAAGTCAATTACTAAGTCCTGTTCGTTTCACCTCTTCAATGTTTCCTCAATCCAGCTTCTCTTCTCCCTCAGTTGCCACTTTCAGGTTATTATCATTGCTCATCTGGACTTTTGCAATAGTCTCCTTGTCATTTTCCCAGCTTGCCTCAAGTCTGTCACCGATACAAAATCCACTGTAATCTTTTTAAAAACGTGAATATAACCTGCTCATTGTTATTAGTACAACCTACAACTTAGTCTCTCTACTGCCTTCTAGACAAAGCCCAAGCTCCTCAACAAGGCAAACCCACAGCCCAGGTCCCCCCAGACACATCGCACCCCTCCTTGCTTTGCACTGTATTCCCAGTACACCAAGGGCTTACTGTTCCTCACAAACCCCTTAGATTTCACATCTCGATGGCTTTGCTCTTTCAGGCTTTCACTTCTTCCCAAACCCAGCTTCTCTTCTATTCTCGTGGTTAATTCCTACTCATGCTTCAAACAATGCTCAAGTCGAACCCTCCCTCCTCCAGAAATCCATCCCCAGACCCTGTCAGGTATTTATAAAAGCTGCCTCAGTACTAATCCCCAAATGCCTCTATCATAGCACTTACTATCTTACATGGAAATTATCATTTCCCCTAGGCCTGGTATCCAGGTATGCAAAAAAGTGGACTAGAAAGAACAATGAGAGCCCACATTCTCTCTTTTAATCTTCATACTATGAGGCAGACACTATTTCCTCAACTTAGCAGATGAGGCAATTAGCATTTAGAAAGGTATGGTAACTTGTTCAAAACTGCCCTCCTACTGAGTGGTAGAGTCGGGATCTGAACCCTAAGTCTGAACTCTCGACCATCACACTGTGTGATGAGGAATCAACTTTTACTCAGCATTCACTTAAAGGGTGCCACATACTTAAAAGTACCTTCTTGGGACAGGTGCAGTGGTTCACACCGATAATCCCAGCACTTTGGAAGGCTGAGGTGGGTGAATCACTTGAGGCCAGGAGTTCAAGACCAGCCTGGCCAACATGGTGAAACGCCACCTCTACTAAAAATACAAAAATTAGCTGGATGTGGTGGCGGGCACCTGTAGTTTCAGTTACTCAGGAAGCTGAGGCACAAGAACCGCTTGAACCCAGGTGGCGGAGGTTGTAGTGAGCCAAGACTATACCACTACACTGTAGCCTGGGTGACAGACTGAGACTCTGTCCAAAAAAACACAAGTTTAAAAAGTACCTTCTTTTACTCTTCAAAGACTGGCATGGCTAAAAGGGCCCATCACACAGTGCTAGGGGTCTCGGCCACAGGCAGCAGCTGCACTGTCTGGACTCTATGGCTGTGCTGGTGGAGGGGCTATGTCTGCCATCCTTGTGACCTGTGGCGCCTTCACACCTCACGGGATCCAAAGAAACCAAGCCAAAACACTTCTCACCCCTTCTTCATCTGCTGGCCTTTGGCTCCCGCCTTCGTGCGCTGTGCCAGAGGTTTCTGATCTCCCTCAAGGAAATCCAGTTTATCAGAGAAGCCTGTAAGTGAAGAAGTAATTTTGATCAGCACCACTGTATTTTATGAAGAAAAGTTTAAACCACCACATGAGGCTATTATTTGCTACACTGATTTTAACAGTCACATCCTGCTCTCCAACACCATTCCCAAAACCTAGATCCGATAGGTCCACATCAACCAAGAAGGCTCCAAAGCACTAAGTGTTCAAATCAACTCTAAAGTACCTGCTACCCTTGTTCCCCTAGCAGAGAGATGTACCAACCTTTCTGATACTTCTTAATAGCATTCATCATATGTGCTTTCTCCTGCTGCCTCTTCTGAAGAACCTCCGTTTGCACCTGTGATATGAACACAAGGACTGTTACAGCTATCCCGTACCATTATTCCAGTGTCTACACTGTCTTAAGAGCAACACCATGATTAATGCCGCTACCCTTTGACATTTACTATGTGCCAAAAACTGTGTCAGGGACTCTAAGTATATTCTCAGATCTAGGTATATTCTTCATAGATGAAGATATATTTGTCTTATAACAATGCAGTGAAGTTGAAATTTGTGTTATCCCCTAAACTGAAGCACAGAGAAGTTAACTGCCCAAGTTGCATGGTGAAAAAGTGCACAGCTGAGATGACCCAGGCTGTTTGACTCCAAAGCCAGCACTCATCCTATTATACAATCCTGCCTACAAAACTGAAGCAAATCATGTTTAAGACTACATCAATTTTCACATCACATTTGGACAGATTATTTAACTCACTGTTACTAGGCATGAAAGTAACCAAAAGGAAGAGAAAAAAACAATGTCCCCAGCCAAAGAAAAGAAAAAAGTTTGACGGATAAAAGGAGACACTTTATAATACTCTAACAGAGGGTTTCTCAATCTTGATACTGCTACAGCGTGAAGAGAATAATTCTTTGCTGGGGTGTAGGGGCCTGTCCTGCACTGTACGACATTTAGCAGCACCCCTGCCCTCTATCTACTAGATGCCAGTAGTACCCTCCCTCCGAAATTTGACAACTAAAAATATCACCAGGCAGTCATACAAAACTCCTAAGGAGCAAATTCACCCCAGTTGACAACCTCTTCCCCAATGTTTCCTTAAATTAGGAACAGTGAACTAAAAGGCCCAAGTGGGTTTGTCTTTGCTTTTGGTAATTTTCGTTATGTTAAATTACTTATTGGTGTCTTTGAGAGAATCTCAACCATCCACCTCCAGATCAAAGAAATAATAAATCCACAGCAGGCCTTTTGCAGAGGACAGGATCCCAGCCTATTCTTACTCTGCTGAGAATGTATCAGTGAAATGACCCCAAATGTGGACAAGAGTCCTGCAACCCAGATCACAGCTGCTTCTGTCCAAATGTTGACAAAGTCTTAACCCCCACGCCAATCTTCCTCACATTCATGTCTTCCCACAATCCTAACTTTAAAACCCGTCATCTTCTTTCTTAGATGACCATGAAATAAAAAAGGAAAACCAAGAAAAGTTTCAGGGTATGCCTGATCTGGTGTTACATTAGAACTCAGACATTCACAGTTCAAACACACAGGCCATCTTTCAGATTGGATGACAATCATTAGGATAATTTCTTCAGGGACATGATTATCACATAGGCCAGTGAATCCCAAACCAGGATGCATTTCAGAATCACCTGGAAAGCTTTTGGGGAAGGGGGAAAACAGACACCGATTCCCAGGGATTCTGAAGTCTAGGATTCCGTTTTGAAAAACTTCCCCTGGTGATTTGGCTGTGAGGTCAGGTTTGGAAACCACTCATCTGGACCCAGTGTATAGATATGAAAACTGAAGACCAGAGAGGTGACTGGCTCACCTGCAGTCACCATACTACTCCTGGGGAAGCATTCATGTCCAGGCAAGACTGTGCTCATGAATACCAGCACATACACTGAGAGACGGTAAACACACGATCAACACACAGCTCCATTCAGTTCAGGGGACCACGTCAGACCACGGCAATCTCATCAAACACACACACTCCGCCTGTTCCTATTCCCTGCACACTTTCCTTCTCACCTTCTTCCCGTATTTCCTAAGCGCTCGCAGTTGTTTAGCCTTTTCAGACCTCTCCATGGCAGCCTGTTTAGTCTGCAGCTTCTGTCGAATCTACAACACAAAATGCTGTCAGTTTATGTTATTTGAATCTAGAATGACCACTACTTAGGATGCACTAGAGCAGGGAACAGATATTCCCTGTTCTTTAAACTGTGGAACTTGTAAATCATCAATTCCAAACCCTAAGGACAATGGGGCCCACAGGCTGAGCACTTTACCAAAAGTGTTAGAGTGAAGCCAGAGATTGAAAGTCACCTTCCCACTCCCAGTGTGCTGTCTGTTTCATTTTACAAACTGCCTATCTGAAGCCCAGGAAAGAAGACAAACTTCTCCCCATTTCTACTGTCAGTAGACTGAGGCTGGAAACTAGTATGCGGCCTCAGTGTCCTTTTCTAGTATAACACATACACAATAAAAATCCATGCAGATATCAGGTGCCTAGCCTTTTCAGTCAAACATACACATTTTAGTTAAAGGATGAGAAGTTGTCAGTGAGAACTTGTATAGAGTTCACAGTGAGAAGGTGAACTACTACCATGACAAAAGCTCCCTAAAATCCAGTTTGAGACCCCAGAGTACTATTTAAATATACTCATCCCTCAGTATCCATAGAGGATTAGTTCTAGGACCCACTACAGACATCAAAATCCACAGATGCTCAAGTCCCTTATATAAAAATGGTGTAGCGTTTGCATATAACCTACACTCGCCTCCAGTATACTTTAAAGTCAAGGGACCTCAACTCCTGGGCCGCAGACTGCCATGAACCTGCTATGAATCTGTGGCCTGTTAGGAACCAGGCCACACAGCAGGAAGTGAGTGGCAGGCAAGCAAGCGTTACCACCTGAGCTCCACCTCCTGTCAGATCAGCGGCTGCATTAAATTCTCATAGGAGCCCGAACTCGACTGTGAACTAAGCATGCAAAGGATTTAGGTTGTGTGCTCCTTATGAGAATCTAATGCCTGATGATCTGAGGTGGAACAGTTTCATCCTGAAACTATCCCCTCCCCCAGTTCATGAAAAAAATTGTCATCCACGAAATCGGTCCCTGGTGCCAGACCACTGCTTTAAATAGTCTCTCGATTACTTATAATACTGAATTCAATGCTACGCATCATGTCATTCTCACAGATTCAATGTTCTCAGCACATGGCAAATTCAAGTTTTCTTTTTGCAACCTTTTCAAATTTTTTTCTCAAATATTTTTGATCCGAGGTTGGTTGAATCCACAGATTCTGAACCCATGGCTATGGAGGGCTGAGTATATCTTGGATTACATGCTGGCAATCCCCTCCTTCAAAGTTAAATGAGGTCCAAGTTCTACGCAACTCTAAATGGTACTGTATCTGAACCATCTAAGAATCCCTCATTTTATAGAAGAGAAAACTGAGGCCCAGAGAAAAGTAATTGTCTGCAAGTTCTAGCACTACCAGTGGCAAGGACACAAGAATGCTGTCTTCTCTGCACACCGTGCCATGACCAAGCCAGCTAGGAAATGCAATGGGCCATCTTCACCTCAAGGACCACACTTCTCACAGCACTGTTCCCCTCCTTAATTGCTGATTTTAGAAAAAATGTCATTCCTATCTGCATCTAATTGGTGGTAACTGGCATGACTCTGAAGCAGTCAATCTATGGAAGAGGTAATAATTGTCCTCTGACAACTGGCTCCCCATTATTGGGCTCACAGCTATCTTTCTAAGCCAGCTGAATATACTTAAGTACAAAGTTTTGGCTTTCCAGAGGAAAACTTCTACTTCTTACCTTCTGCATCTGCAGATCAGACTTGGCCATTTCTGCAAAATAATCAGTGGGTCGCTTGGTAGGGACTTTGAGCTGATGGAGGCGGGGTAAGACTGCAAGCACTGCGGCCTGGGCTTGGCGGTAGCTGAGAATTGTGGGACAAAATGTGTAATGAGGTGAAGGAGAGAGGCCTTACGTTCCTCTTCACTGCCTCTCATGAGTTATTCAAGCTCAGAAGGACTCTCAAAATTTGACCTCCATTAGCAAGAACAAATAAATAAAAACTGTCACCAAACCTCACTGATTTAGTATCTAAAAGAAATGTAGACATATACCAGTTTTTAAAAAGGGGAGGGGTATTGCTAAAAATAGTTTAAGAGAATGACTTCTCTAAAGGTACCCATTAACACAAACTAATGTCGATTATGGATTCTTATGTAATTACTAAAGCAATTCCACACAAGAACACCCATAAGCAATGTTTTTTTTTTAACTGAAGCATGCACGAAAAGCTTTAACATGAATATTTCAAATTAGTCCATAAACTGGACTTTGAATCGTGACTGTGGACCAAGGAGCTCTCCTCTCAAACAGCGAGAAGCTCCTAGCTATTCTTAGTCAAAAGAAGCCGCTCTCCCTACTCCTAAGCTTATTCTGAGTGCAGGCTTACTAATTTCCCCTCTTTCCCACTCTCCTGCACAAGGATCCTCAACTTCTCCAACATTCGAAAACATACAAACTCATCTCTCGCTGGAAGTCGTCTTCTGGATCAACAGCTTTCTGGTCCTTGTTCTGAGGTGCTGGCGCCTCAGATCCACCGATTTCCGGCACCGGACCCAGTGTCACATCGAGTCTTTCAACCCATTCCAGATCCCGCTTGAATTCTGCCAAACACTGCTTCAGGCCATTCTAGGAAATCCAGACACTGAGCTCTTAAGAAGGGGACTCTGAGTTTGTCCTTCCCAAGCACAGGCTGTTAGGCGAAGGGACAAAGCGCTAATCCCCAATACGCAGACAGGTAATAGACCCTCTTGGCAAGGCTCAGGGTGCATCTTTCCTGGGACAAGAATCGGTCTCCCATGCCCAACAGCGGCTGGTGCGCATCCCAAGTCCAAGTACCCCCGACTCTGTGCCCGCGCTCACCACGTCGTTCACGGCCTTCTTCGGCCCCTCTAGCACGACACTGAGGCCTGGCTTCAGAAGCCCTCGGGAAAACGCATCCTGCAACTGCAGGACACAATCACGGTCACTCCCAGGGGTGTAAGACCCCCTCTCCCACGCCCAGCCCCGCGAGCTCGGCTGACACTTACCTCTCTGTCTGTGACAAGAGACTCATCGGATTCCGACTCCGAATCCGAGAGCGGAGGAGTGTCCATCTCGCCGCACGCAGGTCCCACACCTACAGGAAGAAGCGGGGTATCCCGAGACCCAAGCGGCTAGCAGAGGGCGGCCCTGGCCGCCGCTGCCTGCCTTCAGCCCCCTACTCCCAGGCCGTGGCTCCACGTGCCACCGAGTCGCACCAGGGCCAGCAACTCAAAGCTACTGCTCAACTTTTGATTGGGACTTCCGCTTCCGGCGGCGGACCATACTTCCGGTTTGTCGTTGCTATAGGAACCGCTACGGCGTTTGGAAGTGCCCGGGTTGCTTAGGATCCGCATAGGTAGTGCCTGTGGATACATGCATGGTCTGCTGACCCAGAGAGAAGTGAAAGGTGGGAGGGGGTACCTGGGGGTCGCCAGAAGGAGCTGGTAGCAGTGAGGGTACAAAGGAAAGGGCAGAAAAATGAGCCCCGGGGATGGGGTGGCGCGCAGGAGGACCCCCGGGGAGGGGGAAGGGGAGGGGAAAGG
>NW_012111586.1:1152961-1168183 GCF_000951035.1 Colobus angolensis palliatus
GAAGCGCTGCCTTGGTGGTTCAGCAGAACTCTTTGGCGGGAGATCATGTCGGCGGTGGCAGCTCAGACGCTGCATGTTTTCGGTCTTCGATCCCACGTGGCCAACAATATCTTCTACTTCGATGAACAGATCATTATATTTCCTTCAGGAAATCACTGTGTGAAGTACAATGTGGATCAGAAATGGCAAAAATTCATTCCAGGTAAAAACCCTTTCCATCCTGACATATACAGGAATGGTATGTGCCGCATATAACCCCATAATCCCAGCATGATGATTGGAAAGAAAGATTTTGGCCAATTTGAATATATATGCAGTATTATAAATGTAGAGGAAATAAATGGCAACTTGTATTATGAAACTAGATTAATCAGTCACGTATACGTAGTTAAAATCACATATACAATGTTAATTTAAAAGTACTTTTTTCACTGTAATTTCAGGAAAATATGTTAAGAATCCCTCTTTTGGTGTCTTCAATATCATTGCCTTTGTCATTACCAGAGCCCCTTTTTGAGTTGTCTGACACAGTTTTCCTGAGCACACCACCTTCATTACATCACCTTTTGAATCCATGTATGATGAAGACACGGTAAACTTTATCCCCAGTTGCAAATAACCATTTGTATAACATTACAGCCCTTATTTTTGTTCACAGTGGTCCTGTTGATGATATTCATGATTTCAACAACCAAATCCATTTTCCCATTTTTTGCATTGACACCTTTTATTGTGACATATACACACGAAAGAATGTACCCTACATATATGTAATATTTAAAGAATTACAATAGAATGTAGATCTGTGAACCCAGCCACCAGCATAGGAAATAGAATATTACCAGTTCTAGGGCTTCTCCCTGTATTCTGTGTCCTGCTGCATCAGTTCAACATCATGCTTTTGAGATTCATGCATCTTGATACATATAACCAAGTTCATTGTATTGCTATGTAGTGTTCCATCATATGAATATAACGTCTCAAATATATGTATTCACTCTAGCGTTTAGGGACATTTGGGAAATAACAATCGTATGCTATTACAAACTATACTACTATAAACATTCTTGCATGCGTATACATTCATCTATTTGTGCAAATTCTCTAGGACACACGGCCAGGACTAAACTTACTGAGTAATATGATAGTAACAATTTACACTCCCACCAGGAGTGCATAAGAGTTCTCATTCCTCAACAACCCTGCCAACCCTTGGTATTGTCCAACTTCCTAATTTTTTGCTAATCCAGTAGTTGAGAAAAGGAATTGTGGTTTTCGTTTGCATTTTGCTATCATTAATGATGATGAGTATCTGTTTACATGTTTATGGGCTATTCCTATTTAGTCGTATGTTAAATGCCTTGTTCAAGTCTTTTACTTGTTTTTTATAGTTTGTTGTGCAGGAAATTTTTGGCAGTTTTATTGATTTACATGCACAATTTATCTATTCTGTATACCATTAATTTGTCAGATATATATATATCTTGCAAATAATTTCTTCCAGTTTGGGGCATTTTTCTCCCACCTTACAGTATCTTTTGATGGACAAAAATTTTTAGTTTTAATAAAGTCAAATTTATCAACCACATAATATTCTGTTGGAATAAACTGTATTAAATACAGTTGACTTTTATTTATTAATGTTTATTTCCAGCATATTTGCTAAATTATTATTAATTCTAATGATTTGTCTATAGATTATGCAGGGATTTCTATATAGACTATCATATTATCTACAAATAACGATGGTTTTCTTCCTTTTTCTTGTGCTACCTGTGCTGGTAAGCACCTCCAGACAGTGTTGAATAGGGGTGATAAAAATGGACATCTGGCCGGGCGCAGTTGCTCACGCCTGTAATTCCAGCACTTTTGGAAGCCGAGGTGGGCAGATCATGAGGTCAAGAGATCGAGACCATCCTGGCCAATATAGTGAAACCCCATCTCTACTAAAAATACAAAAATCAGCTGGGCGTGGTGGCACGTGCCTGTAGTCCCAGCTACTCCAGAGGCTGAAGCAGGAGAATTGCTTGAACCTGGGAGGCGGAGGTTGCAGGGAGCCGAGATCGTGCCACTGTACTCCAGCCTGGGCAACCAAACAAGACCCTGTCTTAAAAACAGAAATAAAAAAGATCATATGACTTTCCAATATTAATTAAATTATGGTTTTATACAGACAACATTAATTTATATTTGCTCTCATACTTACCAAACTCTTTGCCCACCGTCACTCTTTACAAATCAGATATTCCAGGTGGGATCATTTTCCTTCTGCATTTACTGATAATGTGTTAATAAACTCTCCCAGTTTTTGTCTGAAAATGACTTTATTTTATCCTCACTTCTGAAAGATAATTTCAACAGGTATGCAATTTTGATCAACACATTATAGATTGTATTCCATTGTGTTTTTTTGGCTTCTGTTTTGTTGCTGTGGTTAAGAAATTAGCTATCAGCATCGTCTTTCTGTAGATGATCTTTTTTTCTGGATGTTTAATGTCTGTCTATGGTGTGTGTGTATATATATATCTATACACATACACTATATACATACATAAGTATAAAATACACACCATATATACACATACCACATACATATATGTACATGTATATACATCATATATACATGTATATATACATGTGTGTGTGTATATATACACACACAGATACACACACACAGACATACAGTATAGTTTTTATTTTCATTTTTTATCCTCTAGGGATTCTTTGAGATTCCTGGATCTAAGGACAGGTATCTTTTTTGTTCTGTTACCTCCTTCTGGAACTCCAAACCATCTCAACTCCATCCTCCACATTTTTTTTTTCTTTTCTTTTCTTTTTTTTAAGAAACCAGGCCTCACTCTGTTGCCCAGGCTAGAGTGCACTGGCACAATCATAGCTCACAGCAGTCTCAAATTCCTGGGTTCAGGCCATTCTCCCCACCTTAACCTCCTGAATAACTGGGAATACAGGCATGCACCACCTTGACCAGCTAATTTTTTTATGTAGATGGGGTCTGGCTATGTTGCCCAGGCTGGTCTTGAACTCCTGGACTCAACCCATCCTCCCACCTCAGCCTCCCAAGTAGCTGGGATTACAGGTACAAGCCACCATACCATGTATATATGTATATATATGTGTGTGTGTGTGTGTGTGTGTGTGTGTGTATATTTTTTTTTTTTTTTTTTTTTTTGAGACAGAGTTTTGCTTTTCTTGCCCAAGCTATAGTGCAGTAGCTCAATTTCGGCTCACCACAACCTCCACCTCCCAGGTTCAAGTGATTCTCCTGCCTCAGCCTCCCGAGTAGCTGGGATTACAGGCACGGGCCACCATGCCCAGCTAATTTTGTATTTTTAGTAGAGACAGGGTTTCTCTATGTTGGTTAGGCTGATTTTGAGCTCCCAACTTCAGGTGCTACGCCCACCTCGGCCTCCCAGAGTGCTGGGATTACAGAGTGCTGGGATTAAGCCACCACGCCCGGCCTGTAAATATATTTTTAAACAATTTTTAATGAAGGAGGGGGCCGTGAAATCAAAAGTACCTAGAGCCCTCGAAAACTGTAACGTGACCCTGATTGCATTTCCCAGATAAAGTATTTACACTTTAATCTTTGCCTGAGGCTCTGTTTTCTAGAGGATCACAGCCTTCATTTTCATTCGTATTACCTCATGGTTGTGAGATGAGAGCTCTATCTCCAGATATCACCTCTAGATTTCAGGAAAAAGGGGATAGAATGCATCTGTCTGGTTTTTAAGGAAGCACCAGCTTTATCATAAAGCCACTCTGGAAGACTTCTGCCTCCACCTCATGTCCAGAATGTCACATACGTCAGCTAACTGCAAGGGAGGCTGAGGAATCCAGTAGTTGGCATCCCAGCCTCTGCAGTAGAGGAGGAGTGATGAGCTAGCCACTCAGGGAATAAAGGCCTCTATGGTCTGACCCGATTCCACCCCTTTAGGCCCATCTTTGGTCACCCTATCTCACATGCAGTGCCCCAGCAAATCCACTGCTTGCAGTTCTCACACTGTGCCGTACCCTTTGTCACATCCACCCCTTGGCTCAAGCTCTTACTGCCACCTGCCATCCGCCACCCAGCCCCCATCTCACCTCTCCCCATGCCCTCCTTCAGGAAGCCTTCCCTGACTTCTCCTCCCACCTCATCCTCAGAGGTGCCTGCCCTAGTCAGTTTCTATTGGGGACAGAGTCTCCCTCTGTCTCCCAGGCTGGAGTGCAGTGGCATGATCTCAGCTCACTGCAGTCTCCGCCTCCCAGGTTCAAGCAATTCTCCTGCCTCAGCCTCCCAAGTAGCTGGGATTACAGGTACCTGCCACCACACCCGGCTAACTTTTTTATTTTTAGTAGAGACGGGGTTTCACCATGTTGGCTAGGCTGGTCTTGAACTCCCCATCTCAAGTCATCTGCCTGCCTCGGCCCCCTGAAGTGCCAGGATTACAGGCGTGAGCCACCACCCCTGGCCCCTAGTCATTTTCATAATGCCCAAACACAGCTATGCCAAGGCCACCTTTGTTCTTTGTGTCCACCACTGTCCACTCCAGTGCCCATTACTGTGCCTGGTTCCTGGTGAATCCTGGTGAAAGTGTGATCCACCCTGATTATTTCCTTTTTCCTCTGTTTGCAGGCTCAGACAAGAGTCAGGGCATGTTGGCCTTGTCTATCAGTCCCAATCGGCGGTATCTCGCTATCTCTGAGACTGTGCAAGAAAAACCTGCCATCACCATTTATGAATTGTCATCCATCCCTTGCCGGAAGCGCAAAGTTCTTAATAATTTTGACTTCCAAGTTCAGAAATTTATTAGCATGGCTTTTTCTCCAGACTCCAAATACCTGTTGGCTCAGACATCACCTCCAGAGTCAAATCTTGTCTATTGGCTGTGGGAAAAACAGAAAGTAATGGCCATTGTTAGAATCGACACTCAGAACAACCCTGTCTACCAGGTACCTAGTAGTGTGACAAGTATCATGAAAATTATAAAAAATAGAACTACTTTTTATTGAATGCTGTGTGCCACGTTCTAATTTCCTCCATGCATTTTTATATTTAGTCTTACAACAACCATATAAGGTATGCACAGTCATTATCCCCATTTTACAGATGAGAGAGCTGAGGCTCCAAGAGGTTAGGTAACTCACCTAAGATCACAGAGGTGGTGAGTAGCAGAGCTAGGAGTTCCCCAGCTCCAGCTCCTGTCTTCTTTACTTTGGCCCAGAACTGCTTTCTGGTCACAGGTTTGGCCCAGAAGTGGATTAATAAAACTTGCTTTCTCTCCCTGGTCCTAGCCTTTTTTTTCCAGCAGCATTGCCGGGCAGTAGGAAGATTTCCGAAATGTGATGTAAAGTGGTAGGTCTTTAGGAAGCTGTTGCTGAAGTTGCTGTTATGTAAGGAGCAGAACCTTCTATTGTGTCTTGAGGGCAAAAGGAAGAAGACCCCTCAGGAACCTGACTGATGGCTTAGGCAAGGGGTCCCAAGGAGGTTTGATCTTGGTTCACTCACCCTAGTCTGGGATCTAGCACTCAATTCCACAAGTTCAATGACTCAGTTCTGTTCATGTTCAGGGATTCTAGCTAATCAGTGTCTCCGGCATAGACTCAGTTCTTCAACCCACAAGATGTTGACGTGTAAACCAGCATATTACAACCAGAATGCTCACATTATTTATCCAGTGTATTCCCTTCCTAGTAGTAGAGAAGTTGCAAGGTGAAATTATAATAGTAATCAGAAAGCTGCTGGGTGATTATTCCAGAATCAGACAAAAGGCAGGTAGAACAAGAAGGGGATTTCAACCAGGCCATAGTGAAGCCTGATGAAGCACCTCCTGCTCTGACTAAGTAGATTCAGCAACCATTTATTGGATGCCCATGATGAATCCAGCACTGGGAAAACAGAGATGAAAAAGTCACAGCCCTTCAAGTTGCTCACTATCTAGCCAGGACAGCAGGTTGACTGCCTATTACTGTACAGGTAGTCCCCAACTTACTATGGGTAAACTTAAAATTTGCATCTTTACAATGGTACAAGAGTGATATGTACTCTGGAGAAAGAGGCCAAGTGATATACTTTCATGATGCTGGGCAGCAGCTGCAGCCACAGCCCCCAGTCAGCCACTGAATCATAAAGGTAACAACCAAGGTACTCTACAGTGTGGTGCTGTGTGGCCACATGGCTTTGCCCATTTTCAGCTTATGATGGGTTTATCAGGACATGATCCCATTGTAACTAGAGGAGCAGGTGTATATTGGGATAAGAGCTGTGGTTGAAGGATGTTCAGTTGGTAGGAGACCACGTAGCATCCCCTGACATGTGATTTCTTTCCTCCTGGACAGGGCTATGTAAACCTATCAGACCCTCTTTTTCCGTGTTTCCAGCTGAGCTTTATTCCATTTTGTCAGCACTGGGTGTGGCTCTTGTCAAAAGCTGCTCATTCTGCTCTTTGGCCTTTGTAGATTTCCTAGTTTGACTCATATCCCTATAAATATAATGGATTATAGATGTGTCCCCTTATCAAATGCAGCATAAAATTACATGATTTTGTGATGTTTAGGAGATATTCTGAGCAGCCTGAAATAAATATTAACTTGTAAAATGGGAAATAATTCCATCAAGATTAGTTTCATAAATTTTTTTCTTCAATTCTCTCACATTTTACAGGTGAGCTTCAGTCCACAGGATAACACTCAGGTGTGTGTCACTGGAAATGGGATGTTTAAGCTTCTCCGTTTTACTGAGGGAACCCTGAAGCAAACCAATTTTCAGAGGGGAGAACCCCAAAACTATCTAGCCCACACCTGGGTGGCTGATGACAAGATTGTTGTTGGCACTGACACAGGCAAACTCTTCCTCTTTGAATCTGGAGATCAGCGTTGGGAGACCAGCATAATGGTCAAAGAACCCACCCATGACTCAAAAAGCCTGGATGTCATCCAGGAATCAGAGAGGTAATGGTGCTTCCTGGGCTGGCACTCCCGCATTCGTTGTACTAACAGCATTATACAGAAGACAGCACTCTTTAGAAACTGCTCATAACCCCTCTACCATAAAAGTCAACTATGCCCATTTTCCCTCTTCCTCTTGAAGAGTTTTCATTTATATTTAAGCACAAATTTAACAGTTATAACCATAGGCTAGATACAATTCTTTTTATTTTTTATACCTAACCTCATTTTATAAGCATTATAATATGGCTGGTCTTCAAAACTATAGTTTTAGAAACACATTTTACAGTGACTAATTTAATGAATTGATTCATGTCCACCAAGCCCTTGCAGTATATAAAAGGCATCTCTTGCTAGATGCTAGGGACACAAGTCCTCACGGAACTTATAATTCAGCAGGAGGCGACAGACCAACAAATGCAAGGAAATGTGTTAGGTAAATCTGACAGAGGATAGGGGTAAAGTGCAGTCTCAGGAAGGAGTGGTTATTGACCATGGTAAGAGAGATCCCACATTACCGCTGTGACAACCAGTGAAAATCATATCTCCTGTGTATTGGAATGTACCATTGCATGCACCAGACATTGCTTTAAACACTTTATAAATATTCCCATTTGATTCTTACCCTATATAGTTCGTACTATTATCATGCCCATTTTGTAGACAAGGAAACTGAGCATCAAAGAGGTAAGTGGCCTATCCAAGATCATTGCTCTGAGAAGTGGCAGGCTCAGGATTCAAACCCAGATCTCTTGGATGCCAGAACCTGGGCCCTCAACCCCAATGACATCCTGTAGATTCTTCTTCCTCAATAACCTTCAATCCACCCATTTTCACCACCATCCCCCCATGCCAATGGAATATCCTCTTTTTTTTTTGTAATTAGGAGCTTCCTAAAAAGTCCCCATAACCTTCTCCAGGAGCTGCGTTCACAGTCCTTAAGCTCTGGGGTTCAGGCCTCCCAGAAAAAAGCCCAGACTCGTTGGCTTGGCCCAAGCATACCTGCGGCTCTCTTCCTCTACAACTCTTGCCTCTGTCTACTCCACACACCCCGAGTACTCTCTTGCTTCTGGGCTTGGCCACGTGCAGTTTGTGTACAGTTCCCAAGCCACAGGGCAGTATTTGGCTATGGAAAAGGGGATCATTGGGTGGTTTCTGTCACACCCAGTGACAGCCTTCTTTCTCCTCCCCAGCAGAATTCCATCTCCTCAAGATTGTCTCTGTAAATTGTATGTGCTGTTTTTTTGTTTCCAGCCTGATTGAATTTCCACCAGTCAGTTCTCCACTCCCTTCCTATGAACAGATGGTGGCGACCAGTAGCCACAGCCAGCTGTCCATGCCCCAGGTGTTTGCCATTGCAGCCTATTCAAAAGGATTTGCCTGTTCTGCTGGGCCAGGGAGAGTTCTGCTATTTGAGAAGATGGAAGAAAAGGATTTTTACCGTGAGAGCAGAGAAATCAGGGTAAGGAGGGAAGAAAAAAGAAGCAAAACGGGGGTCCTACTGGCATTTGTTCCCCAGCAGCAGTTCTCTGAGAAGGCATCTGATGGGGAGGGATAAGGCAGGATTGCTGAGCAGAAATGGTGAAATGGTGACTTGAGATATCTGTCCTGAGAGAGGTTTTAGGATGAAGTGAACAGAATTAGTTTTAAAAAAGGAAAATCGACCAGCATATTGGCTTATGCCTGTAATCCCAGCACTTTGGGAGGCCAAGGTGGGTGGGTCTCTTGAACTCAGGAGTTCTAGAACAGCCTGGGCAACATGGGGAAACCCCATCTCTACAAAAAAAAGAAAAATTATGAGGTCGGGAGTTTGAGACCAGCCTGGACAACATGGTGAAACCCCATCTGTACTAAAAATACAAAAATTAGCCAGGCGTGGCAGTGTGTGCCTGTTGTCCCAGCTACTTGGGAGGCTGAGGCAAGAGAATAGCTTGAACCCGTGAGGCAGAGGTTGCAGTGAGCCGAGATCATGCCACTGCACTCCAGCCTGGGTGACAGATTGAAACTCTCTCTCAAAAAAAAAAAAAAAAGTAAACAGGTATGGTGGCATGTGTCTGTAATCCCAGCTAGAATTGCTTGAACCCAGGCAGCAGAGGTTGCAGAGAGCCAAGATCACACCACTGCACTCCAGCCTGGGCGACAGAGCAAGACTCTGTCTCAAAAAAAAAAAAAAAAACTTAGCCAGGTGTGGTGGTGTGTACCTGTAGTCCCAGGTACTTGGGAGGCTGAGGTGAGAGGATGGTTTGAGCCTGGCATGTGGAAGTTGCATTGAGCCAAGATCAAGCCACTGTATTCCAGTCTGGGTAACAGAGCCAGACCCTCTCTCAAAAAAAGCAAACAAAGAATAGGGGGATCCCAGGAAGCAGCCTGGTCTGGGAGTCTGTAAGCTAAAGTTATCCAAGAAAACTCTGAAAGCCTAAGGCCCACTGACAACCTGGGGACATTACTGAGAGCTGTTTTGCATCTTGAGCAGATTCCTGTGGACCCGCAGAGCAACGATCCAAGTCAGTCTGACAAACAGGATGTTCTCTGCCTATGCTTCAGCCCCTCAGAGGAAACTCTGGTTGCCAGCACCAGTAAGAACCAACTCTACAGCATCACCATGTCCCTGACAGAAATCAGCAAGGTGAGTCTTCCCAGCAATGGTCCTTCCAGACCAGGACCCGTGTGCCTCGCTGGGGGACGGGTCACCATGTGGGCAAATTTTAATCCAAATAAGTTAGCATAAACTCATACATCCCCTTCACACAGAGCAAAACAAAATTCTAATTTTAAGATGTTCACAGAGAAGTATGCTGATAGACTCAGTGGGACTGTGACTGCTCCAGTAACTTTGGAGGGCACATTGGCATTGTCTCAGATTTAAATCCCACATATCCTTTTACCCAGAAATTGCATTTTAAGGCATTTAATCTATTGCTATATTTGCTCATGTACACAAATGCGTATATGTAAAAATGTTTCTTTTTCTTTTTTACTGTTTTGGAATAATAAAGAAAGCTGATATAAATACACTGCAGACATTACAATAAGAAAGGCACTATTAAAGACAGAGATCATATTGTACTTAAAATGGCTCAGTACCAATAAGATATTACAATTTTAAGTCTGCATGTACCTAATACCATAGATTCAAAATATATAAAGCAAAACTGGACAGAACAACAAGGAAAATAGACCACCTACAATCACAGTAGAAGATTTAACATATCTTTCTCAGTAATGGTGCTTTTTTTATAACAGCTTAATTGAGTTATGATTCACATACAAATTGCCTATTCAAAGTATACAATTCAGTTGTTTTTAGTATATTCAAAGAGTTATGCAACCATTTATCAGAGACAGCCTTCGGACATTTTTATCACCTCAAAAAACTAAAAAGCCATACCCTTTAGCTATTATTATTCCTCCATCCTCCCAATTATCACCCTTCCCCACCCCAGCCCTAGGCCACCGCTTACCTACTTTATATCTCTATATATAGAATTGCCTATTCTGGACATTTCATACAAATGGAATCATAAAACGTGGACTTTTATGACTGGCTTCTTTGACTTAGCATAATGGGTTTTGTTGTTTTGACACAGGGTCTCGCTCTGTTGCCCAGGTGGGAGTACAGTGGTGCAATCATGGCTCACTGCAGCCTTGACCTCCTGGGCTCAAGCAATCTTCCCACCTCAGCCTCCCAAGTAGTTAGGACTACAGGTACACGCCACCACATCCAGCTAGCTTTTGTGTTTTTAGTAGAGACAGGGTTTTGCCATGTTGCCCAGGCTGGTCTTGAGCTCCTGAGCTCAAGCAGTCCACCCACCTTGTCCTCCCAAAGTGTTGGGATTACAGGCATGAGCCTCCACACATGGCCAGTTTTCAGTGTTCATCCATGTTGTAGCATGTATCAGTACTTCATTCCTTTTTTATGGCCAAATAATATTTAATTATGTGGATATACTATATTTTATTCACCAAATTTGTATATTTGGGTTGTTTCTACCTTTTGGCTTTTATGAATAATGCAACTAGTTTTTATGTGGATGGGTTTTCATTTCTCTTCCTATAAGTGGAATTGCTGAGTCATATGGTAACTTCATGTTCAATTATTTGAGGAACTGTCATACTGTTTTCCAAAGTGACTGGACCATTTTATATTCCCACAAGCAGTATATGAGCATTCTGATTTCTCTATATCCTTGCCAAAACTTGTTATTATCTTTTTTATTATAGCCATCTTAGTGGGTAAGAAGTGGTATCTCATTGTGGTTTTGATTTGCATTTACCTGATGATTAATGATGAACATCTTTTCATGAACATCTTTTCAAGAATTTGTAATTCTTCTTTGAAGAAATGTCTATTCAGATTTTTTGCCCATTTAAAAAATTGAGTCATATGTCTTTTTATTATTGAGTTGTAACAGTTATTTATATATTCTAGATATAAGTCCTTTATCAGATATGTGATTTGTAAATACTATGTCCCATTCTGTGGGTTGTCTTTTCACTTTTTTGATGTTGTCCTTTGATGAACAGTTTTCAATTTTGATGAAATTGAAATCGAATTTATCTATTTTTCTTTTGTTGGTTGTGCTTTTCGTGTTATATTTAAGAAGCCAATGCCTGAGGTCATGAAGATTTACCCCTATATTTCTTCTAAGAGTTTCGTAGTGCTAGGTCTTGCATCCAGGTCTTTAATCCATTTTGAATTCATTTGTGTATATGGGATGGTACAGGGGTCCAACTTCATTCTTTGGCATGTAGATGTCCAGTTGTCACAGCATCATTTGTTGAAAAGGCTAGTCTTTCTCCATTGAGTAGTCTTGGCATCTTGTTGGAAATCAGTTGACACATGGGTTTGTTTCAGGACTCCCAATTCTGTTCCGTTGATCTATCTGTCTGTCTTTATGCCAGTACCACACTGTCTTGATTACTGCTGCTTTGTAGCAAGTTTTAAAATTGGGAATTGTGAATCTTGCAACTTTAGTCTTCTTTATCAAGATTGTTTTGGGTAGTCTGTGTCCCTTGCAATTCCATATGGATTTTACAGTCAGCTTTTCAATTTCTATAAGAAGCCATCTGGGATCCTCATGGGGACTGCACTGAATTTATAGATCAATGTGGGGACTGTTGCCATCTTGACAGTATTAAGCCTTCCAATTCTTGAGCATGAGATATTTTCCATTTATTTAGGTTGTCTTTAATTTGTTTCAAGAATGTTTTATAGTTTTCAGAGTATAACTTTTGCACTTCTTTTATTAAATATTTGTGAAAATTTTTCTTCTTTTTGATGCTATTATAAGTTGAATTATTTTCCTAATTTCATTTTTGGGTTGTTCATTCCAAGTGTATAGAAATACAATTAATTTTTGCATACTGATCTTGTCTCCTGCAACCTTGCCAAACTCACTTATTAGTTCCAATAGTTTTTGTATTGGGTTATTCTGGCATTGCTATAAACGAATACCTGAGACTGAGTAATTTATAAAGAAAGAAAGTTTAATGGCTCATGGTTCTGCAGGGTGTACAGGAAGCATGATGCTGGCATCTGCTTCTGGTAAGGGTTCAGGAAGCTTACAATCGTGGTGGAAGATGAAGGGGTAGTAGGCGCATCACATGGTGAGAGCAGGAGCAAGAGAGGGAGGTGAGAGATGCCACACACTGTTAAACAACCAGATCTCTCATGAACTCACTCATCACCAAGGGGATGTCACTAAACCATTCATGAGGGATATGCCCCAATGATCCAAGCACCTCCCACCAGGTCCCACCTTCAACACTGGGGATTACATTTCAACATGAGATTTGGAGGAGACAAATATCCAAATTTTATCAGTGTTTTTAGTGAATTCCTTAGGATTTTCTATATATAAGATCATGACATCTACAATAGAGGTCGTTTAGCCTTCCTTTCCAACCTGTGAATGCCTGTTACTTATTTTCCTTGCCTAATTGCCATGGCTAGAACCTCTAGTCTCATGTCAAATATAAGGGATGGGAGCAGATCCTTGTCTTATTCCTAATCTTAGGGAGAAAGCATCCAGTCTTTTTTTTTTTGAGAAGGCGTCTCGCTCTGTCATCCAGGCTCGAGTGCAGTGGCGTGATCTCAGCTCACTGCAAGCTCCACCTCCCAGGTTCACGCCATTCTCTTGCCTCACCCTCCCAAGTAGCTGGCATTACAGGCACCCACCACCACGCCCAGCTAATTTTTTGTATTTTTAGTAGAGAAGGGGTTTCACAGTGTTAGCCAGGATGGTCTCAATCTCCTGACCTCGTAATCCACCCACCTCAGACTCCCAAAGTGCTGGGATTACAGGCGTGAGCCACCACGCCCGGCTGCATCCAGTCTTTAACGATTAAGTTTGATACTGTCTATAGGTTTTTTTGAAGATACTGTTTATCAGGCTGAAAAAGTTCCCTTCTATTCCTAGTTTGTTGAATGTTTTTATCATGAATGGCTGTTGGATTTTGTCAGATTTTTTTCTCTGTATCTATTGAGATGATTGTGCGAGTTTTTGTTTTTACTTTATTAATATATTATAGTATACTAAGTGATTTTCAGATGTTAAACCACCCTTGCATTGCTGGGATAAAATCCACTTGGCCATAGTATATAGTCATTTTCATATCAGAATATTCAATTTACTAGTATTTTGTTGAGGATTTTTGTATCTATAAGAAATAGTGATCTATAGTTTTCTTGCAATGTCTTTGACTGCTATTGCATCAGGGCCTCATAGAATGAGTTGGGAAGTGTTCCAGCCTCTTCTGATTTTTTGAAGTGTTTGTGAAGAATTGGTATTAATTCTTCTTTAAGTGTTTGGTAGAATTCACCAGTGAAGTCATCTGGGCCTGGGCTTTTCTTTGTGGGAAGTTTCTTTTTCTAATGAATCTCATTACCTATTTTCATCTATTTAGATTGTCTATTTCTTCTTGAGCCAGTTTCATTTTTTGTGTAATTCTAGGAATTTGTCTATTTAAGTTGTCTAATTTAGTCGCATATAATTGTTCCTAGTATTCCTTTATGATCCTCTTTGTTTCTGTAAGCTTAATAGTAATATTCCCTCTTTCATTTCTGATTACATTAATATGATTTTCCTTCCCTCTGTCCCCTCCCCCGCCTTTTTTTTTGGCCTCTTTAAAGAATTAGCTTTTTGTTTCGTTGATTTTTCTCTATTGCTTTGCTATTCTCTATTTCATTAATGTTCACTCTAATCTTTACTGTTTCCTTCCTTTGCCTTGCTTTAGGTTTAGGTTGCTCTTTTTTTTTTTTTTTTTTCCAGTGCCTTAAGGTGGAAGATTAGATTATTTATTTAAGATCTTTCTTTTTTGAAAGTGTAGGTATTTGCAGCCAGAAAAAATTCCTCTTAATATTGCTTACCATAAATTTTGGTATGTTATGTCTTTATTTTCGTTCATCTCAAATATTTTGGAATTTCTCTTTTGATTTCTTTTTGATCCATTGGTTTTAGGAATGTGTTGTTAAATTTCTTTTTTTTTTGAGACGGAATCTCGCTCTGTCGCCCGGGCTGGAGTGCAGTGGCCAGATCTCAGCTCACTGCAAGCTCCGCCTCCCGGGTTCCCGCCATTCTCCTGCCTCAGCCTCCCGAGTAGCTGGGACTACAGGCGCCTGCTACCTCGCCCGGCTAGTTTTTTGTATTTTTTAGTAGAGACGGGGTTTCACCGTGTTAGCCAGGATGGTCTCGATCTCCTGACCTCGTGATCCGCCCGTCTCGGCCTCCCAAAGTGCTGGGATTACAGGCTTGAGCCACCGCGCCCGGCCGTGTTGTTAAATTTCTGCTTATTTGTGAGTTTCCCAGTTAATTTCTGTTTCTGTCATTAATTATTAATTTAATTCCACTGTGCTTAGAGAATATATTTTGTATTATTTCTGTTCTTTTACATTTATTAAGGTTTTTGGTCTGGCGTATAATCTATTTTAGAGACTGCTCTTTATGCACTTGAGAAGAATGTACATTCTGTTATTATTGAGTTGGGTGTTCTATATACGTTTGTTAGATCCAGTTGGTTTTTAGTGTTGTTTGAGTCTTCTGTTTCTTGTTATCTTCTTCCTGTTTGTCTTGATTGTTTTTGAAAGTGGTGTATTGCATGGGCAGCTGTGGTGGCTCATGCCTGTAATCCCAGCACTTTGGGAGGCCGAGGTCGGCGGAACACCTGAGGTCAGGAGCTCACAACCAGCCTGACCAACATGGAGAAACTCCGTCTCTACTAAAAAAAATACAAAATTAGCCGGGCTTGGTGGTGCATGTCTGTAATCAGGAGGCT
>NW_012111586.1:1168668-1186828 GCF_000951035.1 Colobus angolensis palliatus
CCATCTCAAAAAAAAAAAAAAAAACAAAAGAGTGGTATATTGCAATCTTCAACTCTTATTGTTGAGCTATTTTCCCCTTCATTCTTGACAATTTTTACTTTATGCATTTGGGTGCTCTATTTTTATATACACATATCTTTACAATTAATATATTTTCCTGATGGGTTGACCATTTTTCATTATAAAATATGTCTCTATTTCTAGTAACATTTTCTGTATTGAAGCCTATTTTGCCTGATCTTACTATAGCCACTCCAGCACTTTTGTTGTTACTGTTTGTATGGTATATCTTTTTTCATCCTTTTACTCTCAATATATTTGTATCTTCGATTCCAAACTGTGTCTTATAAACATCATATAATTTAATCTTTTTTTTATCCAGTCTGACAATCTCTGACTTTTGATTGGATTGTTTAATCAATTCACATTTAATGTTATTACTGGCATAGTTGAATTTATGTCTACCATTTTACCTTTTTTTGTGTGTGTATCATGGGATTTTTGTTCTTCTACTCTATGCCTTCTTTCACATTAAGTAAAATTGTAATGTAGTATTTTAGTATCTTTATTTTTCCCTATATACTTTTAATTATTTCTTAGGGCTTACCATACACACTGTAACTCATTATAGTCAGATTCAATTTGATTCAATTTCATACTAACTTAATGCTAGTAACATATAGAAATGTTACTGCCATATAGCTACATTCCCTTTCCCCTTTTTAATAGTATTATTGTTATACATATTACATCTATGAGTGTTACAAACTCCAATAATATATTCTTATAATTATTACCTTATGTAATTGTATATCTTTTAAAGAAGCTGAGGTTAGAATGGGGAGCAATTATATATTTATAGTCTTTTTATGTTAACCTTTACTATCATTTCTGGTTCTCTTCATTTGTTCCTTGAGCTTGAGTTACCATTGAAGTCATTTCTTTAATCCAATACACATTTGTTCCCACTCATCATTTGTGTGCTACTACTGGGAAATATATTACATTTCTATATGTTATAGGCACAACAGTATATTATATGCATATTGTTTCATACAATTGCTTTTTAAATCAGCTAAAAGATGATGAAATATATATTTATATTGTCTTTTATAATTACCTTTACCAGTGCTCTTTGTTTTGTGTGGATTTGAATTACTATCTGGAGTAACTTGGTGTCAACCTGAAGGATTTCCTTTAGTATTTCATGTAAGTCAAATCTGCTAGCAACATATTTTTTCAGTTTTTGTTGGCAATGTTTTTATTTCACCTTCAGTTCTAAAAGATAGCTTTGCTGAGTTTTTGTTTGATAGCTTTTTCTTTAAGCACTTTGAACATGTTATCCCATTCTCTTCTGGCTTCCATTGTCGTTGCTGAGATATCTGCTAGTAATCTTATTGGGACCGTTTTGTAAGTGATCAGTCATTTTTCTATCGATGCTTTCAAAATTTTCTTCTCATCTTTAGCTTTCATTATTTTTACCAAAATGTGTCTGTTTGTGGATCTCTTTGTGTTTTTCCTACTTGGAGTTCATTGAGCTTCCTATATGTGTACACTGATGTTTCCCAATAAATTTGTAATATTTTCAGCAATTATTTATGAAAATGTTTTTTTCTGCTCCTTTCTCTTTCTCCTCTCCTTCTAGCATTCACCTTATGCATTAGTTGGTGTGCTTAATGGTGTCCCACATTTTTCTGAGGCTCTGTAAATTTGTAGTTCTTTTTCCTCTCTCTTCTTCAAATTGCTTAATCTTTATTGATCTATAAAGTTCACTGATTCTTCTGCCAGTTCAGTTCTATTATTGAGCACCTCTAGTGGATTTTTCACTTCAGTTATTGTACTTTTTAACTCTAGAATTTCTATTTTCTTACAGTCTATCCCTATATTGATGGGATCCTTTTATCCTTCTCTATTTGATGCATATCATTTCTATCTTTATTTCTTTAGTCATGGTTTCCTTTAGTTTTCTGGACACACTTGGAATGGCTAATTTCAAGCCTTTGGGTGCTGCCATAAGGAATTTTGTTGCCTGTGAACAGAAAAATGCAAATTAATACAACTCTGAGATGCTTTTTTATAAGAAGTTTCATTATTATATTGTCAAAAATTAAAAATCCAGTTATTACCAGAGATTTCTGAGGACAGGGGAGAATGATAATCCTAATATGGTGATGATGGGAGTGTAAACTGATACAGCCATTCTAGCAAGGAATCTGATAGTTCTTGGTCAAATAGAGAATGGATGTACCTTGTTATCCAGTAGTCTGCACTGGATACATACCAGGAATTTGATCCTACAGAGCCATTAAAGAACATGCACAGGCCGGGCGTGGTGGCTCATGCCTGTAATCCCAGCACTTTGGGAGTCTGAGGCGGGTGGATCACAAGGTCAAGAGATCAAGACCATTCTGGCCAACATGGTGAAACCCCGTCTCTACTAAAAATACAAAAATTAACTGGGCGTGGCGATGCGTGCCTGTAGTCCCAGCTACTCGAGAGGCTGAGACAGGAGAATCGCTTGAATCTGAGAAGCAGAGGTTGCAGTGAGCTGAGATCACGCCACTGCATTCCAGCCTGGCAGTCAGAGCGAGACGCCATCTCAAAAGAAAAAAAAAAAAAAAAAAAAGAACATGGACAAAGATATTCACCATAGTGTTTGTAGCAATGGAGAGTTGAAGACAATCCACATGGTCATCCCTAGTGGTAATGGAGAAGTAAAGTAGCTAGATATATATTATAGAATATCAAACATCAGTTAGAAGCAAATTATACATACTGCAACATAGATGATTCCTCAAAAATATCATGTTGAGAAAAAAGTAAAAGTACAGAATGAGATCTGAAGCACAATGTCATTTATAGAAATATTAAACACATCTATATATAATCAATGACATACATAAAATCCATTTGTTGGTGCCTACTTATCATAGGGAGGAACAGAAGTAAAAATTGAGGAAGAAAGGAGTGAAATAAAATAAAATTTGTCTTATATGAATTTATGATGAATCTCTGCAAGTCTGCTTCTGAGATACAAAATGAAAACAAAGATACAGAAATCAAGGAAATACAAGATAATGTCATCAGACGAGATTTAGAATTGGAAGAAAAAGGTTGGAATGTTTGAAAAGAGAGAATAAATAGTATGAAATACTTATCTTGGATATTTAGAAAGTGAATTTATTGAAAAGTATGGTAGAGTTACCAGGCAGGGTTAAATGCCCACTGAAGGTTTGTGATCATGCATTCACAGTGAAACCAGTAAGCCCGCTTGTGTGATTCCCCATCATTACATGACTCCTCAGGCAGAGGGGGAAGCAAGAGCATTGCTTTTGTTTTTAAGACAAGAGAGATTTGAGTGTGTAAAAGCTAATAAGAATGTGCTTATAGACACAGGCAGGTTGAAGATTTGGAGAAAGAAAGGGTAACAGATGGAGAAGAATAACAATAACCTGTGCCTGCCTACCCAGCATAGCATCTCTTTCTCTGAGACAGTAGGGTCTACAGCCATAACACCCTGAATGTACCTGATCTTGTCTGATCTCAGAAGCTAAGCAGGGTCGGGCCTGGTTAGTACTTGGATGGGACATACTAGGGTAGGATAGAGTGGATGCAGATAAATTTATAAGTAGCAGAGGGGCAGAATTTGCAAAAAAAAAAAAAAATCCATTTCAGCCTTTGTCTTAGCTTGTGAACAGACCTAAATATGTACATCTCATTAAATTTCCCAACCATCACTCCTCATTCAGGTGTTCCAGAAACAATGCCTCTGATGACAGACATCTGTAACCTACATAACCAGTGCAGTAGGATGCATTTCAATTTAAAATCATCCATCCAACTCTCATTTGCTACTGGTGATAATTAGTACAGTCTCTCCAGAGAGAAACTTGGCATTACTTATCCAGATCCTTAAAAATCATTCATACAATTTTTCCCAGTATTCCACTTCTAGAAATGTATGCTAAGGAAATAATCAGAGAGATACACAAAGACTTGTACAAGGATATTTAGTCTAGTGTTATTCCTATAATAAACAACAAAAATTAGAAGCCACTTAAATGTTCCTACAGCAGAGGAAGGGTTAAATTAAATTCAAAGATATCCATTGAAGAAAATATTTTATTGCCATTAAAATAATGTTTAAAAATAATATTGGCTTGGCCGAGCATGGTGGCTCATGCCTGTAAACCCAGCACTTTGGGAGGCCAAGGCAGGCGGATCACGAGGTCAGGCAATCGAGACCATCCTGGCTAACACAGTGAAGCCCTATCTCTACTAAAAATACAAAAAAAAAAGAAAAGAAAAGAAAATTAGCCAGGCATGGTGGCAGGTGCCTGTAGTCCCAGCTACTCGGAAGGCTGAGGCAGGAGAATGGCGTGAACCCAGGAGGTGGAGCTTGCAGTGAGCTGAGATCGCACCACCGTACTCCAGCCTGGGGGACAGAGCAAGACTCCATCTCAAAAATAAAATAAAATAAAATAAATAATAATATTGGCTCAGGAAAATATGCATAATATTCAAACAGTTTAGCCACAGCCTAATTTCTGTGCACCCAGGCTAATTAATGTTCTTGGGAACTAATTAGAGCTGACATGTACAGCCAGCCTTTTGCTTACTCTGCGGGATCTTGTTCTGTATGATTTCTCTAGGGGGAGCCTGCTCACTTTGAGTATTTGATGTATCCATTGCACTCAGCACCCATCACCGGTCTGGCTACCTGCATCCGCAAACCCCTCGTAGCCACCTGTTCTCTGGATCGATCCATCCGCATTTGGAATTATGAAACAAAGTAAGGAATGAAAGACTTGCCTACTTTAATATGCAAGACTCCAGTTGTTAATTTGTTTATGTGAATTATTTTAATTACAGTGTTTCAAACTTTAATTACTTAGAAGCTTTCAGTTGGAAAAGATTTTTAAAAAATCAAGTCAGTCAGCCTACCTGTTTCTCACTCTTGCGTGGGCTAGAAAACTACTTTGTGGTTTATTTAATGCTCACCACATGCCAGACACTGGGGACATGAAGATATGAAGATAACACCCCAGTCTCTCACCTTCTTACATAAACTCCTGTGTCCCTCCGGCTCTCCTATCCCCTTGTTTCCCACAGGAACTGCTCTTTGCTTCAGGGAGCTCTCCAGACCTTTTCTTCCTCCTCTTTCTCCCAGGACATCACTATCCCAACCTAGATTTTACCTTCTGGCATAGCTTCCCTGGGAAGCTCCGACCCTAGTTGGACCCCCACCCCCCACTGTTTTCTTTGTTCTTGTGTACAACTTCTGGGGCTTCTAGGGAAAAAATACTTGGACAATACTCATGAATTTTGGAATCTAAACAGAGCTATGTCTTCAGCATTGCTAGACCACACCTTGACCAGTCTCCTTGTCTACCATGCTCCATGCTGGACATTATCTGCTCATAACCAAAATCTAGAAAAGAGAGGAACCAACAATTGCAAATAGTGTATCTCAAATACTATGATAACAACATATATCAGATACAGTGGATGACTGGAGGGATTTAGTGAGCTAGGCTTACAATTCAGTAATTGATCTTTTTCACAGCACTCTGGAACTATTTAAGGAGTACCAAGAAGAGGCATATTCCATCAGCCTTCATCCATCTGGACACTTCATTGTAGTAGGGTTTGCTGACAAACTACGCCTCATGAATCTACTCATTGATGATATACGTTCTTTCAAAGAATACTCTATTAGAGGATGCAGAGAGGTAAAAAACTGCTGAAGACAAAAGTCCAGTTTCTTAGAAAGCCACGGCTGAAATATCAGGAACTAACATGGTCTGGGGAGGTGGGACCAAAATCTGTGTTGGAGAACTATAGTGGCTTAAAAAAAGTGGAGAGGGGGAAATCCACTTCTTTTCCCAGCAACCTTATTGAGTATGTGGTTCCATCCCCATTTTCTTATGTCCACCAGACTATTTCATTGAACCTAAAACCTTGTGAGATCCCCGCTATGATAAGTCCTGTCTGTAATGGTGGAGTATTAACAAATATTTTAAAAGAAAAGTAATCTCAGAAGCAGAGTCACAGCTAGGAAGGTGAGGTTGGAGACAGGAGCCACGGAAAAATAAGCATTGATGGTGAGAGGCAGGAAAGAGCTCATCAGCTTTCCCCAAGGTGACTTGCAGAAACAAGGCAATGATTTCAGGAATTACTTACCCCGCTCTAAAACGTGCTTCTACAGGCAAAATGATTACTTGTGGTCCCAATGGCTTCATGATTTGTGGGTCTGGCAGTGTCAGCATCTGGCCACTATGAGTCACAGGAATAGTGAAAGTGTCTGAAAATGTCAGCCACTCCTCAATCTCATTTGCACCTTACCCCCACTCCCACCCTCACACGTAGTTTCAGTCCGAACTCATTGGGAAAATCACCTCTTGACTGTAACCTCTAATTAGACTGCTCACTTCCTGCTTGCTTGCTCTCTTGCTGTCTTTCCCTGTAGTGTTCCTTTAGCAACGGAGGTCACCTGTTTGCTGCAGTCAATGGAAATGTGATTCACGTTTACACCACCACGAACCTAGAGAACATCTCAAGCCTGAAAGGACACACAGGGAAGGTGAGTGAGTGAACGGTCTCCAGGGAAACAAGGGGCACAGAGCCAAGCATGCCGCCAGCCAGTGGGATACAGGTGAACTAAAGAGAGGTGGTTCCTTTCCTCATGGGTTCACTGTCTACTTGGGGAAAGACACCATAAAACAAATGCATAGACAAATGTAATTACTAATTGCAGTTCCACTGAAAGAAAAACATGGTGTAGTTATGAGAGAAGTAATGAAGGGGGCGGCATAATTTAGGTGGCTGTATTTGCAAAGGCTTGGTCCTATAAGAGTGAGTAGGAGTTAATCAGACAGAACTGGTGGGGATAATCATTGCAGATAGGGATCCAAAGGCCAGAGATGGGAGATTCATGGGGTGTCAGAGGATATTAAAGTCTGTGGACCTGGGATGTGGTGCCAGGATAAACCATGGGGTAAAGATGGGCTGAGATTGGAGAGGTCACAAGGGCCCAAATGCATGGAAACTTGTAGGCTTTGTAAGGATTTATCCTTCTTATTCCTTGAAATCATTGAAGACTTTCAGGGCAGAGAATGATATGACTAGATTTGCATTTTGAAGGATTACTTTGGCTGCAGAGTGAAGACTATTGAAGGGGGCGAGGGTAGAAATGGTAAGGAGGCTATTGTGGATATCTACACCACAGATAATAGTGGTGGTGGTACAGTTAGGGAGAAGTGGATGGATTCAGATGATTTTAGAAAGTAAAGTCGTGGGTTCATGCTTATAGTCTAAGCACTTTGGGAAGCTGATGCAGGAGGATCGCTTGCACTCAGGAGTTCGAGACCAACCTGGGCAGCATAGGGAGACGCTGTCTCTACAAAAAGTAAAAAATATTTGCCAGGTGTGATGGCACACACCTGTGGTCCCAGTTGCTTGGGAGGCTGAGGCGGGAGGATCACTTGGGCCCAGGAAGTCAAGGCTGCAGTGAGCCATGATCACACCACTGCACTCCAGCCTGGCTGACAGAGTAAGACCCTGTCTGAAAAAAAAAAAAAAAAAAGAAGGAAGGAAGGAAGGAGAAAAAGAAAAAAAGAAAGTAAAATCACTGGGTCCTAGAGTAGTGGATTAGATGTCAGACATGATTAAGAGGGAGAGGCATGGAGAGGGTAAGAAGAAGTCAGCAGACGAATTTGGAGAGAAGAGGCCATTGGAAAAGAGAGGCATTCTAGGCAGAAGGACTTGCTGGAGATGATGAAATGGAGGGATGAAATGGAGGTGCTCATTGGTTCATATGGCTGGAACACTGGACACATTTGAGTGATGATAAAGAGGTAGTAGGAAAGGTTGGCTGCATCATAGAAGATAGTGTATGCCATGCCAAGGAATTGGACTTTAGTCTTTCAGTGACAAGAAACAAAGGAAAGGATTTAAGCAAGAAAGTAATGGGATCAGAAAGGTAACTCTCTAAACAGTATTGAGGAAGGATTAGAGTGGAAGGAAACTGGAGTGATGGAGAGCAGCTAGGATGTGAAGGTGAAAGTTGGGTTAGGAACTAAACCATGACTTTAGTAGCAGAGGCAGAGAGAAGAAAGAGATGAAGTTCCATTTTGGCCATGTTATATTTCATGTGCCCAGAAGTGTGATGTATGTGTGTGGAGGTCAGGAAAGAAGTCAGGGCTGAATATGAAGATTCAGGGAATTAGAAAGTAGAGGAAGTCAGAGGCATAGACTAGATCACCAAGGGCCTAATGGATCACCAAGGGCCTATGTGGAATCTGAGAAGAATATTGGACAGGAGAGGGGAGACCAACATTTAAAAGACTGGTGAAAGAAGAAGAGCCAATGAAAGACTGAAAATGAAGATATGAAGAGAACTCGGAATCAATAATTGTCTCAAAGAAGCCAAGGAACCAAACAATTTCTGAAAGGTTGAAGTGGTCAGTGGTACTAGATGTCGGAGGGAGGTCATGTAAAGTCCAAAACTGACTATTGACTTTAGCAAATAACAGGTCATTGGAAGGAAAAGTAAAAATTTGTGGAAAGTGAAAGTGCTATATAAACACAAGCATTTTCGTTTGTTTTTGAGACCGAGTCCCACTCTGTCACCTAGGCTGGAGTGCAGTGGCGCGATCTCGACTTACTGCAACCTCGACCTCCTGAGTTCAAGCAATTCTCCTGCCTTAGCCTCCTAAGTAACACATGCTCTTTTTTTGAGACAGAGTTTCACTCTTGTTGCCCAGGCTGGAATGCAATGGCGCAATCTCAGTTCACTGCAACCTCTGCCTCCCGGGTTCAAGCGATTCTCCTGCCTCAGCCTCCTGAGTAGCTGAGATTACAGGCATGCACCACCACGCCCGGCTAATTTTGTATTTTTAGTAGAGACAGGGTTTCTCCAGGTTGAACTACCAACCTCAGGTGGTCTGCCCACCTCGGCATGAAGGACTTTCTTTACTATTTCCTGGAAGGCAGATCTTCTAGTTAAAAAATATATATATATATTATGTTTTTATTTATCTGAGAATATCTTTATGTTCATGTTTATCTTCATTTTTAAAATATAAAAATACAGTTTTGCTGGATGTAAGGTTTTTTTTCTTACTTTCAGTACTTTGCATGTGTCTCCTACTGCTTCTGGCCTCCTTTGTTTCTGAGATAAGTTAGATATTATGTGATTAATCATTTTTCTCTTATGGCTTTCTATATACATATATATATATATTAGATGGAGTCTTGCTCTGTCACCAGGCTGGAGTGTGCAGTGGCACCATCTCGGCTCACTGCAACCTCCGCCTCCTGGGTTCAAACGATTTTCCTGCCTCAGCCTCCCGAGTAGCTGAGACTACAGGTGTGCACCACCATGCCCAGCTAATTTTTGTATTTTTAGTAGAGACGGAGTTTCACCATATTGGCCAGGATGGTCTCGATCTCTTGACCTCATGATCCACCTGCCTCGGCCTCCCAAAGTGCTGGAATTATAGGTGTGAGCCACTGCACCCGACCAGCTTTCAAGATTTTCTTATCTTTGGCTTTCAACATTTTGTTTTTGATGTGTCTGGATCTAGATTTCTTTGCATTTGTCCTACTTGGAGTTTATTGTACTTCTTGGATGTGTAGGTTAATGTTTTTCAACAAATTTGAGATTTTTCAGCATTATTTATTTGAATATTTGTTGTTTTTCTCTCTTCTCCTAGTGCTCTCATCACAGTACACATATGTGGGTGCATTTAGTGGCTGCCCACATTTCTCTGAAACTCTGTTAATGTTAATTTTTCTTAATTAGTATTTCTCTCTGTTCCTCCAATTGCACAATCTCTATTGAGCTATTTCAATTTTGCCAGCTCAAATCTACTGTTGAGCCCTTCTAGTGAATTTTTCGTTTTGGTTATTGTACTTTTCAACTCCAGAATTTCCATTTGATTTTTAACATAATTTCTGTCTTCTTATTATATTTTCTATTTGATGAGGCTTGTCATCCTACCTTCCTTTAATTATTTAAGCATAGTTTCCTTTAGTTAATTGAACTTATTTGTATTAGCTACTCTGAAGTCTTTGGCTGCAAAATCTACCATCTGGGCCCCTTCAAAGGCAATTTCTATTGCCTGAATGCTTGCTTGCTTGCTTGCTTTTTCTTATTGGTCACACTCTTTTTGTTTGTTTGTTTAGGTTTCAATTTTTTGTTGGCTGAATATTTTAGACAATATATTGTAGCAGTTCTGGATATGTGTCCCCCCAGGAGGTTGTTGTTGGTTGGCTGATTATCTGTTTCATGACTTGGCTGAGCTAATTCTGTAAAGTCTGTTTCCCCTGTAGTGTGCAGTGTCTCATATCATTACTCAGATATTTTTCATCTTTTCTTTTAGCCTGGCTACCTAGGCTTGGCCATGAGTTGCCTGAGCTGCTAATTAGTTATGGATTGTGCATAAACCCCCTTAGCCAATTAGGTTTTTACCTTTTACTACCAGATTTATGTGTGGCTTAGAAAATGCTATCACAGTTCAGAGAGTCAATGGCTTTTGCATCATGTTCAGCCAGAGACTGGTGGTTTGGATATCCTCTCTCTGATTGTACATAAGAGGGTACAGCCTTGGACATGCACAGTCTTCCAGGCTGTGAGGGATGAATATGATTTCTTTTTCTTTTTTTTTTTTTTTTTTTTTGAGATGGAGTCCCGCTCAGTCACCCAGACTGGAGTGCAGTGGCGCTACAAAATACAAAAAATTAGCTGGGCGTGGTGGCAGGCGCCTGATTTCATTTTTAAGCTTGGCTTCCTAGGAGATGCCCCTGGGTTGGGAGAGCTTAATGTTCAGCTTTGGGTGGACTGTTGTGTTTGGTAGGCCCATTGTGCCAGTGAGAGCCTGCCCTATGTTAATGGGTCTTTGTGTGGCTTAGGAGATGCTTTCAAGTTTTCCCCATATCCCACTCTGACTGCACCTGAATCAGGACAGCCTAGCACATACACAAGACCTACCAGCCCCTAGAGTTGTCTGTTACCCCTGAAGGGCTTTTCTTCCCTGTCCCTTTCCCTTGTTCTATCAAAATTCCACTCCTCTGTATCGTTTTGCTTACATCCTGGAGTTATCAGCCTCCTCTTAATCACTTTCCACCAAGATCTCCGTTGTTTTAGACAATGCCCATAGGCATGGACTTTTCCGTGTTCTATTCCAAATAAAGTCAGTACCCTCAAGCAGAGCCGAGAGCTCCCTGTCTTAGCACCTGACTTTCCCATGGTCAGAACCTTTGCTCCACTGCACCAGAGCTGGGGCGGGGACCTGCTTTTCCAGGAGTAACATCTCACTTCCGTGAGTGACACTTGAGGTGTATGTGCGCGCACACGTGTGTGTATGTGCACGTGTGTAAGCCCCTGGTCTTTTTGGCTTGCCCTTCATGGCTTGGATCTTTCACTCTATGAGCAAACTGGGTCAGGAATCATTGGGGCACAGTTATTCTTAGTATGCTGAGCTTGGAGTGGAGCTTCCTCCAACAAGTGAGAATGGGCTGGGGGGAAGAGAGTCTGAGCCCTCTCCGCCACACCTGCTTGGAATAGAGCTTCTGCAACATGGGGCTGGGGTAAGAATAAGAAATCCCAGCAGTTTCCCTTTCTAGACTGAAACCATAGCCCAAGACTGGGAGCTATGGGGAGAGGGAGTCGCTTGTCTTGGCCACACCTGCCCAATGTGCACAGCAGTGAAGTTTCTGGAGCTGAGGCTGTAACAGAGCGAGTCATGGCTCAAATACTGCAGACCCTGTTCTTACTGGGATTGAGCAGATTTTCTTGAATAAATGTTTTTCCATTTGCTGTATTCCCTGAGGACAACTTCCAGAGACATTTTATTTATTTTATTTTAGACAGGGTCTCACTCTGTCACTGAAGCCGGAGTACAGTGGTACACTCATAGCTTACTGCAGCCTCAACCTCCCCAGTCCAAGCCATCTTCCTGCCTCAGGCAAATGCCACCATGCCCAGCTTATTATTTTTATGAAGACAGGGTTTCACTATGTTACCCAGGCTATTCTCAAACTGCTGGGCTGAAGTGATCCTCCCACCTCAGCCTCCCAAAGTGTTGGGACTACAGATGTGATCCACTGCACCCAGCCTTCTAGAGACTTTAAATGATTATTTTTATCATATTTACCAGTGAACCTACATTGTCAGAGAGAAGGTCAAGTTGAGGTCCTTGCCCTGCCATTCCAGAAGTCCACTCTCTCTGTCCTATTTTTGCAAGTTTCTGTGAATATATAATTATGTCAAAAATGTTTGGAAAAAACAGCAATAATTGGTTGGTTCTAGCCTTAAGAAACCTGTATGATTCAGTCTTTCCGTTCATAACGTGAAAAAGAAATGGGAGTGTCTCATCTTCAGTAATTTGCAAGTGTCATAGAAAACAGAATGTGTACGTTCACAAGAAGCTACGTTTTGTGCTGACAGAAGGGCCTACAGCAGGAAAGGATGTTCTGCTCAGTCTAGTGGAGCACCTGAGGAGTCTGCAGCCTTTTCTGTGTTAGGATGTATGTGTGTATATGCTCTTCACTGGATATGCCTTCCTCTCCTGCAGATTCGCTCAATTGTGTGGAATGCAGATGATAGCAAACTGATTTCTGGTGGCACAGATGGTGCTGTGTATGAGTGGAATCTGCCCACAGGGAAGAGAGAGACAGAATGCGTGCTCAAGTCTTGCAGCTACAACTGTGTTACTGTCTCCCCTGATGCCAAAATTATCTTTGCTGTTGGATCAGACCACACCCTCAAGGAGATTGCGGATTCCTCGGTGAGTCTGCCCCTGCTCTGCCTCTGGGCTGCTGCACAGATCTGCAGGGACAGCCTCCCGTGCTTACAGCAGAAAGTATGCACGGAATGAGGGCCTCTGTGTACAGGGCCCCTTCTTCCCAAGATAACATCAGGCTCCTCATTCCTTTTGGATTAGCTCAATTATCGTCACTTCCTGAATTTCCTGCTCAGTTTCCTTCCTGACTGGGTGAAATTGTAAATTGCAGCCTCTTTTTCATTTCTGTTTTACTTGCTGTCTGTAACTTCTCTCCCACTTTCCAGGCATGGAAGTCATGTCATCTCTAAACTGCACTCTTACCCTTGGTCTGCACTTAACTTTCCTGGGGTAAAAACCTAACTACAGTACGCACTGAGTAACACCAATGATGGACCACATAGACTGTAAGACTGTAATGCCATAAGGTTGTAACGCCAAATTTTCACTGTACTTTTTCTGTTTAGATATATAGATATTTTCCATTGTGTCACAGTTGCCTACAGTATTCAGCATAGGCATGTGCTGTTCAGGTTTGTAACCTAGGAGCAGTAGGCTCTACCACATAGCCTAGGTGTATAGTAGGCTGTCACAGCTAGGTTTGTGCAAATACACTCCATGATGTTTGTGTGACAAAATAGCCTAACCATGTATCCCATATCAAGCAGTGCATGACTGTGCGGTTAGCTGCTATCACCTAGGCTTGCCACTGTATTCTTCTGAAATCCCCAAACTCTGAAACTCTACAGTTACACTAGGCTCCAAATAGTGAAGGGAAAGGAGAGGAGCTCAGCAAGGATGTGTCCTTCAAACATGGCCTGTGCGCTCCTCCAGCTGGCTCCTCCCACTTTTCCTGTGACTGGTGCCTGGGAAAGTGTGTAGATACCATGGCAGCAAGCTAGCCCAAGGCAGGTCTCCCTGCGGCTGGAACACAGTTGACAGTATAGTGACTATCCTGTGTACTCCCGAGTAGCCCGGTCCTAATTCAATGGCACTATCAGTGCTGTGCCAGAATAAAGCCCCTTTAGGGCAAGGCCATGTTTTGCTCCTCTTGGCAGCCCTGCTAGCTGGCACACCGTGTGGTGCACAGTGTTCAGTAAATGTGTGTGTAGGTGGGTCGGCAGATGAGTGCATGAATGAGTGAGGGAATGAAGGGGCGCTCTGATAGTATAGTAGTCCCGCCTTATCCACAGTTTCAGTTACCTGCGGTCAACCAAGGTCCAAAAACAGGTGAGTACCATACTGTGAGTAAGATATTTTGAGAGAGAGAAACCACATTCACACAGCTTTTATACGGTATTCATGTAACTGTTCTATTTTATTATTAGGTATTATTGGGCCTCATTTATAAATTAAACCATATCGTAGTTATGTACGTATAGGAAAGAAACATAGTATATATAGGGTTCAGTACTATCTGTGGTTTCAGGCATCCACTGGGGATCTTGGAACATATCCCTCGAGGATAAGGGGAGACTCATGTATAGTTTTGTTTATATAATGAGCATTAATAAATGTTGCTGAATACATCTATGACCAATAGCCCATTCTCATTTTGAAATACACCCAAGCATAGCAGTCAAAGCAGAGACTGGAGCCCACCTAGGTACATGAGTTGAAGCAAGTCGCTTGTCATACAGATGGTCCATCATCTGTAGACTAGGGATAACAGTAACTGCCTCAGAGGGTTTCATGAGGATTGAATGACTTGCAACATGGAGAAGGCACAGAACAGTGCTTGGCACATAGTAAGTGCTATCTATATGAATATCTCTCTTTACTGGTATTATTCCTAACTCATGAAACTGGTTATTTACCAGCAACACAACAAGGAATATCCAGTTTGCACCTTTTTTTTTTTTTTTTTTTGCTAGGCACTATTCTGGATGCCAAAAGGGATAGAAAAAGCATTTTTTAAAGACAGGCCCCTAGGGATCTGTTAGAGGAGAGGACGAGAGAGAATGGTGCCGGGACATGGAGGCCACAGCTCGGCGGCTCACACTGAGCAGAGCTGCCTGTGTCCCAGATCCTTCGAGAGATACCGGCGTTTGACGCCACCTACACCACCATCGTCATCTCGCATTCCGGGCGCATGATGTTTGCGGGCACCTCAGTGGGAACCGTTCGTGCCATGAAGTACCCTCTGCCTCTGCAGAAGGAATTCAATGAGTACCAGGCCCACGCCGGTCCTATCACCAAGGTGAGTAGGGCCCTCTCCCCAGGAACCCAGTCCCACACCTGCCTGCCACATGCCTTGTTCTTCCCTTCAACCTCCCAACGTCTTTTCTCTCTCCTTAGTCTCTCTTATTTATTCATCCCTCATTCATTGAATCACTGTCTATTGACTATGAATATACTCTTTGTTTAAAACTACCTCCAGGAATTGAGCCTAAGAAATCATCAAAGATACACCTAAAAATGTATGTATGACATTTTCACCATAATATTATGCATAATAAGGGGCCATTTGGTGGATGCCGTAGCTACTGTGAGTGTGGCCTGCGCTTGACCACAGCTGCCTCCTTCTCCAGAGAATGGCCCGGACTGAAAGGAGCCATAGCCCTGAAGATTAGCCCCTGAGGGTACAAAAGGTGACCCCAGGGGCAATACCACCAGTACACATTTGTAAATTGTCCTTCCATTCACCCTTCTCATAAAGTAGTGTCTGTGTTCAACAGTCAAAACGTGGAAGCAACCAAGTGTCCACCGACAGACAAATGCATAAGCAAAAGATGGTATATCTGTGCAACGGAACAGTATTCTGCCTAAAAAGGAAGGGAATTCTGCCAAGTGCTACTGCATAGATGAACCTTGATGATGTTATGCTAAATTAAATAAGGCCGGCCACAAAAAGATAAATACAGTGTGATTCCGCTTTTAGGAGATACTTAGAGCAGTCAGAATCACAAAGACAGAGTGGTGGTTGGCAGGGGCTGCGGGAGGGGGAATGGGGAGTGATTGTTTCATAGGTATAGAGTTTTGGTTTTACAAGACAAAAGGGTTATGGGGGTGGTTGGTGGCGATGGTTGCCCAACATTACAAATGTATTTAATAACACGAACTGTACACTTGAAAATGGTTAAGATAGCAAATTTTACAGAATATGTATTTTACCACAATTTTAAAAATGAAATTAAAAAGAATTATCTTGCATGCGAAATGGTTGCCAAGAAATCATAGTCAATAGTAAATTAAAGGTTATTCATAGTGCATAAAAAAAAGCAATGTCTGTACCTATACTGACCCCCTGAAAAACAGGCGCTGGGAAGGTGTGCGTCTCCTCTTCCTTACTCTCTCCTTCTGCAGATTGAATGACATAGCACCTGAGGTTTTGAATTATGTCTCAAACTCCACAGTGGCTTACCTGCAACACTAGCTGTATTAAGAAAAGGTTTCTCATTATAAAACAGAACATTTCTGTACCAAGCCTGGGCCTTGGGTCTAAAGTAAATTACTACAACATATTCCCCGTCTTCCCTTCAGATCTGCTAAGTTCTGTGGATAAGGAATTTATTTTTCTGATTATAGAAGCAAGGCATGTTTATTTTTAAAATAAAAATCCTTGCCAGGCGCAGTGGCCCATGCCTGTAATCCTAGCACTTTGGAAGCCCAAGGCAGGCAGATGATGAGGTCAGGAGATTGAGACCATCCTGGCTGACACAGTGAAACCCCGTCTCTACTAAAAATACAAAAAATTAGCCAGGCGTGGTGGTGGGCGCCTGTAGTCCCAGCTACTCAGGAAGCTGAGGCAGGATAATCACTTGAACCCGGGAGGCGGAGGTTGCAGTGAGCTGAGATGGCACCACTGCACTCCAGCCTGGGCAACAGAGCGAGACTCTGTCTCAAACAAACAAACAAACAAACAAATCCTCATAATAGCATCATCATTTCTTTCATGCATTTCCTTCTACATTTCCATGTGTGTGTGTTTTAAATAAAATTAAGATCATACTGTGAGGCCACTCTCGTGACCCGCTTGTTTTTAACTTCACACTACTGTAAGCGTTTGTCCATACAATTAAATATTTCTCAGAAGCATGACTTTAGTAGCTACACAAATATCCTATCCTTTGATGGACTGTAACTTACTAACTCTTCTCTTGCAATTAGGCATTTAAATTACCTTATGATCTATAGTGAATAGCCCAGTTTACAAATTTATATTTGCATCTCTGATTCTCTCCTAAGACTAAATTCCTTGAGAGAATTCCTGAATTCAAGAGTATTGCCATTCTCAAGATTCTTGACACATACTGCTGATTGTGAGAAGACATTTTTCATAGTTAACTCTTTTGTTTTAACTGTTTATATTGAAATACTTACAGGTTTAGAGGAAATTTTAAAGATGGCACAGAGTTCCCATGTACCCCTCACTCAGTTTCCCCCAGTCATTACATGTCCTAGAACGGTAGCAAAATATCAAACCAGAAAATTGACCCTGGTCCACGGTGTATATGTATTTCTGAATTGTTTCTCACATGCACAGTTTGTGTAACCACCACTACAATCACAATATAGAACCGTTCCATCCCCACAGAGATCTCCATCTACCCTTTAGAGTCATACCACTCCTCTCGACTATCATCCCTAATCCCTGGCAACCACTAATTTGTTCTTATTTCCTTAACTTTTGTCATTTTGAGAATTGCACATGCTATTATACTGTATGTGGCCTTCTCAAAATGGCTTTTTTATTGATACATAATATCTGTACATATTTATGAAGTACATGTGATATTTTGTTACAGGTATAGAGCGTGTAATGGTCAGGTCAGGATATTTAGGGTTTCCATCCACCTCACGTATTTATGATTTCTGTGTATTGAGGGCATTTCAAGTCCTCTCTTCTGGCAATTTAAAAATATACAATAAATTATTGTTAACTATAGTCACCTTACTCTGCTATCAAACATTAGAACTTATTTCTTCTTCAACCTGGCATGTGCGTCATGCCTGTAATCCCAACACTTTGGAAAGCCAAGGCAGCCAGATCACTTAAAGTCAGGAATTTGAGACCAGTCTGGCCAACATGGTGAAAACCCCAACTCTACTAAAAATACAAAAAATTAGCCAGGCGTGGTGGTGCATGCCTGTAATCCCAGCTACACAAGAGGCTGAGGCAGGAGAATTGCTTGAACCTGAGAAGCAGAGGTTGCAGTGAGCCAGGAGATCGTGCCACTGTACTCTTAGCCTGCGCAACACAGCAAGACTCTGTCTCAAAAAAAGAAAGAAAGAAAAGAAAACTGATTTCTTCTATCTAATGTTTTTATCTGTTAATCAATCTCTATCACCCCACCCACCCATACACTTTTCCCTAGTATCCATCATGCCACTCTCTACCTCCATGAGGTCAACATTTTTTTTTTTTTTTTTTT
>NW_012111586.1:1187727-1207353 GCF_000951035.1 Colobus angolensis palliatus
GCCCGTCTCGGCCTCCCAAAGTGCTGGGATTACAGGCTTGAGCCACTGTGCCCGGCCTGTTGTCTTTTTAATAATAGCTACTCTAACTGGGGTAAGATGGTATCTCATTGTGGTTTTGATTTGCATTTCCCTGATGATTAGTGATGTTGAGCATTTTTTCATATGCTTGCTGGCCATTTGTATGTCTTCTTTTGAGAAATGTCTGTTCATGTCCTTAGCCCACTTTTTTTTTCTTTTCTTTTCTTTTTCTTTTTGGATAGAATCTCGCTCTTGTCGCCCAGGCTGGAATGCAATGGTGCACTCTCAGCTCACTGCAACCTCCCCCTCCTAGGTTCAAGAGATTCTCCTGCCTCAGCCTCCCGAGTAGCTGGGATTACAGGTGCCTGTCACCACGCCCAGCTAATTTTTATATTTTTAGTAGGGATGATGTTGCACCATGTTGGCCAGGCTGGTCTCAAACTCCTGACCTCAGATGATCCACCCGCCTAGGCCTGCCACCGTGCTGCGATAACAGGTGTGAACCACCGCGCCTGCCCCTTAGCTGACTTTTTAATGAGATTTTTAAATTTTTTTGTTTGTTTAATGTTGAGTTTTTTGAGTTCTTTGTGTATTCTGGATATTGGTCTTTTGTCAGAGTAATAGTTTGCAAATATTTTCTCCCATTTGACAGGTTGTCTCTTCACTCTGTTGATTATTTCCTTTGCTGTGCAGAAGCTTTTTAGCTTAATGTCCTGACTGTGGCTTTTTCCACTCAGCTTAATCCCCTTCCCCTTCAAATCCATCCAAGTTGTGTTGTGTATCAGTCATAGTTTATTCCCTTTATTGCTGAGTAGTGTTCCACGAAAAGCAAATCACAGTTTGTGTAGCCATTCACCAATCATAGGATATTTTTAATTTTTTCCAGTTTTCAGCTATTATAAATAAAGCTGCTGTGACCAGTCATATACAGGCTTTTGTGTGGAAATAAGTTTTCATTTCTCTGGGATAAATGCCCAGGAGTATAATTGCTGAATCATATGGTAAGTGTATATTCAGGTTTTTTTTTTTTTTTAAACTGCCAAGCTATTTTCCAGAATGGCTGTACCATTTTCCATTCCCACCAAGAATGTATGAGACCCAGTTTCTCTGCGTCATTGCCAGCACTTGGTGTTGTGACTGTTTTTTTATTTTAGCTGTTCTAATGGGTGTGGAGTGATATCTCATCATGGTCCTAATTTTGCATTTTCCTAAATGGCTAATAATGTGGAACATCTCTTCACGTGCTTACTTGCCATCTGTATATTTTCCCTGGTGAAATGTCTCCATATCTTTTGTCTGCTTTCTGATTGAATTGTTTGGCTTTTTTACTGTTGAGTTTTTGAGAGTTCCTTACATATTCTAGATAATAGCCGACTCTTCAGATTCCAAATCCACAGGGAATGCAGACATAACCTTGCTTCTTCTATTCATTAAGAGATGCCTGGGAGGGCTCCTGTCTCATTCTTACCTGGGATCTAGTTTACCCCACTGTGAGGCTGTGCCCAGGATTGCATGCGGGGAAGCCTTGCACAACAGCTAGCACAGCCCTGGTCATCTGTAGCCTTGAAAGCTTCCTGGCCATGATCTTTTTCTCTTCAGATGTTGCTTACCTTTGATGATCAATTCCTGCTGACTGCTGCTGAGGATGGCTGCCTGTTCACCTGGAAGGTCTTTGATAAGGATGGCCGGGGAATCAAGCGAGAGAGGGAGGTGGGCTTTGCCGAAGAGGTGCTTGTGACTAAAACAGACATGGAAGAAAAGGTAAGAACTGGATCTAATGAAGAGGGACATGGGATTCCTTACCGGACTGCATTCAAATGCGGGTCCAGCACCAGGGCCCTGTATAGCCTGGCTACACCCTGTGCCCAGTGCAGACCCCCACGGCTCCCTGCACATGCGCTGTCCACACAACCAAGCTCTCCTCCTCACTGCCACTGTCCACCCTACTCTGCCTGTCTTTCTGCCATGTGATCATCTTGACTTACACTGTGCTTTGCTTTTATCCTGTGATCTGGTTTTCCTCTTCCTACTCTTTGAAACCAAGAACAATGAAACATACAGTTTTCTTATGACCAACAGTTTCTAGCACATGCTGGGCACATGGAAGACAATCAATAAATATTTACAAAAGTAAAGTATATTCTCATTTAAATGTCACAACATCCCTATGAAGAAGATACTGTCATTCTCCCCATGTTTCAAAAAACAAATTAGGAGAGCTTGAGGGACGTGTCCAAAGTCAGTGTGCTAATAAACTAATAGGACCAGAGTTCTAATCCAGATTTAATCTAGAGCCCCCTCCTTTAATCACTATACCAAAGGAACATCCGTTCCTTCCTGTTGATGCAGTAAACATTTCATAAAGGTGCATTTTGCAGAGATGTGAGTGCATAGCTCTGTGCTATGCTCCCTAAGGGAGAAACTGAATGGATGATAAACACACAAGGCTCATGGAGGATCACAGAGCTACACAGTCATTGCTGTTTGTCCAGAATCTTAACTGTGTTTATTGAATACCTGCCATTTGCTAGGCACTGGGGATGCATGTGTGAAAAGACAGGTATGGGCCCTGTGACATGACCAGGAAGCTCACAGTCAGGTGAGGGATAGAAACAAGTAAAGCCATCAGAGCAGCAATGCAACACTGCCACAAAGCAGGGTGACAAGCCTCTGGCGTGTGCTGGAGATCCCTTCTAGAGCTCCCTAGAATTTTCTACAGGAAAAGCAAAGAGGGAGAAGGATGAGGGAGGGCCCCGTGAGAGTGGGGGCCTGACCTGCTGCAGAAAGAACCCCTCCTTTTCTCTGTTATCTTTTCTGTTCTTCCCAGAGGGTAGGGGAAGAGGCCAAATAGGAGACAGCAGGCTAAACCAAAGGCCTGAAGGTGCCCAAGCTGCCTTCTGACCACAGCCCCCATATGGACCTGACAGTACCACTGCCAGGCTGGAAATGACTCATGCATGTACCACTCCTTCTTGAAACTCCCTTCTGCCTTACCATCCATGTGACCACACTCTGCTCCCTGTAAACCTTTCTGACTCCTCCTCCCCACTCCTGTCCTGGCTCTTCCTCCGCCTGTCCCTTTAAAAGCATGTTCCCGGAATTCTCAGCTCTCTTTATATTCTATTATAGTCTATGTAACTCTCAGGCCATGATTTACCTTCTCTGCCTAGGATTTACAGAGGGGTCTGCTGTGTACCTGACACTATACTCTGTCTGGGATTACAGAGATAAAAGACATAGAGCATCCTTTAGCTGATAGCCTGGGAAGGGGGCAGAGTATCATAAAGAAGGGAATTAAACGTGCAGTGGAATGAAGTATCATGAAAGAATGATGCTGTGGGAGCACAGGGGAAGGAACTTGGCTCAGGCCAGATGGTGCCAGAGGACATGAGCCTTGCTCAGAGCCTTCCAGAACTAATGGACAAGGGCCACTGAGCAATGAGCAGTGAGTGTGTGCGGAGGGATGAGGGAGCGATGATCTGCAAAACTGCTCCTAGTTAGGGTGTGCCAGAGAGAAGGGCTGAAGATGAAGCTGGAGAGAAACAGGTCAAGGGGGCCTTTTACACCATGCATTAGGCTGCACATTGTTCATAAGGACCGTTCATAAATTTAAGCTAGGGAATGACTTAATATGATTTGCATCTCGGAGAGATTACTCTGTAGCAACGTGGAGAAGAGATGAAGGAAGGACGCTGAACAAGGACCTCAAACACAGCATGTCAAAGGCCGGGTCATTCCCATGGATAAATATATCCCACGAGCCAGGGCAGACCCCTGGGGTCATTGATAAGTATTCATTCAGTGCTGACCATGTTGCTAGTTTTATGCTAGCTTCTGGGGATAAAGTGGTGAAGCAAGACAGGCCAAGCCCCACCCTCAGGTACCGGCCCTTCTACCTAGGAGACAGCCTTCATCCATTATCCTTACCTCTCCACCCCACACCCAATCAGGCACTACCCTCTCTAAACTCACTCTCTCCAAACTCTCCATTCCTCTCCGGTCCCCTCCCCTACCTCAGTCCAAACCCTGTCCGTCTCTCACCTGGTCTATGCAGTTGCCCCCCACCCACCCCAGCAACTCATCATCCTGCTTTTGGTCCTTCCTTAATCTAGTCTGTGCTGCATACCGCCATTGGAGAGATCTTTATAACACCAAAGTCAGACTGATCAGGTTTGATGAGGACCTTTGGACGCCCTCTAGGATAAAATCCAAACTTCCTAGCACGGCCTACCAGACCCCTGATGGTCTGACGCAGTCTTGGCTGCCCCTTCCTGTGCATCCCACCTGTGCCATGTCACATGCAGTGAGTGCCCTGGCCAGGCATTCCTGCTCCCTCCTCTCTGACTTTGCACGTGCAATTTGTGCTTATCCTTCATCTCAGTACTGCCTGTGCACCAGATCCTCACTAGTCTGCTGGCCAGAAATGCAGAAATGTGTGTAATCCGGTTCCTTGATATCAAGTCGTTCACAGGTGGTACAGGAGACAGACCAGAAATGATGAGATAGGGATGCACGGGGTGTCTCCATAGGTAAGCAAGAAGAAAACACTGCATTCTGACCCACTCTTGTCATCAACATTAACTTTTTAAGGAAATGAAGGGTGTGTGTATTATAGTATTTTTAGAAAACTTTGGCATCAGTGAGTACGATGGGAGAAGACACTAGGCCGGGTGCAGTGGCTCAGGCCTGTAATCCCAGCACTTTGGGAGGCTGAGGCAGGAGGATTGCTTCAGCCCAGGAGTTTGAGACCAGCCCAGGCAACATAGTGAGACCCCCATCTCTACACAAAATATAAAAATTAACCAGGTGTGGTGGGGCATGCCAGTAGTCCTGCTACTTGGCAGGCTGAGGTGGGAGGATCACTCGAGCCCAGGAGGTCAAGGCTACAGTGAGCCATGATCACATTGCTGCACTCCGGCCTGGGTGACAGAGTGAAACCAAGTCTACAAAAAAAAAAGAAAGAAAAAAGGAAGTATAAGAAGATACTTATTAGGCATAAAAACCAGCAAGACAGAAGAGTTAAGATTTAAAGTAATGAAAGTGAGTCTAAGAAGACATCAAGAGGGACCCAGCTTTGGGCACTTACCACGATTTGTCATAATGTGTTTATCTGACTGCCTCAGTAGACTCTAAGTTCTATGGGGACAGGAGTCATGCTTTAGTAAATATCTTCTGAGATCCTACTCTGTGTTAGACACTGTCCCAGTACTTGGGATATATCAGCAAACAAACCCTACAAAGATTCTGGTCTATGTGGAGCAAGTTCTAATGGGGAAAGAAGAATAAAAATAATAAAATAATAAGTAAATTATAGAAAGTGCAAGATCTAAGGAAATAAGAAGTAGAGCAGAGTAAGAAAGGTGATGGGTCCTGGGAATGGGAAGGGGTTGCAGAATTAAACAATGTGGTCCAAGTCAGCCTCATCAAGCAGGAGACATTTAGGCTGACTTGAAAGAGATGAGAGCATTACTAGCACAATGTAGTAAGGACTTTTTGAGGACACAGGAGGAAGCTCATATGTCTCCTCGTTTTTAGCTGGTGTGTCTTCTGGGGAAAAGATGACAGGTTCCAGCTGAGACACATTGAGTTTGAAGCTAGACAGAGTTGCAGGTCTCAGGTCAAGGCCGCAGGTTTAAATATTCTGATTCACCCTCACTGTCAGTGTTCTTGATTCTCTGTCCTTCTCCCAAAGGCTCAGGTTATGTTGGAGCTAAAGACTCGTGTGGAGGAATTAAAAATGGAGAATGAGTATCAACTCCGACTAAAGGACATGAACTATTCTGAGAAGATTAAGGAGCTAACAGACAAGTTCATCCAGGAAATGGAGTCCTTGAAAACAAAAAACCAGGTCTGTTTAAGAGACTGACCAACAAGTGCAAATAACAAGAAATTTCCACTTTCAAGACAGGACTGGCATATACTGCCCAAGCTATGCTCAAACAGTAAGATATGTGAAAATGTCCAATTTTAAAGCATAGTTGTTGATATCAGAAATGCTTACAACTGGAACTGGCCGGGCACAGTGGCTGACGCCTGCAATCCCAGCACTTTGGGAGGCCAAGGCAGGCGGATCACTTGAGGTCGGGAGTTCGAGACCAGCCTGGCCAATGTGGTCCAGCCTGGGCAACAGAGACTCCATCTAAAAATATAAATAAATAAATATGCTTACAATCAATTGCTAAGTGGAAAAAAAAGCAGAATATAAACCACTTTATGGTGAATGGTATTAATTGGTATTAGTGGTATTAACAGATTAATTAATCTATAGTAGTAAAATACATATAGAAAATAGATAACAGTATAATTATCTCTGGAAGTTGAGATTACAGATAATTTAAATTTTGTTTTTTATCCTTTTTGTAATTTCTAAATTCTCTACAATGAGAATTATGATTAGGAGAAACTTATTTTAAAACAAAATGAAAAGAAAAGAAAAACAAAGCAAAAAGATAAGAAAATCAAAGCATAGATGGAGAATAACTAGCAGAATACCGATTCCTGGATTGTCAGGAAGTTAAATAAAATTAGTCTACATGGCCTTTACATAGTTAGATTTGGTCTGGGACTCTCCCAGATTCTTTTCTTTGTTCTACACAAATCTGGACTCCTATCTAAAATCCCCGCTGGGCAAGGTGGCTCACCCCTATAATCCTAACACTTTGGATGGCCTAGGCAGGAGGATCGCTTGCATCCGAGAGCTTGAGACCAGCATGGTTAACATAGTGAGACCCTGTCTCCAACATAAAATAAAAAATGAGTCTGCCATGCTGGCATGTGCCTGTAGTTCTAGCTACTTGGGAAGCTGGGATGGGAGAATTGCTTGAGCCTGGGAGGTGGAGGCTGCAGTGAGTCATGATCTCACCACTGCACTCCAGCCTGGGTGACAGAGTGAGGCCCTGTCCCTCACCCCCTTAAAAAATTCCCAATTATGTGCTTGAGGGATATTTGTTTCTTTAATGCCTATGGGTCATAAAGTTTGGCTAAAAAAAAAAAGAAAGAAAAACCTTGGCTATTAATTGTATTAATTAATTCATTTTATAATTTTATTCTTTTAGCCAACAAACAGTTGTTTGGTGCTGTATATAAGCCAGGCACAAAGTTAGGTCCTGAAGATGGCACACCACCTCCAACTCGCCCCCCAAGCCTGAAAGCTTTCCTGCTCAGTTAAAGAAAACACTTGCTCAGAAGCTTTACCCATGAACACACCCAAGGATTTCATTGACAGCAATGTGCTGGCAACAGAGGATTCAAATGTATCCCTACTTTTTCATCCAGAAGTCCTTTTGACACGTGTCCAAAACTGAACTCATCATTGACAAACCCATTTAGTAGCAAGAATAGAAATAGGAACAGTATAGAGCTTTTTGAGCAGAATATAACATAAATAAAAGGTGACAATGTGGTAAGGGCTTGAGAAATGTTTGTGAGTGAAGGAGGGTGTAACTTGTAAAGTCAGTTCTTGCCTTAGTGGTGCTTTCAGCAGATGTGTGTAAATGAGGAAATGTGACTCTGTTTTAGGTCTTAAGAACAGAAAAAGAAAAGCAGGATGTTTATCACCGTGAGCACATAGAAGACCTCCTAGACAAGCAAAGCCGGGAACTGCAAGACCTGGGTGAGCCCACAAGTAGAGGCCTCGTTGGTTAGGGCTGGAAGAGCTAGGTTATGGGGAAACATTTGAGAGTCCTCCAGACACGGTAGAAGTCTCAGGGAATATAGCTTTGTCTAAAAACAGGCTACATGTATCCCCTGGAACTCACGGTGGTTTTTACTTCTGTGTTTTTACTCATTCACTCAGCACATTAAACACCTGTTACATGAAAGTAGGAGACATGGAAAAGTTCAAGTTTGGAACCTGATCGTCTTGCCTTGGGTCCCAGGCTCACCGCATTCTTGCCAGGTGCTCTAGGGAGTCACCTCACCTTACCGAGCCTCACTTTACTCTTCTATAAAGTGGGGGTCCTAATACCTAGTTTTCACACTCAGGATATTCTTCTTGGCCCTGAGTCCCCAAATACCACTCTGTGCTTTCCTGGAAACTTTTCTTCCCAGAGCAGGCAGGCAGGGAGTTTGGTTACCTGATGAGATGATGGGATGAGGGGGTGGCGGTGAGGAAGCCAGGCAGGCATTTGAATCTTGGCTCTGGAGGCAGCTGCTCCAGCTGGTGCTGGAAGGAATGGGAAAGTGCCCAAGGCTCCTGGGTGTCCCTCAGGCGGGTGCTGCTCTCCCATCTTAAATACCTTCCTTGCTTCTCTCCAGAATGTTGCAACAACCAAAAGTTGCTTCTAGAATATGAGAAGTACCAGGAGCTGCAGCTCAAGTCGCAGAGGATGCAGGAAGAGTATGAAAAACAGCTCCGGGATAATGATGAGACCAAGAGCCAGGCCCTGGAGGAGCTGACTGAGTTTTACGAGGCCAAACTGCAGGAGAAAACCACCCTTCTGGAAGAGGTACTCACAGGAAGCCATGCTGTGCCTCCCTTTCCCAGAGAAAAGCCACCCATTCACTCAGATCTCCATGGCATAGCCACTGTGTGCCAGGATGTGTTGTGCACTGGGACAGACGTGCTTTCTACCCCCAAGGAACTTGGATCTAATGGGAGAGAGAGCCAAATAACATTGCAAATAAATATAACATTACGATTGTCACAACTTCTGTGAGAGAAAAATATGGGAAGCCTGGGTTTCCAGTGAACAAGACCAAAGGAGAACAGGGATGGGGTGTTGGAAAGGTTGGGGTTGAAGTGGCGGAGCATGAGGCCTGATTTGGTAGGAAAAGAGGGGAGGCAGGAAGAGAGGACAGAGGGGAAGAAGGTGGACAGGTCAAGGGCCCTGTGGCCATGGTCTCCGTTTCTGGAATGACACTCGCCTCCCACTCCTTGGGACAGGTCCCCATGCTCATCTCACCTCAAGCCCTGTGGGCACAAAGGTGTGGGAGTCCCTTCTCCCCTGACCACACGCCCACTCTCTCCGAGCCAGGCACAGGAAGATGTCAGGCAGCAGCTGCGGGAATTTGAAGAGACCAAGAAGCAGATTGAAGAAGATGAAGACCGAGAAATCCAAGATATCAAAACCAAGTATGAGAAAAAGCTTCGGGATGAAAAGGAATCAAACCTGCGGCTCAAGGGAGAAACAGGCATCATGAGGAAGAAGGTAGCAGGCTGTTCTCCAAGAGACCTGGGGTGGGCGAGGGTGTTGCAGAGAAAGCTGGGGTGGGTGGACTGACCAGCCTGGGGTCCTGGCCAGGGTCCTACCTGTCCCCATCTTCAGCAAGCAGGCTGGGAGAAGAGCACGAGCCAGTGCACACTCACGCAGACGGACCCTCCCCACCACGTCCTTGGAAAGGCAGCCACACGGGCGTCCCTGCTCTCCTTTTCACAGGATATTGGGGTTCCCTGTGTGCAGATAGAGGCTTTCTAGTTTTCACTTATTGGCAAGTAGGATTCAGTCAATGTTTTCAGAGCTAACCCTCAAATGGAAATGGAAATAAGGTCTTCTGGGGATGAGATAGATGAAGTCTTGGCCTGGAGGCATCCTCAGGCTCTTGGTCCAGGGAGTCGTGGGCGGCTCCTGTTCAGCACTACAGGTGGAAGAGGAGATGGGGGTGTAGGATGCTTGGTTTACAAAGTGAGGAAGATGTTTTTAGTTCACTCACCATTGAGGGTGAGGGAGGATTCAACTCAGTTTCCCCAAAACATTTAGCCCTGGAGAAGCTAAGTTCAAAGCAAGCTCGAGTTTCTTCCTATTAGAAAGCACACTAGTAAATCTAGGGGACAATCAGTCTTCCCTTCTTGGTCATGGCTCAGATGGCTCATCAGTTAGAGCCCACTTTCTGTGACCTTGATGCAGTGTGGATCCCAGCCTTTCAAGATCAGTGTGGTCACAGAAGTCTCTGGTCCACTTGGCGTACCGGTCTCTGGAACCTCTCGTGAAGACAGTCAGTCCTCTCATAGGGGAATGGGCCTGGATGTTATGGGACAGAATACTACATCATCCATTTGGCCTGGGAAATTCCTGAACTGTCCCAGATTCTCCAAATACTCACTCCTAAAATCCCAGAAATGTTGAGTGCTAAGTGTTTTCAGGCCACGGAAGGTGGGGCGATTCAGATCACAGTTGGCCGGCGGTGGGGAACCCCTTACATCGAGACAGTGGGAGGAGTGGAGATGAGTTCTGACTTTAGTGGTCTTTGGTGTTGCCGTTCGCTTTTCTAGTTCAGCAGCCTGCAGAAGGAGATTGAAGAACGAACCAATGACATCGAGACCCTAAAAGGAGAGCAGGTGAAGCTGCAAGGAGTCATTAAGTCTCTGGAGAAGGACATCCAAGGCCTCAAGCGAGAGATCCAGGAAAGAGATGAGACTATTCAAGACAAGGTGACAGCTCTCCTTCTGTCCTCCCTCAGCTACGGCCAGATGGGCCAAGGCAAGGAAGGCAAAGCTCAGGGGAGAGAGGGTCCCTAGCTTCTCAGGACGCATTTCTTTAACTTGATGGGGGAACCAGTGGTCAATGAAGTGCCTCTTGTGTGTTTGGCACTGGGCTAATCGCTGTCAACACATCGCATTCAGTTCTGCCAACAACCCAGGGGGCCTGAGAACCCAGTGTTATGGTTCGGGGAGCTGAACTCCAAGAGGCTGGGTATCTTGCCCAGGGGTCACACACTTCAATAGGTGACAGGCTGCGATAAGAACCTGAGTCAGCTGACTCCACTGCTCCAGGCATCCTCAGAGGCGCTCCCCCATGGACTGGGGGCAACTCACTTGCCACACTGCCCACATGGTCCCCCTGTCGCAGAGGGACTCTCCTGGGGTTGACCCTGTCCAGGAGGCTGCTTCCACTTTTGGGATGCCTTTCTTACAAAACACTCAGATGACAGAGACATCACATTCTGTGGGGCAGACCATGTAGTATCATCCTGAGCACATCCAGATTCCATGCCCTCCTTTCCATCGCCTCTGCCACTATGGCCCGAGGCAGGAGGAATTCTCCAAGGGCCGAGAACATGGGCTTCAGTGTTAGGGAACTAGGTCTGGCACAGGTTCCATTTACTGGCCATTGCACCTTGAGCAACTTCTCTAAGCCTTCATTTTCTCACCTATAAAATGGGGATGATCACCACCTCAAGCGGTCTTATAAGGATTACATGGGATCATGCCTAGATGTCATTTCTGCATGTGAGTGTCAGTGTATGTATCTGGGCTTTTTATTTTTATTTTATTTTATTTTATTTTTTAGGGAGGATCCAAAGTTCTGTTCAGATTCTCAAAGGGGGCTTTGACAAGAAAGAAATGAAGGCCTCCTCACCTAGAAAATGGCAACAGCCTCCTAAGCAGTCTAGTGGCCTCATTTCCCACCTTCCATCACCATGGACTGGCAGGGTGCAGGTGCAATGCCGCCACTCTCCTGCTCAAAGCCCTTACAGCTCCCCATTGCTACAGCAGGGGTCAGCACGCTCTTTCTGTAAAGGCCTAGGCAGTAAATATTTTTGGCTTTGGAGGCAATGTGGTCTGTCTCAACGAATCAACATGAATCAACACTGCTGCTGTAGAGTGAAACCACCCATAAACAAAACATTAATGAATGAACTTGGCTGTGTTCCAATAAAGCTTTACAGAAATAGACAGCAGGCCAAATGTGGCCCATAGGCTGTAGTTTGCCAGCCCTTTGCCTAGGAGATAAATTCTGAACTCTTTCCCCAACATGAAGACCCTCACCTCCCTCCTCTATTTCCCCAGCCTCACCTCTCACTTCCCCCATGAACCACCACTTGGCTCTCAAGCCAGTCATTCTCAGCACCCTCAATATATACTTTGCCTTCTGTGCTTTCCTCTTTTACAACATTTGTCACGTTTTAGGCTTAGATTTGTTTCTATATCTTCTTTCCCAGATAGTGTTTTCTTTTAAGGGCAAGGGACTGTGCTGTATTTATATTTGGAAACCCAATACTTGGCAAAAGATCTTCATTCAGTAAATGTTTGAGAGATGGATATATTTATGTTCTGATTACTATCACCATGCAACAAATTAACCTTAAAACTTAGTGATTGAGGCCAGGCGTGGTGGCTCACACCTGTAATCCCAACACTTTGGGAGGCAGAGGCAGGTGGATCATTGAGGTCAAGAGTTCAAGATCAGCCTGGCCAACATGGTGAAACCCCGTCTCTACTAAAAATACAAAAATTAGCCGAGAGTGGTGGCACATGCCTGTAATCCCAGCTACTCAGGAGGCTGAGGCAAGAGAATCACATGAACTTGGGAGACAGAGTTTGCAGTGAGCCGAGATCTTGCCACTGCACTCCAGCCTGGGTGACAGAGTCAGACCCTGTCTCAAAAGGAAAAACTTAGTGATTGAAAGCAACTATTTTATTCTGCTTACAGGTTCCACAGGTCTGGAATCTGGACAGGGTACAACAGAGTGGCTTATCTCTGTCCCCGATGTCTGGGACCTCAGCTGGGAATACTGGGGGTGACTCAAAACAGCTGAAGGCTGGAAGATCAACATCCAATGTGGCTTCTTCAGTCACATGTCTGGCACCTTGGCAGGGATGTCTGGGAGGCTAGGGTCAGCTAGGTCTTTTGACCAGAGTCCCTAATGTGCCCACCAGCCTGGATGTCTCAGTGTAGTTGGACTTCTTACATAGCAGATGGCCTCCCCCAGAGCAGGTGTCCCAAGAGAGCCAGGTAAAAACTGCTTAGCCTTTTTTGGCCTAGCCTTGGAAGCCACACAGTCTCCCTTCTGTTGCATTATTTGGGTTATGAACAAGTCACAAGTCCAGGCAAATGCAAGGGAAGGGGATTCACTTCCACCTCCTGATGGAGAAGCAGCAAGGTCATGCTGGAGAACAGCTGGAGTGTGGGGTGGGAGATGCTATGGGGGCCATCGTTGGAAAATACTATTGTTCACAACCTAATATGAATGAGTGAGTGATGCATGAGAGTCCTGGTACAGAAGCTGAGGGGTCTGTGCTGTAGCCCCGTGGGGAGAGTGCCAGCCTCTGTACTGACAAAGAGAGGAGAGGAGTCTCCTGGTTGACCTCTTCAACCAGGAGAGCCACAGGCTTCGTGCTCTTTGCCCTAAAGGGCTGCAGTATACCAGAGCCTTACGATATCTCTCACTTCTGTCTCTTCTCACCCCCAGGAGAAGCGAATTTATGATCTGAAAAAGAAAAATCAAGAACTGGGGAAATTCAAGTTTGTGCTTGACTACAAAATAAAGGAGCTGAAGAAGCAAATAGAACCTCGAGAAAATGAAATCAGGGTGATGAAGGAACAGATTCAGGAGGTGAGAAGCCATTTGCAACACTCTGGCCTCTCAGACCTTCTGTCTCTTCTTCCACGATTGGCTAGCTGGCCTCAGGGACTGAGAGGAAGCTCTCCTCACAGTCCTCTCTGCGCCCAAGGTGTATGCAGCCTCCAGTCCACAGGGGTGCAACAGGGAAGGCCATGGCCCTACTGCAGGCTCAGCTGTCCAAAAGCAAATCGCTTGGGAGTTAACTTGCTGCAGGACCTGGAAATGGGCTTTGGCACTACCCGTGCCTCAGTGTGCAGTGTTCTGTGCCCTCCTAAGGGAGACGCAGCTTATTGGGCATTTGGCCACCAGAGGGCAGTGTGTACTCAGCCAACAGGCTATCCTAGTTCAACGTTTGTTCTCAAACTGGAAATGTTGGTTGAGACCCTAGGCGAGGTCATGGTGTTTGGACTTCCATCTGATAAGGAATGAGAAGTCATCAGAGGCTCTTGAGCAGAAGAGTGGCATAATTAAGAATATGTTCTGGGAAGCAAACAGGATGAAGGTAGAGAGGCGAGATTAGAAGCAAAATCAACTGGACAAGGGTTTCTGAGAATCCTGTAAGGTCTCCCGTCCCCGCACATACCACCTTTCCCTGCAACATATGTCTCCCCATCAGCCTCCCCTACTGGGCTGACAGTGGAGTCCGTGTTGATCTAAAACTGAATTCTTGATTTTTCTCTCCCGCTTCCTCCAGTTTTCCCTCTCAGGTAGTGGTCCATGATCCACCCAGTTACTTAATGCAGAAATGCAGAAGTCTTCCTTGATTCTTCACTTCTCTTAACTCCTATATCCAAATCATCAGCAACATCTATCTGATCAATTTCCAAAACACATCTCACATCAAACCCTCCTTTCCCGCTGCTGCTATCACCCTGGTCCAAGCAGCCACCATCTCTTATATGGACTGGACTCCAGCCTCCAGTCTGGTCTCCACATAGAGGCCTGAGTGAACTTCCCAATGGGGTCCCATCTCACCTACAATAAAATCCAGAGTCCCAGTCAGGCCCATAAGGTCCTATGTGATCCAGCCTCTCCCTGCCTCTACAGCCTCCTCTCGAAGCTCTTTCCCTGCTCCAGCCCACTGACTTTCTGACAGTTCCTACGAGTCACGCTTTTCCATCTCAGAACCTCTGCAGTGCTGCTGCCTCTGCCTGGAAGGCTCTTCCCCCAGATCGCCACATGGCTGGTTTCTTTGCATCTTTCCGGTCTCAGTCTATGTGCCTTCCCTGACCACCCTAGACAAAATAGGCTTCTGCTCCCCCTCCATCTTCTGTAATTGTTTATGTTGAGCCAGGATAACAGATACAAGGGTGTGAGAGAGCACTGATGACCCAACTAGAAGTGTAAGAACCATGGTAGTGCCAGTTCTGCCCGATGACACCTTTGCTCTGGTAGGCCCAGTAAAGAAGCCCGGTGGAGATCAGTCCAGGGTCAGGGCGCCCAGAGAAGGTATGTCCTTGTGACAATGACTTTTTCCCTGGCTTCTGGGATGAGAAAGGATGTCCCCAGCTGACCACAGACCTGCCTCCACGGGGCCTCCTGCCATTCTTGAGTAATTTCAGGGCCCCAAAATGGCAGCTATCAGTCCATTCAGGGTGCTATAACAAAATACCTTAGAAGGGGTAATTTATAGCCAACAGAATGTATTGCTGAAAGTACTGGAGGCTGGGAAGTCTAAGACCAAGACTCCAGCAGATTTGGTGTCCAGACCTGTTCCTCACAGATGACACCTGCTATGTGTCCTCATGTGATGGAAGGGTAAAAGGGGGCAGACAAGCTTCCTCCAGCCTCATAAAAGGGCACAAATCCCATTTGTGAGGGCTCTGCCCTTGGGACCCGATCACCTCCCAAAGACCTGACCTCACTTTGGGGGTTAGGTTCCACCATAGGAATTTAGGGTGGACAGCACCGAGGTTCAGACCATAGCAGCCTGAGAAGATGAGAGGAAGAACAGAGGCCCCACCCACCTGGAGGGCCAGCACAGCACTGCCCCCTTTCTCCCTCCTCATTTGACACATTTGTCAGCTGTATTTCAGGTCAGGTCCATTGTTCGCTAATGGTTAGCTTACTTCCCCCACCGACACACCTGGGGGGACCATTCACCTTCTCTGGCAGTTACAGGGGCCAACCATGGCCTTAATGCTCAGCAGGGAATACACTCGCACCTTGGGAGTGATTCCAGCAGGATGCCTCCTACCTCCTTTCACTGGTGCCAGTTGCTATCAGGGCTGATATCTGGGCCTGGGTGCTTCCAGGAGCCTCTGACCTCGGGGCTTCCCTCTGGGGGTCATAGACGTCTTTGGTTCATGCACTGTGGATCTCCTGTAAAGGTCCTTTTCTCCCAGGAAGGAAGCCTCAAGCCCTCGGCTCATTTGTAGAACTGCAACCTCTTATAACACTTCCTGATTCAGGTACCTCCCCTCACATACTCTTTTTCCAACTTGGCTCTGATGATTCAAGGGTCCCTTTGCCTTGCCTAGGGGAGAGGTTTCCTGAGGCTTGTCGTTTTAGTTTACACTCATTTATTTACTCATCTAGGGCAGAGTTTTTCAAGCTCAGCAGTATTACTATTTTGAGATAGGTAATTCTCTGTCATGGAGGGTCTGTCCTGTATATTGTAGAATGTTTAGCAGCATCCCTGGTGTCTACCTGCTAGATCCCAAAAGCACCCCCTATCTAGGGTGTTAAAACTAAAAAATGCCTTCAGACCTTGCCAGAGGTCCCCTGGGGGGCAAAATGCTTTCTATCTCCTGCCTGAGCCCCACTGAGAATCTCTGAGTGTGATGAAAAACACATGGAAAAGTAGATGGAATTTCCACACTGGGAAAAGATGCTTGTTTCCACATAATGGGTTAGGCTTCTGGCTGTCCAGCCAGCTAGTCAAATTTGACATATTTCCCAATTTCTCTATAAACAGATTATTTTTATTCTCAGAGTAGTATGAGTCTTTGCCTGGGGGAAAAAATGAACAGAAGTAAATAATATACTCCTGTACGCCCTCCATGCTAACCTCACCTGTCACTGTTGGCCTGAGATTTAGAGAATGAGGCACTCAGACATGATCTTCGGGAGCCCCTCAAATAGAAGCCCCCTTTCTCTTTTCCAGCTGCCATTGCCTTGGCCTAGGACGCTATCATCTGTCTCCTCAGCCACACTGGCAGCTCCTGACTGGTCTGCCTGGCTCCCATCTTGCTCTATTCAGCAGAACCTCTGCATCAGGCCCTCCAAGATGCAAATTACATCGTTCCATCCTGGTCTAAGCCTTCAGCGGCTCTCTGAGCTTTCAGGATAAAGGCAAACTTCTCACCATTTGAGCCTCTGCCCTTGGGTTCTGCATGACCTAGCTCAGCCAGCCTCTCCTGTCCCTCCACTCTCCCCCTTCTTCAAATCCCCCCTCCTGCAGCCACCCTGAGCCACTTGGAGCCTGCAGAGATGCGCCAGGCTGCCCATGGCTCTGGTCCTCTCTGTGCAGGCTGTTCTCTCTGCGTAGAATTCTTTCCCCCTTTGTCCTCTAATACTTTTTCTTCCTCCCAAATCCAGGGGACACATCCCATCTTTTTGGGCGCTGCCTGCTCACCTCGTCTGTGTACACACAGTGCTTTCTGCCTTGACTGCAGTGTTTATCCTACTCCACCTGAATTTCTGACTTACTACTTATCCCTGCAGACCTGAGGCCTCTTGAAGGCAGAAACTACCTCTTAATCAGCTTTAGATCCCTAAGTCTACAACAAGCTGGGCGGCCCTTTCTAATGGGCACATTCTTTAGCTGTGCAAATACCCACACTCAATGTGTGTCCCCTACAAGGTGGTTCTACATAACTCTGCCAACACTGCCTTCTTATCCTATCATTCCTCTTCCAGAAGCAGGTTGTTTCAGGCTCTTCTTGTGTCCCTCACTATTGCTCTCCTTTGCCCACCACACTTGCCATTATTCGTCCATTCGTCAAATATTTGCATGCCACCTTTATGCCAGGCTTTGGGTCAGAGGGCTATCCTGTCTATACAAAATGCTTCTAATAATGAGGAAAACGTTCTTCTAAAAGCTGCCCCTTTATGTCTAGAATGTGGATGTGGTTCATTAGGGCCTCCTGGTACCCCCCAGAAGGTTGCCAAGAGCCTTAAAATTTGATCAAAGGCCTGGGATAGACTAGAGGGGGAGGGACTACTCTACCCAGCCGTGAAAAAAACCCAGTGAACTATCCCATTCTCCCAAAACAGTCAACAAACCTCTCTTTTAACAGAAATACTAGTGTCCACCAGATTTAGTCCATAAGTCATTAGGAATTAGGTCAATGAAAGCTCACGCACGGCTTGTCTCATCCTAATTGGACACTTCAGTTGTCATTCCCATGACTTTGGTTAATATAAATGCAACAGTGAATTTTAAAAAAATCTTTCAGCCTAGGCACAGTGGCTCATGCCTGTAATCCCAGCACTTTGAGAAGCCGCGGTGGGTAGATCACTTGAGGTCAGGAGTTCAAGACCAGCCTGGGCAACATGATAAAACCCTGTCTCTCCTAAAAATACAAAAAAAAAAAAAAAAAAGCTGGTCATGGTGGCAGTTGCCTGTAATCCCAGCTACTCGGGAGGCTGAGGCTAGAGAACTGCTTGAACCCGGAAGTGGAGATTGCAGTGGGCCAAGATAGACATCACACGACTGCACTCCAGCCTGGGCAACAGAGCAAGACTCCATCTAAAAAATATATATTTCAGAAGTTCACTGGTGGTTTCTTAGTTTTCCTGTGAAGACAGGACACTTCTCAGTTGTACTTTTTAAGACCTTTCAACAGAATGATGAGGCTGAGGCTCCGTCTCAGCTTCCCCTTTCCTGTTTTATGCCTTACATGGGTGGTGCCCACGTGTTGGTCCCTCCAAACTTTCTGCTTTAGAATGACCCGTGGCCCCAGAGGGTCGAGATTCGCTCATACAACTTCACAAAGCAGGCGAGGAAGGTGCCTCTCTGGGGAACCCTGCCTCAGGTTAGAGTTGAGGTTCCAGTATTTGGGTGGCACCACTTTATAAGGAATTCAAGAAAATAAAATAATCAGCATGGTTGAAGGAAAGGGAAAGTGACTCAGAGGGAAAACGTCCCAGCCTGGCCGTGGAAACACGTGATGCTGGTTTAGCATATCAGTCCAGGGGTGGGGAGCTGTTAGGAAAGCAAGTAGAGAAAGGTTTTGATCCAGAGGACACAGAAGGGGATGAGAAAAGAAATGCCCGGGAATCGGGGGCGGCATCCCCACTGAAAGACTACAGTTCTCAAACACGGTTTTCATTATCTCACTTTCTTCTTCTTGACTCGTTTCCCTTGTTCTCTACAGATGGAAGCCGAACTGGAGAATTTCCATAAGCAGAACACTCAACTGGAGCTGAACATCACAGAATTGTGGCAGAAACTGAGAGCCACTGATCAGGAGATGCGCAGAGAGAGACAGAAGGTGTGAGGGTTTCAGAGTCTGGCAGTTCTTGGATTCGGGATCTGGCACCTATCTGCAATGGGCAGCTGGCTTCCAAGAGACAGAGCCAGCCCACTGCGAGGACTTGTTTCCCATTTTAACTCACATTCTTTACTTGCTCCCAGCCCTGCCTGCTTTCAGGCCCATGTAGATTTACATCACTGAACTCATCTGAGACTATAAAATCACTTTGGGTAAGTGATCAAGGAGGTGGCAAGTCAGCGTGGCAGGAATATTTGTAGCATTTGGCTTCTTTGGCGGAGGAAAGTACATACTCAGAGAGGCAATTTTGTTGCCTTTAAGGCTTTGACAACCAAAAAATTGCAGAGGCCAGGGGAACCTCAAAGATCATCGATTCCCATTTCTCTATGTTACAAATAAGAAAAATTAGGCCCCCAAAATTGGGAGATTAAGAAACTTCACCCAGCACCCACAGCTAGGTAGTACACACAGAGCTAATAATGGAATCCAGGTTTTCTGAACATGGGCCTGGACACGGTTGTATCCTCTTCCCTAGCACAGGCCACTCCTTAACATTTGTTGAATAAGATTGGAACTTTCCGTCCGGGCACAGTGATTCATGCCTGTAATCCCAGCACATGCCTGTAATCCCAGCACTTTGGGAGGCCGAGGCAGGCGGATCACGAGATGAAGAGTTCAAGACCAGCCTGGCCAACATAGTGAAACCCCGTCTCTACTAAAAATACAAAAATTAGCCAGGCATGGTGGCACACGCCTGTAGTCCTAGCTAACTGGGAGACTGAGGCGGGAGAATTGCTTGAACCTGGGAGGCGGAGGTTGCAGTGAGCCAGGATCGCACCACTGCACTGCAGCCTGGGTGACAGAGCGAGACTCTGTCTGAAAAAAA
>NW_012111586.1:1207403-1223163 GCF_000951035.1 Colobus angolensis palliatus
GTGAGCCAGGATCGCACCACTGCACTGCAGCCTGGGTGACAGAGCGAGACTCTGTCTGAAAAAAAAAAAAAAAAAAGATTGGAACTTTCCGTTCTCTGCAGTAAGCATTAATTAACTCTGCACTAGGTAACACTAGCAGCTGCAGAGCCATAAATGTGAACTGATACAGATCCTGCTCTTTCCATGCTGAAGATGATGATCAGGGATTTGTGGCATGTGCATAATAGTTACATTGAGAGGTGGAAAACGGTGGAACATGTAGAAAGGGCCATGGATGGCAGCAAGAGAAAGAAGAGACTTTCTCCAGGTCAGGGCTGGGGAAGACAGGTAAAAGCATGATGAAGAGGGGACGCTAGCCCGAGTGTGTAGATAAACCAACCTGACCCCTCACGGCAGCGCTCCTGACTACTGAGCGCTGGGTAAGCACTGGATGAGCTAATACGGGGGACGTGGAAGTCCCGGCCAGGAATCTGCAAGAGAGAAATGATGCCATCTATCTTGACTCTAAAGGGATATGGGTAACCACATGAGCTTCCTTTCATCTTTTAAGGCCTGTGGTCCTGAAAGGAAATCAGAGCCAATAAAGAAGCCCATCTGTGTGGCCTCTTAAGGATGAAGCCCCATGTACGCTGTTCAGGCCGGGTGTCCAGCCGAGGGCAGGTGCACAAGACTTTTCGTGCCTCCACCTGTTGGCTCTGTGCCCATCTAAGTCTCTGTGCCCAGTGTGGCCCCTGGTGGTCAACTGTGAGTCCCAGATGAGGCCTCTCTTTTCCCTTTCTGTGCCATTAACCTCTGCCTGCAGCCCCCGCCCCTCCACCTGGAGAGCACCCTACAGTGCCAGAAGGAAATGTCTCTGATTGCAGGAGCGAGACTTGGAAGCGCTTGTCAAAAGGTTCAAAACAGACCTCCACAACTGCGTAGCCTATATTCAGGAGCCACGGCTGCTGAAGGAGAAGATTCGAGGTCTCTTTGAGAAGTACGTGCAGCGAGCAGACATGGTAAGTTCAGCCTCCCCTCCTGCCAGCCCTGCCCTCCGGGGTCTCCTCTCCCTCACTGAGAATCTCCTGGGCCCCGTCAGGTGGAGATCGCAGGGCTGAACACAGACCTGCAGCAGGAGTACGCCCGGCAGCGGGACCATCTGGAGAGGAACCTGGCCACTCTCAAGAAGAAGGTGGTCAAGGAGGGCGAGCTGCACCGCACAGACTACGTCCGCATCATGCAGGTACCTGCACACTCCCCTCGGCCCCTGTGGAGGCCAAGCCATCCAAGATGAGAGATCCCATCAAGGGTCCCTCTGAGACCACCTGTCTTCAGAGCTACCCAGGTGTCTGGGGGCCCAGTCGCTCCCCCTAAAGTCTTATTTTGGCTCCTCTCCTCTGACCTCATCTTGGCTGTGACTGTGGCTAAGAGCTCACCTGGGAGGTTTTCTAGGCACTTCCATGCTGCACCCTGCCCTCCACCCCACCAATGCCCACCTCCCCTCCCCAGGCACCCTGTTCTTCTTTTCTACCCCATCTTTATCCAGAGCACACCTGTGTCCTGCCCCACTCCTCTCATCAGCCCCTGGGCCCTCTAGACCTTCATCCACATCATCTTAGCTCTCCTGAGCCACTCTCCCTTCTCTCTTCTGTTCCCAACTCTCATTTCACCTGACTTTGTCTTGCTCCTTTTTATTCTGCTACCCATATCTCGTGGCCATGCCTCATCTGATTTTTCTGGTGCCTCAGGTCCCTACCCTTATCTCTTGTGTCCCAAGTTATCCACACCCTCCCAGAGCTGGCCTCACTCTGGTTTAATAAGCGCCTCACACCCACCTCCCTGGATCCTTCACAGGCTGTTCAGAGAGCCTGACCCCATTACTGCTGCCTCCACACAGGCACGTTATCAGGACTGCCAGTCGGGATTCTTCTGCCAGATTTCTGTTTGGGTATCAGTATCGTCTGAGGCAATTAATGTGAATTAGTATCAAAAGGGAACATCAGAATCACATTTATAAAGCACGTACCTTTTTATGTTCACATTTCTTTAATGCCATAATTAAAATACTGGAATGAGAACAGGTTGCAATTAGATTGAAACAAACCAGTTCCCACCTTGGCCAGTTCATACACAGCTGGGCAGAGCACACTGTGATTCAGGCCAGAACCAGGCACGGCTGGTCTCATGCCATCTTACGACCAGTCCCCACTGAAAAGCAGCCCATTGCCCTACTCTGTGGCCATGAAAGCTGTCAGAGGCCCAGAGATAGAAGTGCCTCCAGTTGGTGGAGCCCTGAGACACCAGCAGCCGTACACTGAGCCACTACCTGGGGCTCTGGAGTGCAGCAAGCAGGGAAGGGGAACCAGGGTGACAGCAGGAGGCGTTGTCAGCTGCTGACATCACCGAGCACCCTCTGTACCCTATCACCAGAGCACAGGCCTGAGGAACTGGGTCCCTCTGTCCCTGCCAAGCAACCAAAGCAAACATCGGTGTAGGAGAAGGAAGACCACAGGCTAGCCAGAGAGTGTGAGCATCAGCATGAGGCTGCTGGGGCTGGCATCCTGTCCTCTTCTGCTTCCCCATGCCCTGGAGGGTGCTGGGCCAGGGTGGGGTGGAAAGCAGAGGAGACCGAAGCGGGGCCTCCCTGATGGCTAGCAGAGTGAAGTCCCTGGAAGAACATTTTCTCCAGGAGCATTGTAACCTACGTGCTGGGGAGTCCCATGGATCCAAATAAGTAACTCCAGCAACTGCAGGAAGTAAAAAGGGGCCCGGGGTGGGGGTGTGTGGCAGAGGGTGCAGGTTTCCGGGTCCGCACCCCTTCAACCAGAAAGAGACTGCTTGTTGATAACAGTGGGGCTCTTTTTGTTGGCAAAAGGCTTGGAAGATTAAAAAAAAAAAAAAGTTTTCAAAACCACTGTGCCGACCCTGGTTTACCCTGCTCCGCCACTCTTCTGCCAGGAGACCTTGGGTAAATTCCTTAACTCAAGGAGCCACCCTCCCTATCTATAAAACAGGGAAGAAAACAGCAACCTGAGGGCTGGGGGAGTTCCTGCAAGATCGAATGGGATAACCATATGAGGCACCAGGCACTGGCCTGGTACAGAATAAGTGCTCAAAAAACAGCAATTTCCAGCTGGGTACAGTGGCTAACGCCTGTAATCCCAGCACTTTGGGAGGCCGAGGCAGGCGGATCACGAGGTCAGGAGATCGAGACCATCCTGGCTAACACGGTGAAACCCCGTCTGTACTAAAAATACAAAAAACTAGCCGGGCGAGGTGGCGGGCGCCTGTAGTCCCAGCTATTCGGGAGGCTGAAGCAGGAGAATGGCGTGAACCCGGGAGGCGGAGCTTGCAGTGAGCCAAGATCGCACCACTGCACTCCAGCCTGGGTAACAGAGCAAGACTCTGTCTCAAAAAAAAAAGAAAAAAAAGGCAATTTCCATCCTCGTCATCCAAGCAAAGGACCTATCCAAGAACCAAGGTAGAAATCCAGTGGGAAAGCCTAGAAGTCCATCACAGGATGGGCCACTGGTGCCTGTGGACTGCAGGTGGCAGGGGGTGGAGGGTGGATGGCACAACTGATTCCAGACCCTCAGTTGGTGGCCTTGGTGTGTGCTGGTCAGGAGCTAGCTGAACCTCATCTTCAGGTTGCCATGGCCCTGGCACTTCAATCCAAAAAGGCTGAGGAAGGCCACGGCAAACATGGCATCTAAGAGTAACTCATTAGAAAATAACAGAAAATGAGGTCACTGTCTCATTTGTATATTCAGACAGGAGCTCAGCCTCCCCACTCCATTCCTCAGCACACTGGCAGATATGAAAATAAGAGTTGCTATGAGATACAAACATCTAGGACACGCAGTTTATTCATTCAGTACACATTTTTTGAGGGCTTCTTGTACAGCAAGCTCTGTGTCAATCACAGAGGATTCCAAGATGAATGTGATAGTGTTCCTACTCTCAAGGAGTTCATCACTGGGAACCTGGACCAGATAAAAATAATTACTGCTCAACTCATTGTATGCAGTGCTGCGGGCTCATCCTGGAAAAGGGGTTCAGTGATGCCTTCAGGACTTGTGGAAGGTTTCTGGGGCAAGGGGCATTTGAGCTGGGCCTTGAAGGGTGAGTAGAGGTTGATCATGGAACAAGTCAGGGAAGAGCCTTACAGGCTGTGGGAACAACCTGAGAAAAAGCAGAGAAGAATGAGGCCTGTGAGGTGCTTGGAGACCCAGGAATCCAAGAGAAGAGTGTCCAAGTGGAGAAGAACCCACTGAAATGGTTGGTGGCTGAGGGTCATGTTGAAAAGGGCCTCCATGCCATGCCAAAAAGTACAGTTTGTCCTGTAAACAGGCTCCACCCAAAGTTTCTTAGGTAGGGGTGTCTTTGTTTTGAAAAGACAAAACACTCCATTGGCAAGGTGGGAAGACTGGTGGGGAAAGAGGCAGGTGGCAGAAAAACCCATTAGGAAGTGACTGTCATGTTAAGGGTAGATGAGAAGGACTTGGAAAGGGGAAAGTTGTGGTGTCAAAAGGCATTTCGGAGTAGAAATGACAAATAGAAATGTCAGGTTAGACATGGGAGGAAGGCTGAAAGAACGGAGGATTCCAGGATGGCTCATTTGTGCAGTTAGGCAGATGGTGAGCCCACTAACTGTGGGTTCCAGAAAGATGTCACTGATGCAAGGATTCCAAGTCCATGGAATAAATCTGTTGCCTGCTTTTTCCGGGCTGTGAGGTATTGCCATATTCTAAAGGCATCGACTCAGGCCATGCCATTAGGGGGTGCTGTAGGCATTCCCTTCTCTTCTCTGCTCAATACGGAGGTCTGGAAAGACCTGCTGGGGTCATCAGTCAGTTCCAAATGCCAAAGGCAGTCCTGGACAGCTTGGCAGAGCCCCTTTGCTTAGAAAGCTTTTTACATAAACAGTTTCACATTCCCCAAGACTTGGCACCTTGGTGGACCCCAGGTCAGGTTTCCTCTGCAACTATGTAGACCTGGGTGGGGGAATGGAGGATTGGAGGGGCTTTTGGAGGTCAAATGACCAGGGAGCGATCAGGAAGAGAAGGCTCAGCAAACCCATTGCATTCACATTTTTAATTCACAAAGCCATCCAAAGCATAAACAGTTGACCTCAGTGTGACCTCAGGACCCCTCAGAACACAGGCCATCCCAGAAAACATTTTGCGGGTAGCCCAACTTATATATATTGGGAGTGTCCTTGGCCATGATACTATGTGAGGTATTGGAATGGAGGTGACAGAAATGTGAGGGGGGACAGCAGAGCCTAGAAAGCAGTAGTCATGGAGGAACAGGGCACTCTGGATGGAGGCATGACAGGGTTCAGACCCTAGCTCTACCACTGAGGTACGGCCTCAGTTTCCTCACAAGGGTGGTGTAAGGAGGAACTGAGGGACTGTATGCACGCTGTTTGATACATTGCAGTGATCCAGTCAACACTTGCAATTGTGGTTACTCTTATTATTGTTATCATCAAGCTCTTCCTGCCTTAGGTTCTCCTTTCCGACCTCCTGGCTCTGGGCCTGGAACACTCTTCTCCTCTGTCTCCCCTGGGAGCCCTCCTCACACTGGGTTGGGCCCCTGCTTCAGCCTCTCATGGCAGCTCTGCACTGGAGCCAAGCGGGACCTCCCACGTCTGGCACAGTGACCAGTGTAAGCTTTCAGGAACTGGTTCTTACTTTTCTTAAATGAGTAAGTGAATGAATGAATGAATGAACAGAACAAGAGAGTCAGGCTGCACTGAGTGGTGGGCCTCAATCATACTCCAACAAGGATCAAGCCCTGGAGACCCATTTAGGTGAGGGAGCATCATGAAGATGTCAGAGGTTGGCAGGGGGGTCAGAAACAGGCATTCACACCAACAGGTCCCAGGAGCCAGAAATCCCAATCACAGTGACAGGGCTGCAGAAGGTGGAGGGGGTGGGGAGACACCAGGACAGGGCTCCACTTGCGGGGGGGGCCTTTACAGCAGAACAGGGGAGAGCACTGAGAGCTGGTGACAAACCAGCAGGAAGGGTGAACATCAGAATCAGATCAGACACAAAATCAACAAGACTCAGTGACAGAATGGAAGGAGATGACCAAAAAGAGGAAGCAACTAAAGATGCAAACTGTGAGAGAACTCGAATTGTGCTTTCAGTTTCTAGTGCTTATTCTGATGATTATTAATGAGTTATTTAATGAGGATCAGGAGAAGTGAAGCTTAGCAAAGCCTACTGAAAGGAGAAATGGAGAGAGATCTGGAGCGAGCAAGCTTGCCCCTGTGGCTCTAAGACCCTCCCTTCTGTTCTGATTTCTCACCTCTCCCTTATCCCTTGGTTTGTAACTTCCTTATTAGTAAGAATCTCATCTTATTCGGTTTGGTATCCACTGCATTAGTTATTCATTTTCTCATCCATTTCACACATATTTATTGAGCACCTCTAACATGCAAGGCAGGGTCCAAGGTCCATAACCCAATAAATATGTATTGAATTGATCGTGTCATGATAGCAAATCTGCAAGGACAAGGTCCATGGGAGGATCTAGCAGAGTTTTACCAGCAGCATCTGGAAAGGAAATGTGGGAAACCTATCACTGTTATGAGAAAATCTGGAACTGTAATGTTCCCCACCCTTCCTCCCAAACTGGGGAGACCAAAGAATGAGGAGTCCAGCTTGGTGAGTAGATGAGTTTATTTAGGTCTTCCATGCGGGGCACTCCTGGGCAGCCGCAGGACAGCTCTAGAGACCTGCATTGCCTCCCATCTCTAAGCTGCTTTTAAGCTAATTTTCTGGCTCTTCACCTACAGTGGATGTGCCATGGGACTGTTTTCCTTGGTAGGTTTTCAGGTATCTTCTAGGATGTCTGGATTCTCAGGGACACCTGCACCTCAGCTGGGCACCATGGCCTTGACTAACTGCCTGGCCTTGAGGGTTCAGACAGTGAGCATACACCCTTAAGTAACCTGGTGGGGGGCCCATCACACCACAGTCACCAAGGCCTGGGTTGGTTAAAAGGGTAAAGCATTCAATGGAGAAAACATGTGACTCAGAAACACAAGTACAGATCCTAGCATGAAGAGTGAGGGGCTGACAATGAGGACTAGGCATTCCATCTGAGAGAGAGAATTTCATGACTGTAAAGGAATACCTGAGGCTGGGTAATTTATAAAGAAAAGAGATTTATTTGGCTCACAGTTCTGAGGGCTGTACAGGAAGCATGGCGCCAGCATTGCTTCTGGTCAAGACCTCAGGAAGCTTTTACTCATGATGGAAGGCGGAAGAGGAGCAGGCGTGTCACATGGCAAAAGAGGGGGCAGGAGAGGAGAAGGGGCCAGGTTCTTTTTTTTTTTTTTGTGATGGAGACTCACTGTGTTGCCCAGGCTGGAGCACAGTGGCACCATCTTGGCTCACTGCAAGCTCCGCCTCCTGGGTTCATGCCATTCTCCTACCTCAGCCTCCCGAGTAGCTGGGACTACAGGCACCCGCCACCACGCCCAGCTAATTGTTTGTATTTTTAGTGGAGACGGGATTTCACTGTGTTAGCCAAGATGGTCTCGATCTCCTGACCTCGTGATCTGCCTGCCTCAGCCTCCCAAAGTGCTGGGATTACAGGTGTAAGCCACCGTGCCCAGCCACGACCAGGTTCTTTTAAAACAACTAGTTCTTGCAGGAACTAATAGAACAAGCACTCACTCATTACCACGAGGATGGCACCAAGCCCTTCATGAGGAATCTGCTCCCATGACCCAAATACCTCCCTCTAGGCCCCACCTCCAACACTAGAGATCAATTTTCAACAGGAGATTTCAAGGAGACAAACATCCAAACTATATTGTAAGGAATACTGACATTAATAATATACTGGAAGTCTAAAGGTGTAGATCTGTGCTTTAGATGAAGCATTTCTGGAGGAAAGGGATCTGTTGCGGTGTCTCTAGCCCGACCCCCGCTCCCTCCTGGGCTCCACAGGTACCTCCCCACAGCAGAGGACTGTTTGTCACAGCTCAGGGAGAACAGTGCTTAAGACCGTCCTGTTCACTGGGCTCTGACTCCGTAGCCCCCACTCGTGAGATAATGTCCCAAGTGGAAGCACAATTTGTTCCTGGCACAGGTCCATTTTACGTAGATTTGGCCTGCAACTGCCTTTTCTGGTGTGCGGACCCTCAGGTGCTTTGCAACTGAAAGTGTGGTCTGGCCTGCAGACCAGCAGCAGCATCTCTTGGAAGTCCAGTGCAGGATTTCAGGGCCCATCCCAGACCTATGAGTCAGAGTGGCAGCTAACAAGGTGGTCAGGTGATGTATTTGTATGGTCATACACGAGGCACTGCTGTAGACAAGCCACTGTGGCTGTGGGATCTAAGAGCAAAGTGGCCAGTCTCTTTGGCCCTTGGGGATGGGGCTCCTCCTTGGGGTACTTGTGCTGGGTGTGAAATGGAAGGCAGAGATTTGAGGTGTGGGAGAAGAGGAGAGAAGAGACTGGTCCCGGAATGCAGAGTCTGCACCACCTTGCCCCCAGCAAGCTTCGTTCTCACTCCTGTCGACTCCCCTCCTTTCGCTCTGCATTCCAGTGATGCAGGACTGCTGCAGGTCTCCCCCACCCCCATCAGCTGTGTCATATTCTGTGCCTTTGCTCCTGCTCTTCTAGTTGTCTGGGACACCTTTACCGTCTCCTTGGTGACTCCTTCAAGCCTCAGCCCGGGAGTCAATTCCTAGGAATCCACCCTAGTCATTCAGACAGAAGTAAGCATCTTTCCTCTAGGCCCACTCCTCCATCACAGCAAGGTGGCCACCATGCTAAACTGTACCCACGCCCCCCACTACACCGTAAACTCCTCAAGAGCAGAAACTAAGATTTACTCTCTATACTCTAGGATTAACATAGTGTCTCTATAATATTGCATGACTACTTTATGGGTACTCTATAAACATTTATTAGGTAGATGGTTGGATGGATGAATGGATGGATGGATGGATATTTGTCAAACACAAATCAGAGAAGTGAGCTTCCAGTGGATGCAGCAGACGTTAATTATGCATGTACTTTTCTGTTTTACTCACTAAATAGCATGCTGCTGAGGGCAGACCATGTCCTATTTCTGTTTGCATTTTATGCACTTCCCAGATAGCCTATAAATGTGGGTTCAGCAAATGAATGAAAAATGAATAAAGTACAGCACAGTGCTCATGAACTCTGGAGCCAGACTGTTGGGGTTGGAATCCTGACTCTACCGATTGCTAGCTGTGTAATTGAGCAAGTCATATACCTCTCTGTGCCTCAGTTTTCTCTTCAGTAAAATTGTGATGTAATAACAACCCAGCCATAGGGTTGTTATGATGCATTTAAACTCATATAAAAAGTGCGTGGAAAAGCATTGTTGTTGCTGTTGACGTTGCAACAAGCATAAGTGGATGGGGGAATGGTGCTGAGTCCACCTGAAGGTAAGTTAGCTGGTTCCTTAAGAGGCTGAGCAATAGGCTGGAATAAAGGCTCAGGCCCCAGTAGAGGATCCAGAGTTCTGGATCCAGGCCTAACCCTGCCCATTCCCCATACACTCAGCCCAGGAGGGCATGCCATGTGCCCACTGACCATGCATCTGTCCACACTCCCTCAATCTTCCCCTTTTTCTGCAGGAAAATGTCTCTCTGATCAAGGAAATTAATGAGCTCCGCAGGGAGCTGAAGTTCACTCGGTCCCAAGTTTATGACCTCGAAGCAGCTCTGAAACTGACCAAGAAAGTCCGACCACAAGAAGTTTCAGAGACAGGTAATGTCACCAGTGGCCAGGTGAGATGGGCATTGGGACGAAGGGATTCATGCAGCCGCAGGCAGGTCTCCCTTTGGCTTCCTTCTATATCAGGTCACATCTCCACATAGCCGTCTGGGATCCTGTCCGGGACACGTGCCTGCTCTCTGAGGAATCCGTGAGGGCCTTTCCACACTCAGACACACACAGGTCCACAGTCCCCTGGCTGACATCCGTGAGGTTAGCTACAGTTCAGAATACAGACTCTTTCAGATTTTGGAAAGTGAATACTTTATATAACATATCCAGAGGGGTCTGGGGCAATGCCCTGAAATCAAACACTTTAGTATTTCTGTAGTGACATATGAATATTCACACTAAGCTTCCTGAATTTAAAAAGGCACTCCGTTTTTAGATCCTCTTGCATTTTAGAATAGTGAATAAGGGATTGTGAACCTGTACAATTAAAATGAAGACAAAAAGCAAGATGAGAAGCTATTTAAAGGAAGAGGGGAAATAATTACATAAATATTAAATGAGTCAGTTACTGCAATTATATCCTAAAGTTCCTCTGAATTTCTGACGGCCAAGGCAAAAAGAGAAACAAAGAAATATGATCGTTTATCTCATTCTTATTGTATGGCAAAAGGGAGCTTTCTTCTGGAGAAACAAACGTTTCCCTGGCAATAAATTCTCTGAGAAAGTCAGCACATGGATCCTTAGGAAAGGAATGTGGAGTAACCATGAACAGTCTTTAATTACATATGCTGCTTTCAGGCCCCAAAGAAGCATTTCTCAAGTATCCATTCCTTATCTGGACAATCAATAAAACCAAGAGATTAAGGCATCTCTGTGGCAAACTAAGCCAACACGGTTCAAGTTTTTGTTTTCTGGTGGTTTGCATTCAGGAATAAAGATTAGAGGCTTGGGCCGGGCGCGGTGGCTCAAGCCTGTAATCCCAGCACTTTGGGAGGCCGAGACGGGCGGATCACGAGGTCAGGAGATCGAGACCATCCTGGCTAACCCGGTGAAACCCCGTCTCTACTAAAAATACAAAAAAACTAGCCGGGCGTGGTGGCGGGCGCCTGTAGTCCCAGCTATTCGGGAGGCTGAGGCAGGAGAATGGCGTGAACCCGGGAGGCGGAGCTTGCAGTGAGCTGAGATCTGGCCACTGCGCTCCAGTCCGGGCGACAGAGCGAGACTTCGCGTCAAAAAAAAAAAAAAACAAAGATTAGAGGCTTGAACTGAAACATCCCATAGCTATGGATTGGGTCTCTGAAGTGTCAGTTGTTTCTGGTGCCATGGTCACACAGGACTATGATGTGGAAAGGTGGCTGAATGGTACACAGGAACCTTGTACTACTTTTGCAACTTCTTTTTGGTCTTCAACTATAGAACTATATATATTTAATGACAAAATTAAATACATTATGTAAAATCTTATATATGTATTTAACATTGTCGTTTTGTGCACTTTTGGCTAGGGTTGGAGTTGAGACAAGTGTAAACCCCGAGCAGTACCTGAAGGGGCAATACCAGGCCCACAGAGTTGGTGTGAGAGCACAGCATGTGTCATAAAGACTGAAATACCCTGGGCCGGGCGCAGTGGCTCCCATCTGTAATCCCAGCACTTGGGGAGGCTGAGGCAGGCGGATCACAAGGTCAAGAGATCGAGACCATCTTGGCCAGCACGGTGAAACCCCGTCTCTACTAAAAATACAAAAATTAGCTGGGCATGGTGGTGCAGGCCTGTAGTCCCAGCTACTCGGGAGGCTGAGGCAGGAGAATTGCTTGAACCTGGGAAGCAGAGGTTGCAGTGAGCCGAGACTGTGCCATTGCACTCCAGCCTGGGCAACAGAGTGAGACTCTGTCTCAAAACAAAAAACAAGAAACAAAAAAACAGAAAAGAAAACTGACATACTTGACTTCTCAGAGGTGAAACCATCTTCTCTTCTCTTGAAAATAAAGCACAGATGTGAACAATTGCAAAACTTCTCTTAAAAAATGTTTCAAGCCAGGTGCCGTGGCTCACACCTGTAATCCCAGCACTTGGGGAGGCCAAGGTGAGCAGAATGCTTGTGCCCAGAAGTTCAAGACTAGCCTGGGCAACATGGTGAAACTACATCTCTACAAAAAATACAAAAATTAGCCAGGCATGATGGCACGTGCCTGTAGTCCCAGCTACTTGGGAGGCTGAGGTGTGAGGATTTTAGAGTAAAATTTATCACCTGAGCCTCAGAGGTTCAAGGCTGCTGTGAGCCGTGATCACACCACTACATTCCAGTCCAGGTGACAGAGCAAGACACGGTCTCAAAAAAAAAAAAAAGTTTTTAATATGTCCAAGTATCCTAACAAAATATTCAGTTGAGACCTCCTCGGGATGCCATGTGATATAGTCAGATTCTTCATATTACTATCATGGAGATTTCCAGACATACACAAAAATTGAGAGAGAAGTCTGATGAATTCCTGTGACCCCAGTCCCCAACTTCAACAAATATCAACTCCTGTCACTTGTGTTTCATCAATATACCCCCACCCAGAAGCCAGAGTGGTGAAGCTAGAAGAAATCTAATGTATGCCACAAAACCCTCAAAAGACTCAGCAATGATCAGGAGCAGATATCTCTGGAGGTGGAAGTGAAGGTAGGGCTGAAAACAGAAAAAAAAATCTGTTTAAGAAGCTGTTAGATCCACCTACTATCCAACACAGTGGCTAAAAACAGACCCACATCAAGTCCATCATCTTGAAATTTCAGAACACCAGAGTATAAGGAAAAAAATCCTCCAGACTTCCAAAGGAGTTAAGGAAAATTTTTATACAAAGGATCAAAAATCACAATTACGGGATACAAAATCAAGGCACACAAAAAAGTTGCAATTTTTATATACTAACAGTGTACTATCCAAAAAGGAAATTAAGAAAACAATTGCATTACAATTGCATCAAAAAGAATAAAATACTTGGGAATCAATTTAACTGAAGAAGCAAAAGACTGAAAACTACAAAACATTGCTGAAAGAAATTAAATACCAGTAAGTGGTGGATTGGAAGACTTGTTGTTAAGATGTCAGTACTACCCAAAGTGATCTGAAGATTTCATTGCAGTTCCTATAAAAACCTCAATGACATTTTTGCAGAAACAGAAAAATCCATTCTAAAATTCATATGGAATCTCAACGTACCCTGAATAGCCAAAACAATCTTGAAAAAGAAGAACAAGGTTGGAGGTCTCATACTTTCTGATTTCACAACCTACAACAAAGCTATAGCAATCAAAACAGTGTGACACTGGCATAAAAACAGACATACAGACCAATGGAATAGAATATAGAGGCCAGATATAAACCCTCAAATATATGGTCAAGTGATTGTCAACAAGGGTACCGAGATCATTTAGTGGGGAAAGGACAGTCTTCTCAAGAAGTAGTGTTGGGAAAACTGGATATACACACACAAAAGAATTAAGGTAGACCCTTACTTTACACCATATACAACAGTTAACTCAAAATGAATCAAAGATCTAAACAGAAGAGCTAAAACTGTAAAATTCTTAGAAGAAAGCATAGAGGAAAAGCTTCGTAACATTGGATTTGGCAATATTTATTTGGTGAATGACACAAAAGCGCAGGCAACAAAATAAAAAATAGAGTTGTTTGTGAGATTTGCAGCAATGTAAGCAATGCAGGCATGTATGTGAGATTTGGCTCCATACTAAATCTGGCATCATGCTTAATTGTATTAAAAACCTGAACATATTTTGTTTTTGAGTACACACATGAAGGCCCATCAGTGATAAACAGCTTGAGATTAAAAATTACTAGAAAGTCTCACCTTTTTTTATTACTACTTAATCCAAGTGAATGTCACTTTAAATTAGTTTGAGAGAAATTCTAGCCAATATAATTTCCTTAAGGACAAGGCCAATATTTCCTGAACATTAAAACTTTGTACCCATATCACAGTTCTTCTTCATTAAAGGAAAAGATCTAAAGCCAACACAAACTATTGATTCAAGTGACTCACACTAGAAACAAACAGCACTCAAACAGTTCCACTTCCATCCACCTCTCCAAACAACAATATATAATGTACTATTTCTGTTCAGAACTTATAAAAGCCTTCCACTAGAAACTAAAGAACATGGATGATTTTATACATATGCATACACAAGCAAAACACAAAGGAGAACAAACAGCAAACAAATAAAAATTAGAAGCAAAACAAACAGGAAACCAATGCCACCATTTTCCCCACTCAGTCTACCCTAGAGACTACCATTTACCCAGAGCCCAAAAAACCACATGATGAATATTTTATTCCTCATACACAATTCAATATCCTTAAGTCCACCAATATCACCATACATCCTGTGCAATCAAGAAATTCACTCTAGGCACATGACCTACTAGTAAGTACTCCAGTGCCAGCATTATTCATGCAAAACAGCAAACACAGTATGAAGCGATACAAGCATGTATGTGAGATTTGGCTTCACACTTAAACTGGCTTCATGCTTAACTATATTAAAAAAGAATTGCCAGCCAGGTGCAGTGGCTCATGCCTGTAATCCCAGCACTTTGGGAGGCCGAGGCAGGTGGATCACGAGGTCAGGAGATCGAGACCATCCTGGCTAACACGGTGAAACCCTGTCTCTATTAAAAAAAAAAAAAAAAAAATACAAAAAATTAGCTGGGTGTGGCAGCAGGCACCTGTAGTCCCAGCTACTCGGGAGGCTGAGGCAGGAGAATGGTGTGAGCCCAGGAGGTGGAGCTTGCAATGAGCAGAGATCATGCCACTGCACTCCAGCCTGGGTGCCAGAGCTATACTCCATCTCAAAAATAAAAGAATTGCCAAACTGCCAATGCATGTCTTTAAAATATTTCTTATTTAACCTTCATCAAGACTAAGAATTTTAATTATAAAAATGTTAATTATCCAAATTTTTCCAATTCTCTATAAGGTTTTAAAGAATATTTTATTATCTAAACTTTTTAATTTCTCTGTATGTGCAAAGAAACAAACAAAAAAAACTACATGTGACTTACACAGACCATGAGCGACATACCTGAGCTTTCCATCCAGTCCCAGATTTTCTTCTTCTTCATTTTTCTTTAAAGAACCAGTCATTTGACTGGGCGCAGTGGCTCATGCCTGTAATTCCAGCACTTTGGGAGGCCAAGGCGGGCGGATATGAGGTCAGGAGATGGAGAATATCCTCGCTAACATGGTGAAACCCTGTCTCTACTAAAAGTACAAAAAATTAGCCAGGTGTGGTGGCAGGCACCTGTAGTCCCAGCTACTCGGGAGGCTGAGGCAGGAGAATGGCATGAACCCAGGAGGCAGGGCTTGCAGTGAGCTGAGATTGCACCACTGCACTCCAGCCTGAGTGACAGAGCGAGATTCCATCTCAAAAAAAAAAAAAAAAAAACAGTCGTTTTGCTCCAGGACAAAAAATTCATCATACAAAATTCTTTCTCATACAAATTTATTATCATCTCTTTATAACCTTCCTTACCAAAAAATATATCTTCATATCCATAACTTTCTTCACATCTCTCTCCCCTACCTTGTTTCACAAAAAAAAGTTTTCTTTTTTTTTTTTGAGACGGAGTCTCGCTCCGTCGCCCAGACTGGAGTGCAGTGGCAGGATCTTGGCTCACTGCAAGCTCCACCTCCTGGGTTCACACCATTCTCCTGGCTCAGCCTCCCAAATAGCTGAGACTACAGGCGCCTGCCACCATGCCTGGCTTATTTCATTTTCTTCTTGTATTTTTAGTAGAGATGAGGTTTCAACATGTTAGCCAGGATGGCCTCCATCTCCTGACCTCGTGATCCACCTGCCTCAGCCTCCCAAAGTGCTGGAATTACAGTCTGAGCCACCACACCCAGCCCATAACCCTTTCTTAATTGGAAATGACCCAGATAGCCAATGAGCATCAAAAATAATTTTAAGATTTTAAATTACACAAAAAGTTTACCTAAAACATTTATCCCATTGACATGTATTCAGTTTCTTCATTTTTTTTTTTTTTTT
>NW_012111586.1:1223879-1234212 GCF_000951035.1 Colobus angolensis palliatus
GCCCAGGCTGGTCTCAAACTCCTGAACTCAGCCAATCCGCCTGCCTCGGCCTCCCAAAGTGCTAGGATTACAGGCGTGAGCTACTGCACCCAGTCCAACCATTTTCTTAATAGCCAGTGAACATTAGGTGCTCACCAAAAGAGCCTCAAAGTTAAATACATAGGTATTTTTGCCAATAACTCAGAAGATTCACGTAACAACATTAAATTAGTCTTATCTGTCAAAGAAGGCATATAAACCGAGATCATTTTGTTTTGGTGAGGTTAATAGCTTTATAACCTTCTATGCCGAACACTGAAACCTCAGAATATCTAGCAGAGACATATATAAAACCCAAACAAAAATGTATGCTGACAATTCTAAAGACATTTCTATTTTCATTTTACGAATAATTTTAAAGCCAGTTTGTTTAGTCAAGATTTACGTAAGTCACATGAACTTGAAAATTGCTTGGACGTGTTTACTTAATGTATGAGTGCTCTTTTACTTATAAGCCAACTTGATAGACACAACATGTAACAATAAGTGTACATACAAATAAACACATACAAATGGACATGTAGACACACACACAAACAAAAATCCAGTAACTTTTACCTTGGAACTCTAGCCATGAAATGCCAATACAAGCTCACTGGTTTTACATAGTTATACATTGTTTGCCCCAATAGTTAATCCAATGAAGAATGTGAACTGAAATTTTGGGTAAAGCAGTTTCCATGGCAGTTTAATTTTTAAAGGTCAAACTTCCCTAGACTCCAGAGAACACTGGGGCTAACTAAACAGCACCAAAGGAAAACATTACACATTAACCAGGCCTGACTCTGCTTACAACAGCAGCACAAAAGCCTGGATACATGCAACTCCATCCCACTTTTCCATTCAACAGCAAACTCCAGATTCCAAACAAGATTGGGGCCAAACAGTATTGCAAAAGAATATCAAGTTGGCTACATTCTGATTTCCCATGACTGTATCAAACACACACAATCACCAGAACATTATCCAACTGCTGCAGCAACAAACAAGCCCCAAGTGTCCAAACTGAAACAGTCAGGGTGCTTCCTTTCTCTGCTGGTTGGGCTTGATTGACCTGCAAATAGAAATTCCATAAGGAATTTCCCAAATTGGGAGGAGTTGATCCCACTGTCTGGTACCCAAGAGAGACACTCACTTGCTGGGACACAACACACAATTACAAACAAGTCCCCAAGAGTGTCCGTACTGAAACAGTCAGGGCGCTTCCCTCTCAGGCCGTTGGGCTTGTTCCACCTACAAATGGAAATTCCTTTAAAAATTTCCCAAATTGACAGGAGCAGATCCTGCTGTCTGGACCCACAAAGGACACTCACCTGTCTGGGTACAGATGTCAGATTTCAAAGGCAGTTCTTCCAAGGCAATCAGGAACAAAGTTGGGGCTGGCTATGGCAGGGCCAGAGAGAGATGGAAACTCACCTCCAGCCAAAATTAGATGGGCAGCTGCTTAGGAGGGCTTCTGAGACTCCCAGCCCACAGCAGCCAAGCTACCACGAGCAAGACGTTCCTGATCAAGGAAACAAAATATATTACTGAAACACCAGGGGTTTGGTCAAGGTCCTGCTGCTTACAGCATAGAAAGCCAATCACTGGGAGGACAAGTATTGCCAAGGAAGAAGGCTTTAATCAGGTGCTGCAGCCAAGGAGATGGGAGCTCAGTCTCAGATCCATATCTCTTACTAACTAAAACTGGGGGTTTATATAGCAGGGAAGAAATGTGACATGGGTAAGAAAACAAAAACTAGGGAGGAACCAAGGGCCACCCAGTGCAGTGATCTGATGAGTTTCAGTTCTTTGACATTCCCTTTTTAAGGAGCCTGAAGGTCCTTTCCTGAAGAGGGAACTCAGATAAAACAAATACAGGTTTCAGGCTTTAATAGCAGAAGGGTCAATTTCTATGTTTATTCAAAAACAACTGTCTATGGGACTATTGAGATAGTTTCATTAGCAATATGGACATACAAAATTTTGCAAATGAGGCTGGCTATGGTGGCTCACGCCTGTAATCCCAGCACTTTGGGAGGCTGAGGTGGGTAGGTCACAAGGTCAGGAGATCGAGACCATCCTGGCTAACATGATGAAACCCTGTCTCTACCAAAAATACAAAAAAATTAGCCAGGCGAGGTGGCAGGTACCTGTAGTCCCAGCTACTCGGGAGGCTGAGGCAGGAGAATGGTGTGAACCTGGGAGGTGGAGGTTGCAGTGAGCTGAGATGGCACCACTGCACTCCAGCCTGGGCAACAGAGCAAGACTCCATCTCAAAAATAAATAAATAATAAATAAATAAATAAATAAAATTTAAAAAAATAAAAATAAAATTTTGCAAATGAAAACACAAAGCAATTGTTAACTTTAGGGAACAGAAATTATTGTATGGAAAAGAGAAATGAATCATTGTATACTACATGGCTCAACTGTGACCAGCAGTTATATTAATCATAATTAAATTCTGACTATTGATCTACTCAAAATTGGGAGGATGAAAGGATAGGAAGTATGCAGGGGCAGGGGAGGGTGCTGAAGGAAAGCTAAATCCTCGTCTTTCATAGATTGAAGTCAATAGATAATGCCTAAAAATGATAAATCAAAGAAGCAATGTAAGCACATTAATCAAAGCAGAGTGTGGAAGTAGATATCAAAAGAATTAGCTAAAATAATGGAAATTGTTGCCTCTGAGGATTGAGAAATTGAGTGGAATGTAGAACAAGAGATACTGTTATTTGTAATAAGCCTTATAGAGTTATTTGACTACAAGCATATATAACTTTCATAAATAAATTAATAAAATATTAGGAAAACCACGCTTTCCTTCCAGTTTACTGTTGCAGGCATGTTTTTATTTTTCTCCCCTTATGCATATGGGAAAACTGACAAGGATCTCTGTTTTAAAACGAAAGAAAAAAAAAGAAAGAGTCAAAGCAAAATAGAATGAATTAGGAAACTAAAGATTGACTAGAGGAGAAAACTTACCTTGCATAAGAAGATGGGTGAGAAAGTGTTTGTGTCAATCTTGGCTCTGGATGAAGCAAAGAAAAAACTTAAGACAAGGTCTCTGCATGACAATTTCTAACCAAAGTCCCTACTCAGGCAAGTTTTAGTCTAGAATTTGCATTCAATTTGTGTCTCAAGGCCATCTTAGCTGAAAATTTACCTTAAAAGGACCCCACAGTAGTAGTGTCCTTAGGCCCCAAGCAGAAGCAAATGCAAATTTTCTCTGGAGGAGTACATTTTAAATACAGGCTTCAAAGAATTCCCATAAATAATGTTTTGAGGAACATGAGCTCACAATCAAAAGTCACTAAATACTTGAAAAAATAAACCACCAGGAGTGAAAATCAACAAAAAAATCAAACTACAGAATAAAACCAACAAAGACCCACAGCTCGTATGATTATTAAAATAAGAAAATTTCATGTCTGAAAAAATAAAAAAGGAATTTGAAAATAAGACAAAAAAGCAAAAGTCTTCCAAAATTGCATAGGCAGATTTGAAAAGGAACCAAATAATACTTCTAGAAATGAAAACTATTATAATTAGAAGCTCAATGGACAGATTGAACAGTAGATTAGACACATCTGAAGGGGGAATTTGTGAGCTAAAAGAATAAATTGCCCAGATTGCAGCCCAGAGAGATAAAGATATAGTAAAAGACAAAGAGGAGAGAGTGGGATAATGCAATGTATGTCTAATTGAAGTCTGAGAAAGAAAGAATGAGGAGAGGCAACATTACAATAAGGCACAGCCAAGAGTTTTTCCAGAATTGATGAAAGATGCCTATCATCAAATCCAGGAAGCCCAGTGGATCCCAAGCAGGGTGCATAGGACAGGAGGACAAGGCAACTAGAACACTGAGGGTGCTGTTGGGAAGATGGAGGAAGAAACTCACTGGGGTCTAGCTGGCCAGAAAAGGGAGTAAATCTAAAAAGAGCCCATTTGGTAGGCAAGAAATTGAGTTGTCCAGGAAGAGGGGGGTTCGGTTTAGTCCAAGATCATGTGTGACATGCATAGAGCAGTTACAGCAGTTGTGGTCAGAAAACAGAGAACAGTGCTAGAGTGAAAGACCTAAAGCATGGCATCCAGGTGACAAGGGAGGGGAAGCCACAGGAGTGGGTGCTGGCACGGCGTGGAGGCCAAGGTCACTAACGCTGCAAGTTCAGCCTTGTGGGGCAGCGGTGAGCCGTGGACCCTGGTGGACACTGCCATTGCCCAGGATGATGCCAGCACCTGACACAGGGAGGATGACTCGGGGAGAAAGTCTTCAAGGAACAGGATATGAGTGGACACACCTGGAGAGGCAGGAAGGGTTCTGTCTCCAGGAGCAGGGGTTTTGCACAAGGAGAAAGACTGGCAGTTCAGAAGCCAACACAGGTCAGCAGAAGAGTGCCATCCTGCCTAGGATGTGGAGAATGGGAGAAGGGGCAGCCTCCGTGGGTGGAGGCCTCTGTGCAGGCGGATCTGGGGACTTAGGAGAGGGGTTGGGCTGGGGTGGTTCTCAGTATTCACCTCATCACTCTGAAGTGTGCTGCTTCACTTCTCCATCTCTCTGCGAGACAGCAAAATGGCTTGTCTCTGTACCTCTGGCATCTGGGATTGAGTGTCTGCTCCACAGTAGGTGCCTAATAAATGTTTGAAGAAGCAGGGAGGGAGGAGGGGAGGATCGGCTCTGCAGCAGTGCAATGGACAGGTCCACATGAGTCCTGCTGTCCCTCACAGAACTCAGCAGGGACATGCTCAGCACGGCTCCCACCGCAAGGTTGAACGAGCAAGAAGAAACTGGGAGGATCATCGAAATGCAGCGCCTAGAAATCCAGCGCCTCAGAGACCAGATCCAAGAGCAAGAGCAGATCACAGGGTTCCACACCCTTGCTGGAGTTCGGCTCCCTTCCCTCTCCAACTCTGAGGTAGACTTAGAGGTGAAGACCAACTGACCCCGTCTGGTGAGCCATCTCCAGCCACAACCAGAAGAACAGTGTGTCTGTCCCCAGGCCAGATTTGCGGTTGGAGTCTGTATGGTCCCTGCAGCACTGACCCCAGCAACCTCTTTCTCTTGCCCTGGGGAATCTAGGACGCAGAATAAAGATGTTTGCCCACACCTTGTCTAACTTCTGCTTAGTTGGGAGGCCAAGGCCAGGAGAGGGAAAGAGGGGAGGCTGAGGACTGGGGGCTCCAGCTCATCTGAAGCCACCTCTGCTTGTCCCTGTCTGGGCACAGGACTCCCTGGCACTGAGAGATCACACTGGACTTGGGACTGGCTTTCCTGCCACCCTTTCTTCCAGGCCTTGCGGATGGGGCTGCCTGCTGCTCCTCGCCCGGCCTCTCCTCTGCCAGCTCAGTAAGGACCAAAGCCTGCTCATTCCTGTCTCCTTCATGAAATGCAGCGAGGCTTTCTAAGGACTGTTTTTTTTTTTGAGACAGAGTCTCACTCTCTCACCCAGGCTGGAGTGCAGTGGCGTGATCTCGGCTCACTGCAAGCTCCGCCTCCCAGGTTCATGCCATTCTTCTGCCTCAGCCTCTTGAGTAGCTGGGACTACAGTTGTCCACCACCACACTTGGCTAATTTTTTGTATTTTTATTGGAGACAGTGTTTCACCGTGTTAGCCAGGATGATCTCCATCTCCTGACCTCATGATCCACTGGGGATTACAGGTGTGAGCCACCATGCCTGGCCGGATTTTTTTCTTTTTTTTTTTCTTTTTGAGATGGAATCTCGCTGTGTCACCCAGGCTGGAGTGCAGTGGCACGATCTTGGCTCACTGCAACCTCTGCCTCCCAAGTTCAAGTGATTCCCCTGCCTCAGCCTCCTGAGTCGCTGGGACTACAGGTGTGTGCCACCACACTCAGCTAATTTTTGTATTTTTAGTAGAGACAGGGTTTCACCATGTTGGTTAGGTTAGTCTCGAACTCCTGACCTCAAGTGATCCACCTGCCTTGGCCTCCCAAAGTGCTGGCATTACAGGCGTGAGCCACTGTGCCCAGCCTCTGAGTTTATTTTTTTTTAATCTGTGTAAAGAAGAAGGAAAAGATGACGGTAAAATAGCAGACATGGAAGTGTTGCAAGAATTCCCCAAAGTCTTACATTATCTGCTGACCCTGTTCTTGGAACTCTAAGTAGAGCCCTGCCCTCATTTCCCTTGCCTCCATGTCATTCTAGACTTGCCATCTTTGTTCTGCAGGGTCCTGCTCTGCTCCTCCATTTCTGGGGTGGGAGGGGACGCACTTCCCCTTCGGTTATTCCTCTCAGGCCCCATCCTGGGAGACCCAGCCACACACAGGTACCAGGAGAGATAGTTCTGTATGCATTAAAGAGCAAAAGAATATAATCCAATGTCCCTCTCTTCTCCCACCTGCAGAGACCAGACGCCCCTCTAATACCCAAATAAGAAATGTTTAAGCCCACAGTCCATGCTGGTCCCTGCTGGTCACCTCTGGCTGTCTTAAACCTGGCATTGTCCCATCTTTCCGTAATCACTTTACTGAAACTCTCAGCACTGCTCATGGATTGACTTTCACAGAGAGCTGAGGCTTGGCAGTCACATTTGGCAAGGTCTCCCAAAGGCTGGGGTAGCAGAAGGAGCACACAGGCAAAGGCCAGGAGCAAAGGGCTCCACAGGGTCTGCAGGAGACTCTCTCTGCTGAGGAACAACCCCCACCCAGCCTGCACCCTGTCACAGCAGCCAGCTCATTCTCCCATGCTGGCATGTTCTTCACATGTCCTCGCCCTACTGGGAAGCCAGATCCAGAGAGCAGGGAAGGATCCAGGCACCCCCAGAGAAGTTCAGCTGCAAAGATGACAGCCCATTACATTATTATGATGGATAGGTGGGATCTTCCAGGACCCAAACTCCTCCACTTTAAACTAGCATGTTGGCTTCACCTTTACAGAAGAAACGGACTTGAAATGAGACTGGGGATGCCGAGCCAGCAGGGGCAGATTGTGCAGGACCTTAAAGGCACACAGAAGCTATGGGCCACCCAGAAGCCAATGCTAAGCCGCTGGGAGTCAGTGCTACTGCTCACCAAGCTCTTGCCACATTGGCGTCCTTTCAGTTCCTACAAGAGGCCAAGGTTTTTCCTGCCTTCAGCTCTTTCCACACAGTTTCTTCTGCCTGAAACACTCTTGCTCCACACTTCTTTGTGAACTTCTATTTATCCTTTAGATCTCAGCTTAAATGTCACTTCTTCAAAAAGGCAGTCCTTGACTCTCTCCCACCTAAACTGCACTCACCGCATCGTTTTTCTTCATAATCCTCACTGTAACGTGTGTTTAGTTGCTTAATATCTGTCTGTCCTGCTAGGAGAGTTCTGCAGGGTAAGGGATGCAGTAGTGGATGCAGGGGATGTCATGGTTGCCCAGGTGAAACAGGACAGTAGCTTGGACCAGGATGATGGCAGTGGGGAGGAAGAGATGTGAACTCTTTGGACTTAAGGACTGGTGAGAGTTAGCCAAACCAAGGGGCAAGGAGCAGGGGCCTGGGGAAAAGAAAAATGCACTAGAAACTGGGGCTTTTCTGAAGACCAGAAGGAAATTCTTAATGGCTGACATATCAATATTCAAGTGATAGATTTTTCAGCTGCAAAATGTCTTTGAATCGAGATGTCACATTTCACGTACAAGATGGACCTCGGTTCGCAGACAAGGAAATCAGAACCAAAGAGGAGTAAAGTGACTGGCACATAGTCACAGAGGCAGGGTGGGGTTGCATCCCAGTCAGCCCAGTGACTCCAAAGGTGCTCTTCTTATGCACTGCACTAGAGAGATGCCCAAACAAAACACTGTAGACCAAGTGAAGGTTATAGGAACTTGAAACCCTGAGAGTCTAAATCAGAAGTTAAAGGAGTGGAAACCCCCAGGCTAAGCTAATCTAAGCCTAACCTAAACCTGGATGCTGTCCAGCTGGTGAGGAGGAAGTATGGGCCGAGGGAGGGCCCCAACCTAGCAGAACCTGGCACCTTGGCCAGCAGGTCAACAAGGTGTTTTCTTGGCTGCACAGGGGTGCACACAGCTTCTTGTTAGTAAATGTAGGGCCAGAGGTTCAGTCTTGCTTACGTCTCCATGTTCTGTCTTCAGTGCTTGCTCCTAATCCACCCATCGGGAGGCATTGGTTCTCTAGCATCCAAGACCTCCCTCTTCTTTGTCTATCCAGACTCCATGGAGAAACTGAAGGCACTCACCCCATTGGTGCCCCTTTTCCTTCACGAGTTTCTTCATCCAGTTTACTGCTTCAGCCCCCTCAGGGCTGGAGCAGGCCTAGCAGTCACCTCCTCCTGTAAGCAGCCTTAGGGCCCCTGCTGGTCACTCAAGTGACTAGGCCTTGGCACACAGACTCCACTCTTGCTCTCCCGGTTGCAGTCCATCATTGAGCTCTAGATATTCACTCAATTCTGGTGTGATGGCTGGTGCCTTTGGGGAGTGCTGTGCCACTTTTGTATAGCAGCCTCCAGAATTCCTCACTGGGCCCTTCACCTTCTTCTAGAGTTTTGGTATCAGCTGTGGCCAGGCAGTGTGAGCTACCTAGCTGAGACTCCTCTGGTGTCCTGTTATCTCAACACTGAAAAGCCTGACCTGCAGAAGGTTCTAGCATCACTGTCTTGCTTCTGATACAAAATATGGCCAGCCATTGCTGGTCCCAGGAAGTACCTGAAGGCCTGGGAACATCTGTGTGCCCAAGTAGGATCCCCTTATAATCACTCCTCTGGATTCGGAGTGAGAAGTGAAACGGAAGGCAGCTTAGGGCCAGGAATGGGAGTTCACTCTTTCTGAACTCCACTGGGGTGAGCTCTCCTAGACCACTGGAGGTTCAAGGGCCTACTTAGGCTTCAAGCATGTCTAAGATGTGCCCAGACTGCCCTAAGCTGAGGTAGGCTGGGGAGCAGATTTCCAAGGAAATAAGCCTGCTCTGTGCACCTGGAAGCAGGAGTGACTAGCATTACTAATCACCTACTATGACCAGTAGCATACAAGAATTTATATATATTGCTCATCTACTATGTAGATTTATATATATTACTCATCTATGGGATTTGGCAGGGGCTACAAATAGGAATTAGTGCCAAACACCTGCTGCATGTATTAACATATTAAGTGTATTATAAGTGGAACTATGAGAATGTTAGAGAAACACCCGAGGTTTGGTCCAGGTCCTGCTGCTCACCACACAGAAAGCCAATCACTGAGAGGACAAGTATTGCCAAGGAAAAAGGCTTTAATCAGGTGCTGCAGCCAAGGAGATGAGTGCTCAGCCTCAAATCCATCTCCCTCACTAAAATTAGGGGTTTATATACCAGGGAAGAAATGTAACAATGTGTAAGAAAACAAGGACTATGGAGGGGCAAGGAGGCATCTGGTGCAGTGATCTGGTGAGTTTCAGTTCTCTGATACTTTTTTTTGAAGGTCCTTTCCTGAGGAAGGAACTCAGATAAAACTAATGCAAGTTTCAAGCTTTAACAGCAGAAGGATCTGCCGGGCGCGGTGGCTCAAGCCTGTAATCCCAGCACTTTGGGAGGCCGAGACGGGCGGATCACGAGGTCAGGAGATCGAGACCATCCTGGCTAACACAGTGAAACCCCGTCTCTACTAAAAATACAAAAAAACTAGCCGGGCGAGGTGGCAGGCGCCTGTAGTCCCAGCTACTCGGGAGGCTGAGGCAGGAGAATGGCGTAAACCCGGGAGGCGGAGCTTGCAGTGAGCTGAGATCCGGCCACTGCACTCCAGTCCGGGCGACAGAGCGAGACTCCGTCTCAAAAAAAAAAAAAAAAAAAAAAAAAAAAAAACAGCAGAAGGATCAATTTCTATGTTCCTCCAAAAGAACAGTCTTTGGGAGTCTTGGGCCAGTTTCAGTGCTCCCTTTCTATTTATCAGTTGCTCAATCATGAGGAATCTGGCTGTCAATGTTTCTGGCTGCTTCATGCTGAGGAGGGGTGTCATAGGCAGCTCCATACCATGAGTGACCATGTGGCCGCTGAGGAATCAAAAGTTAATCTAATACAGAGTTTTCTTCTGAAACAGTCTTTCTTTCTCCAGTCTGCCACTTCCACCAAAGATGAATCACAGCAGGACCAATCTACCTGCAAAATAGGCTTCAGTCCCATATACTTGACCTGATTACCTACACAAAGTGTAGCAAGAATCATTGACAACATAAGCTCTCCTAAATTGGCTTTGCTGAAACCTATCACAAGGCCATTTCAAAGCACTGGGGAAATAACCAGTTCCTCCAAGTGTGTCCCATTACAAAAGAAAACAGGTTCTTATTTAATGTATGAAAACAAACACATTGCCATGAATTAAGAATATTCA
>NW_012111586.1:1235762-1237031 GCF_000951035.1 Colobus angolensis palliatus
GGGCGCCTGTAGTCCCAGCTACTCGGGAGGCTGAGGCAGGAGAATGGCGTAACCCCGGGAGGCGGAGCTTGCAGTGAGCTGAAATCCGGCCACTGCACTCCAGCCTGGGCGACAGAGTGAGACTCCATCTCAAAAAAAAAAAAAAATAAGTTAGGTTCCTCATTGCATATGTCTAATTGCTAGTATTCTAGTGACAGAACTGTGACCCAAAGCATCAAAAATGTGATAAGCCCTATGCCAAACTTATCAAACTAAGACAACTTTTTCCTCCATCATCGAAATATGGTAAATGCAAGTATCAGTTTTGTAAATTCAATATGAAATAATCTTTCACTTAAATACTGAGAGGTGAAGCTGGCTGGGCTTCTGGGTCAGGTAGGGACTTGGAGAACCTTTCTGTCTAGCTAAAGGATTGTAAACACACCAATGAGTGCTCTGGGTCTAGCTAAAGGTTTGTAAACGCACCAATCAGCCCTCTGTAAAAACACACCAGTGAGTGCTCTGTGTCTAGCCAAAGGTTTGTAAATGCACCAATCAGCACTCTGTAAAAATGGCCCAATCAGTGCTCTGTAAAATGGACCAATCATCAGGACGTGGGTGGGGCCAAATAAGGGAATAAAAGCTGGCCATCTGAGCCTCCGGGTGGCAACTTGCTTGGGTTCCCCTTTCAGGCTGTGGGGAGTTTGTTCTTTCACTCTTCGCAATAAATCTTGCTGCTGCTCACTCTTTGGGTCCGCACTACCTTTAAGAGCTGTAACACTCGCTGCAAAGGTGTGCGGCTTCACTGCTGAAGTCAGGCGAGAACACGGACCCACCAGAAGGAAGAAACTCTGGACACATTTGAACATCGGAAGGAACAAACTCTGGACACACCATCTTTAAGAACTGTAACACTCACTGCGAGGGTCCGCGGCTTCATTCTTGAAGTGAGCGAGACCAAGAACCCACCGGAAGGAACCAATTCCGGACACAATACTATACAACAAAACAAGGACAAAGTAAGAACAAGTACAAAACAATTTCTTTTCAGCTATTTTAAAAACACATTATCACACTTCCAAGACTGGTTTCTAGACACAGTACTGACAACTGATTAGGTAAATTTTACTGCCAAAATCTTCAAACCAGTGCAACACTTGCACATATTTTGTTTTCTTTTTTTTTTTCTTTAAGACAGAGTCTTGCTCTGTCACCCAGGCTGGAGTGCAGTGGCCGGATGTCAGCTCACTGCAAGCTCCGCCTCCCGGGTTCACGCCATTCTCCTGCCTC
>NW_012111586.1:1238181-1238509 GCF_000951035.1 Colobus angolensis palliatus
TAACTCTAATTCTTATCCTTGGTAACCTTAAGTTTTAGTGAAACCCTATGAAGCAATAAATCCTGAACTATCAGATATGAGCATTTTATAGCTGAGAACAGTTCCACAATTTCTAGAAACATATTTCCCAGTATCATAACCCTTTCTTAACTGGAAATGATGCAGATGTTAATGAGCATCAAAATAATTTTAAGATTTAAAATTACACAAAAAGTTTACCTAAAACATTTATGCCATTTACATGTACTCAATTCTTTCATTTTTAACAGTTAATCTAGATTATTTCTGAAAACAGTTATTAGACACCATCATTTAAAGTTGGTTATTT
>NW_012111586.1:1239834-1254029 GCF_000951035.1 Colobus angolensis palliatus
AAAAAAAAAAAAAAAAGAAAAGAAAATTGCTTAGATTTATTTACTTAATTTATGAGCGCTCTTATAAGCCAACACAGCATATAACAGCAAGTGTACATACAAATAAACACATCTAGGTATGTAGACATATATACAAGTGAAAATCCAATAGCTTTTACCTTGAAACTTCACTGATGCCAAAGCAATACAAACTCACCAGCTTTACATGGTTACACTTTGTTTGCCCTGACAGGTAATCCAACAAAGGCTATGAGCCAAAATTTTGGGTAAAACAGTTTTCATGGCAGTTTGATTTTTAAGGGCCAAACCTCCCCAGACTCCAAAGAACACTGGGGCTAAACAGCACCAAAGGAAAACATCACATATTAACCAGGCCCGACTCTGCTTACAACAGCAGCACAAAAGCCTGGATACATGCGACTCCATCCCACTTTCCCATTCAACAGCCAACTCCAGATTCCAAACAAGATTGGAGCCAAACAGTATTGCAAAAGATTATCAAATTGAATTCTAATTCCTCATGACTGTATCAAACACACACAATCACCAGAACACTATCCAACTACTGCAGCAACACACAAGCCTGTAGAGTGTCCAAACTGAAACAGCCAGGGTGCTTCCTCTCTCTTCTGTGTTTGGGCTTGATCAACCAGCAAATGGGAATTCCTCAAGGAATTTCCCAAATTGAGAGGAGCTGACCCCGCCATCTGGTACCCAAAAAAGATGCTCACTTGCCGGTACATAACACACAAGTACAAACAAGTCCCCAAGAGTGTCCGTACTGAAACAGTCGCAGCGCTTCCCTCTCAGTCAGTTGGGCTTGTTCCATCTACAAATGGAAATTCCTTTTAAAATTTCCCAAATTGGGAGGAGCAGATCCTGCTGTCTGGACCCACAAAGGACACTCACCTATCTGGGTGCCTAGCTAGAGTCTGAGGCTCTATCTAATCAACTGTAGCTGCAGTGGTGGGTCACAAAACATAATCTGGTCGTTGGGATTCTTCCTTGCAGTGAGGATGGTCATGGTGAATGGGACCAATACTCCAAAAGATGTCTATCTCGGGGAACTATCACTCACTAAGAAGGGAGTGGGTGCCTGGAGACATTGGAAGCCTGTAGGTGCTATGCCTTACGCCCATTGTCCCCTGAGACTGCCCTCAGGATGGCAAGAACAGTGCCTCTCCACTCACCACGATATGTCCAGCACCTGCACAACACCTGGGCCACAGGAAGGATATGATCAACGGATGCTGAATGGATTCATTCTTTTTTTTCTTTTCTTTTTTTTTTTTGAGACGGAGTCTTGCTCTGTTGCCCAGGCTGGAGTGCAGTGGTGCGATCTTGGCTCACTGCAGCCTCCATCTCCTGGGTTCAAGCAACTACCTGCCTCAGCCTCCCAAGTAGCTGGGACTACAGGTGCCCGCCACCACACCTGGCAAATATTTTGCATTTTTAGTAGAGACGGGGTTTCACCATGTTGCCCAGGCTGGTCTTGAACTCCTGACCTCAAGTGATCTGCCTACCTCAGCCTCCCAAAGGGCTGAGATTATAGGTTCCAGCCACCGTGCCCAGACGAATTATATTATTTAATCCCCCTACAACTATATAAAGTAAGTTATGTCATCTCCATCTTACAAATGAATGAGACACATAGAGGTTAAGCAGTTTTTCTCTGGTTACACAGCTAGAGCTGGGGCTTGAACCTTCAAGATCAATCTAGCTCCAAATCCAGTGTTCTTTCCACTATTCATTCATTCAACAAATGTTTATTGAGCACCTACTCTATGCCAGTCCTGTTCCAAGAGGTAGGGATAGGACAGTAAACAGACACAAATCCTTTCCTTCAGGAAGCTTACTATCTAGGAGACAAAATTCCCATTTGATAAGAAGGATATATAGCATGTCAGAGTGATCATGCTAAGGAGAAACATAAGGAAATAAAAGACATAAGGACAGGGGATAGAAAGTACTGGGGAGGTTGCAATTTGAGACAAGGTGATCAAGAGGTCTCCCTGAGAAAATGCCATTTGAGAACATTCCTGAAGGAGGGAGGGAGGGAGTCATGTGGATCGGAAGCATTCCAGGCAGATGGAGCTGCTGGTGCAGAGGCTCTGAGGCAATGGGAATGAAGCCAGAGAGGGCCTTAAGGCGGTGGGAGGACTCTGCTCCTCTGAGGGAGGCGGGCCACTGGAGGGACTCTGCACCTCTAACTGGATCACTGGGGCCACTGGGTTGAGAACAGCCTGTGGTGGGAACATGGCAGAAGCTGGGAGACAGCCCCGCAGCCTCTGCGTTCTCCCCCAAGTACTCCCATTCGCCACCTTCTTGTGGATCTGTGGGTGGTTCGTCCGCACCTTCCGCTCTGTGCCCACGCTGCCTCCTCCTGCTGACCTTCACCGTCACCAGTCTGAATTACCCCAACAACCTCTGTTTTGGGGACAGAGTTCAACAGCCCTGTGAGAAGCCTGACTTTCCACTTGACTCCAAGTTACTTGATAAGACCCAGAACTAGAGTAGAGCCTTGCCCAATCAATGTTTAAACCAACGAAGCTTTTACGCTTTGTTTCTCCCATCCAAAAAGTTCCCTTCAAACCCCCAAGGGAAGGGGAAAAAGAAGGAAAATTTCATGGGTCCCCTGCTGCAGCTCTGCCTGGGACAGCTGGCCCATGGGTCTGGCTGGGACTGGACTCTCCTGGGGACCAGAGTGGGTAAATAAATGTCAGATGTGTACAAGAGGAATCTGCAGCCAGCAAGCCCTGTTGGGCCCCTGGCTCCCCTGCTCTTCTGAGTCAAGCCCCTTTATTATAAAGGGGATACCTTTATAATACTTTGCAAAGTGGCAGGATGAACACCTGCAATGCCGCACCACTGTTTCCCCACCCCATTCCGCCCAGCCATCCTCCTGATCCAGCCTGCCCTGACCTTTCTCTGAGGGGAAGGACATCTAGAGCCATGCCATCTAGTAAGGACACAGCCACACGACAGATGTGGTGCCTGGGCATTTGCAATGTGGCTGGGATAAATGAGATGCACTGTAAGTGTAAAATAATACCCACCAGATTTTCAAGACTTTTTTCACGCCTGTAATCTCAGCACTTTGGGAAGCCAAGGCAGGAGGATCGCTTGAACCCAGGAGTTTGAGAACAGCCTGGACAACACAGCAAGACCCCCATGTCTATTTTTAAAAATAAAAATAAAATACTTTGTACAAAATAAAACTGTAGGCCGGGCGCGGTGGCTCAAGCCTGTAATCCCAGCACTTTGGGAGGCCGAGACGGGCGGATCACGAGGGAGGTCAGGAGATCGAGACCATCCTGGCTAACACGGTGAAACCCCGTCTCTACTAAAAAATACAAAAAACTAGCCGGGCGAGGTGGCGGGCGCCTGTAGTCCCAGCTACTCGGAGGCTGAGGCAGGAGAATGGCGTGAACCCAGGAGGCGGAGCTTGCAGTGAGCTGAGATCCGGCCACTGCACTCCAGCCCAGGCGACAGAGCGAAACTCCGTCTCAAAAAAAAAAAAAAACAAAAAAAAACTGTAAAACAGCTCATCAATAACATATATTAAAATGTGTTTTGCAATTAAAATATATTAATTTAAATGTATTAATCGTATGGGTTTCTTTTTCATTTTTGAATGCAGCTATTAGAAATGTTTAAATTATATCTGTGGCTCACACTATATTTCTTTTTTCTCCCCCCACCCCACCAAGACGGAGTCTCGCTCTGTCACCCAGGTTGGAGTGCAGTGTCGCAATCTCACCTCACTGCAACCTCTGCTTCCCGGGTTCAAGCGATTCTCCCGCCTCAGCCTCCTGAGTAGCTGGGACTACAGGCACCCACCACCATGCCTGGCTAGTTTTTGTGTTTTTAACAGAGACAGGGTTTCACCATGTTGGCCAGGCTGGTCTTGAACTCCTGACCTTGTGATCCACCCACTTCAGCCTCCCGAAGTGCTGGGATTACAGGTGTGAGCCACCGTGCCAGGCAGCTCGGGCTATATTTCTAGTGGACAGGGCTGTTCTAGAATTATGACTGGCCTCCAGTCATCTCCACGGAACAAAGCAAAGAGATGGCAAAAGCCGGCCAAGTACAATTATTTTGTGAACTGATAATGACAAGATAAGTGTGATCTTGTTTTTCTTTTCTAGTTCACACACATGAGGAGGAGAAAGCAAGAGACACCACAGGGGCTAGTCCAGGAGATGAGGGACAGCCTACACCAGCTCCAGCCAGCCTGCCTTTCACCAGTCCGGAGGGTGGCGTGTGTGTGTGGTGCCAGATTTGCCTATTAGAAGCTCCGACCGTGTCCCTGTTACACTTCAGAACCCTCCATGGGCCCCTTACATGGTCCAAGTGCCTCACTATGGGCCTTCAAGACCCTGAACAGCCTGAGCCAAACTTGTCTTTCCAGCTTCATCTCACATGCTTCCTGCTCAAAACCCCCACAGCTGTCAGTTCACGCTGTCGTTTAGTCTGCTAATCAATCATTCAACAAATATGTATTGATTACTTCCTACATACTAGCTACTGAAGTCATGATGATTAGTAAAAGACACACTGTCCCTGTACTTGCTGGGGACCACACATCTAGCAAGGGATGACAGGTAAATGCATAATACGCAATTAAGCACATTGCAGTAAGAGTAGTTGTTGGGGAAGCACAGGGACCATGGGTGCACCCAAGAGGCACCTAAACCAGCCTGCAAATCAGGGAGGGCTTCCTGGAGGAGGTGGCATCTCAGTTGAAGAATGCAAGTCGCCCAGACTGAGGCTGGGGAGTGGCAAATATCCCAGGCAAGAGAGAACTCTTGAGTTCAAAGACTGGAAGGGCAGAGAGGAGGGCAGGGTGCCAGTGGCAAATGACTGACCTGGTGCATGTGGCAGAGGCTTTATGAGCCTTGTGAAGGAGTGTGGCGTTTATTCTGAAGTGTTTATTCTGGGAGCTCCTGTCTCCCGCCTGAAAGGCCTTCACCCCTCCTCCCTGTTCACTCAAATCCTGCTTCCCCAGTAGGATCCAGTCTGTGGGGCAAGCCAGGCGCTGGAGGGAGAATGAGCGAAGGGCTTTTGGAGGCTCCAGCCTAGGGCCAAGGAATGGAGGTACTGGGGCTGTGTTTGCGGTCTGCTGGTGTTGGAATTTGGGGCTAAAGCTGAGTTTGAGGTTGGCATTGGGTTTGGGGGCTGGATTCAGGAACAGGAGTCGAGGTTCAGGCTGAGCATGAGGTTGGGATCTAGGACCTTAGTCCAGAATTTGAGTTGGAGTTAGGAGTTGGGAGCTGAGATTTCTAGCCAGATTTGAGGTTGGATTTGGAGTTGGAACTGGAATTGAATTTGGAAATGGGGCTGGGGGTTGGGGCTGAGATGTGCGGCAGGAGCTGGGGCAGGGGTGGAAGCTGGGAGTTCTAGCTAGGGTTTGCAGCTGCAGCTGGAGTTGGGGGGTGGTTTTGAAGCTGGAGCTAAAGTTAAATCGGGTCGGAGCTGGGGAATGGGTTGGCGCCCAGACTCTGGGGCAGATAGACAACATTCCTCCTGCTGCCCAGGTCGGCGAATTGTGTTCCCAGCCCTAACAGCAGCAGACAGAAGCCCCTCCCTTCCCAGGAATGCCTCTGCCCAGCAGAAGGAGCAGTGCCACGTCAGCCAATCGGCTCAGGCCCTGCCCTGGAAACGACACCTGTTCATCCTCCTCCCCCCAGGCTCACCTGAGTGCAGGTTAGGCAGGTGAAGTGTCTCCCGGGAAACCGAGCTAGAGTGCCCCACCTGCTCAGCCCTGCCTTCTCAGATCGGATCCAGCACGTCCAGGCTTCTCGTGAGTTACCCATTGTCCCCCCACACCCCACCACCCCTACGTTCTTCCACTCGCTTTTCCCCTGAGAACCTCCACCCTGCTCCCAGCCTGGCCCCCGCTGTCTCAGCACACCTCTGCAAGCACTTTCAGACCAGTGAAGTCACAGCCCAGGGGAATGCTGGGACAGACTTCATGGCCACGCCCACCTCCCCCACTTCCTTGGGGGCATTGGAACCAGCCCCTGCCCACCTGGGGGGTAGGGGTCAGCCTCTGCAGAGGAGTCTCCGGGAGGACAGATACCTTGTCAGGATGTAACCTGTGTACAGCCACATAGTAATATTCCCAGAATGACCCAGGACCTACGTCTTCTGCCCTGTCCTGCTTTGGAGGGGTAACATCATTTTCATGTATTCAAAACGCACACTTGGAGCATCTATGCAGGCTCTAGGCCCCATTGGAATTCTGAAATGAAGATGTCAGGTGGCTCATCCCCACCCCTCAAGATAAATGTTATTGTCCTCACTTTTCAGATAAGGAGACTGAGGCTGTAGATGAACCACTCAGGCTTCCTGGCGCCTCCCCTAGACCCCTCTCCTGGGCTCTGCAGGGCTCTGAACTGACTAACCCCCACCCACACTTAGCACAGGCATCAGCCTGCTTGCTTCTGTCTCTGTCTCCTGCTGCAGAGTGGGGCTCCTTGAGGGCAGGGACCTCATGTGCTTTATTTTTGACCAGTGTGAGACATGCTGTCCTCTGGGAGACAGGTTAAATCAGCAACCACTGTTAGGTGCCTGGCCATGCTCCTACCGGTGGGAAGGACTGGAGCTGGGGTTCAAATCCAGAGCCCTCTTTTTTCCTTTGCTCCACTTTAGAGAAATCGTGGAGGAGGATGGCATGAGGGAATGGCGAGTGTGGAGAAGAGCAAGGGGAGCAGAAAGACCAGTGAGGAGGTGGAGGCGGGAGCCGTGGGTACAAGAGCAGGGAACTGGCTAAAGAAGTGTTTAGAGGTGGAGCCCTGGGGACAAGACGTGGATTAGATACTGCAGAGGGAGGAGGAGCTGACTGAGAGGGCGGTGATGGCATGCCTGAAGTGAGGAACGCAGGAGGAGCAGGTTGGAGTAAGATAACGAGTTTGAGTTGGGACCTGTTGCATCACAGGGACATCAAAGTGACAAGTGACTCAGGAGGGAGATGTAGGTTGGAGAGAGGAATTTGGGAACTGGCAGCTTATATCACCAAACTCATGGCTGTGGGATTGGATGGGATGTTAGGGGAGGGAGGGTGTTAGGGGTCTGGTCCTAACCCACAGAGAAGAAGGAGACACAGCCCTAAAAGAGAAGTGTCAAGGTCAGTCAGGCTTCTGGTTCCAGAAGGGTTAAGTCATAAGCACCCTCTCCATCCCCACAGCTCCCCCCCAGGAACCAGTGGTGACAGCTGAGGCCATGTGAGTAGGATCCTGAATGAGGCTTTATCTCTGGCTGTTCGTCCCATCGTCCGCCGTGGCACCAGCTCCCTCAGCCAGCCGGGATGGGACCAGCGACTGAGACAGCCAGAGGCAGAGAGGTCAGGACCCGGGTGAGGGGATTCCCTGGAGGGTTTTGAGGGGTACTGTATGGGCAGGATACTCTTCTGGGGTCACTGGAGAGCCATTTCCAAGGGACAGTGCTGCAGAGGGGGCTTTCCCAGGGGAGATTTGGGGGAACACCAGGGTGGATTCTCAGGGGTCATCCCCAAGGCTCCCCAGGTGGGACCATGGGGGACAGGTGGGCTGGGAAGGTAAGACTGTGATTCTTCCCCTACAGGTGAGGGTGACTATATCCTGGACTGTGAGAGGAATGGGACTCTGGGCCTGTAGCTGCCAAGCAGGTGGCGGGTGCTCCAGGCTGTGATCTGCACCCTCTGACCCCTAACGTCGACCTACCCTGACCTCTGCCTGACCAAGCCATGTCTGAACAGGAGGCTCAAGCCCCAGGGGGCCGGGGGCTGCCCCCGGACATGCTGGCAGAGCAAGTGGAGCTGTGGTGGTCCCAGCAGCCACGGCGCTCGGCGCTCTGCTTTGTCGTGGCGGTGGGCCTCGTGGCAGGCTGTGGCGCGGGCGGCGTGGCACTGCTGTCAACCACCAGCAGCCGCTCGGGTGAATGGCGGCTAGCAACGGGCACTGTGCTCTGTCTGCTGGCTCTGCTGGTTCTGGTGAAACAGCTGATAAGCTCGGCCGTGCAGGACATGAACTGCATCCGCCAGGCCCACCATGTGGCCCTCCTGCGCAGTGGTGGAGGGGCCGATGCCCTCGTGGTGCTGCTGAGTGGCCTCGTGCTGCTGGTCACTGGCCTGACTCTGGCCGGGCTGGCCGCTGCCCCTGCCCCTGCTCGGCCGCTGGCCGCCATGCTGTCTGTGGGCATTGCTCTGGCTGCCTTGGGCTCGCTTTTGCTGCTGGGCCTGCTGCTATATCAAGTGGGCGTGAGCGGACACTGCCCCTCCATCTGTATGCCCACCTCCTCCACCCACAGTGGCCATGGCGGCCATGGCAGCATCTTCAGCATCTCAGGACAGTTGTCTGCTGGCCGGCGTCACGAGACCACATCCAGCATCGCCAGCCTCATCTGACAGAGCCAGAGCCCTTCTTCCCACACCGGCCTCAGCGTCCCCAGAGCCGAGCCAGGGTGTGAGTGCATGTGGACGCTGAGTATGCATGAGTGCGTGTATGCCCCCAGGCTGGGTCAGCTCTTCTGTGGATTGCAGAAGAGTGGTGCAATGTGATTAACGGCCCATGTGTTCCTACACATCCACATCATGGGAAGGTTAATGCGTGCCTCCTTGGAACTGGGTGTTTGTGTCCATGGAACTTCCTGTCTGTATCTCAGGTCAGTAGATGCAGAAACGCCTCATGATGAAGACTCTTGAGCCCCATTTCCAAAACCCCTCAAATCCAATCCTGTCCTGTAACATCCATCAAAGATTTCCATAGGGGCGACTGGTGTCCACCCAAGACTGCATCAGTGTGCCTGCTCATTGAGGAGAGTAACTGCTGCCAGGCAGAAAGAATATGGGCTCTGCAATGAGACAGACCTGGCGGGGACTCCCCCGTTGAGCACTAGCAGCTGGAGGAGTTGGGAGTTTGTGGCTATCATGGTTGTGTTCATCGATTGTGGGGATGAAATGTCATTGTGCATGGAAGGCGGGGCTCGTGGCTGATGTGCAATAAAATGGCGGCTGCTGTTGTCATTGTCTCCATCTCAGGATCTCACCTCAGAGACCCTTCCTCCCCTACCCCAAGCCCCGCCCCATCCAAAACGAACTCCTCACTCCTATCTCAGCCTCATAAACGGTGCCTTGAGGGTCTCCTCAGTCAGGCCTGTAGTTTCTCCTGTTAGGTAGGGAGAGGACGGACTGGATGCCAGCCTTGGGAAGGTGGTTGGTTTCCAGTCCCAGGGAGAGGTGAGGGACCTGAGTCCTTCACATTTGCTCACATGCTGGTTCAGGATGAGGCCTTACGTGTTTGGTGTTATCAGCTGGTTTCTCTGGCAACTGCACCTCCCGTTGGCTGTGCCTCAGCGGATTCCCTGAGGGCGACTGGGAGGCTACAGCTCCCTACCCCACCTCTGAAACCAGAACATCCCGCATCTGGGCAGCGGCCGCGCCAGCTGGCCTGCTCTAGGTTCCTGGTCATGGGAGAGGAGTTTCAAACGCCCTAGGGTGGTGAGAGTGACTTCCTGCTTGGAGTCAGCCCTGGGAGGATCCCCCCTCTGTAGCATGCAGTGCCATTTCCTGGGTGATGGAGATCCACAGGAAGCAGCGCTCAGGTGTTTCATCACTTCCTGCTTCTCGAGGTGCAGACTGCATGAAGCCCGTGGAAGATGCCCAGAGAGGCAGGGAAATGAGACCTGTCTTCAAAGAGATGTTACAGTACAGAGGCTCTGACAACAAAAAGTTGACTTTCGGCAGGCAAGGTCAAGGATGTCTCCTGGAGAAAACACCGGGCTGACAGATGAGGGGAAGAGTGTTGCCAATGGAGGGAGGGAACAGTGTGAACAGACCCGGGAGAGAAAGACAAGGCGTGTCCCAGAACGCCAAGGACAACAGAAATGGCTCCCCTGGGTGCTCCAGGGGTGCCTCATATCCACCATATTCCAAACTGACCCTGCTCCTCTCATCTTGAACGAGCTCCTCTCTCTCACCCAGAAGTGCCATGCTCAGGGGGCATCTAGGTTAGAGATTCGATGTAGTGCTAGATGGCACCGTCACTGTCTCCTCACCAAGTCCAGTGACAAATCACCAACTCCTCTGGTTTCCCTCACACAGATTTGTCTGGCAAGTCGTATCTTCATGCTCACTGCCCAGAAGGGACCCTCTTCATCCCTGCCTGAGTGGCACATCAGCCTCCTTCTCTCTCCCTGCTTCTGCTCTTTTCTCCTCTTCATTCCCCTTCCCCTGGCCATGCACACACACATCCCTTGAGCCAGAGTGATCATCCTAAAGTTAAAACGAAAATGTGCCTCAGAGCCTGTCTGTGGCTGCCCACCCCTTCCAGGCTCCCTAACCTGGTTTGGTCCCACTCAGAAAACCCCATGAGCAGCCCGCTGAGCTATTTCCACCAACTCCCCAGGCCCTCTCATTTGTGCCAGCCTTTACATGTTCTGTGATCTTTGCCTTCTCGTCCTTCAAGATCCAGTTCTCCAGGGATCTTCCTTGGCCCTTAGACCAGTGAGGTTTCCTCTTTCTATGCCCACAGCACCCTCCATTGTAGAACCATCTGCAATTATTTTTTTTTGCCTGTCTCCTTGATCAGGTGAGCTTGTCCTAACCAGACTGGCATTGTGCTCATATGCTCATCCCTTGCTCCCAGCATAGGCCTGACACAGAGTAGGTTCTTTTTTTTTTTTTTGAGACAGAGTTTCCCTCTGTTGCCCAGGCTGGAGTGCAGCGGCAAGATCTTGGCTCATCGCAACCTCTGCCTCCCAGGTTCAAGCGATTCTCCTGCCTCATCTCCTGAGTAGCTGGGATTACAGGCGTGTGCCACCACACCTGGCTAATTATTGTATTTTTAGTAGAGACGAGGTTTCACCATGTTGATCAGGCTGGTCTTGAACTCCTGACCTCATGATCCACCCACCTTGGCCTCCCCAAGTGCTGGGATTATAGGTGTGAGCCACCGCGCCCAGCCGACACAGAGTAGGTTCTTTATTGGATGGATGAAGGACTCCGGCATGGCCAGATGGCAATGTGTGTGCAAGGAGCAAGGAGAGACCCACCTATAACTGGGAGGGGATAGGGAAAGTAGGCCACTGCCCCTGTTGGCCCTGAATCTGTCCCTCCCAAAGCCCCATGCTCTCTACCGCAGTTGTCACTCTTCCTGAGTTCCCAAGAGCAATCGATCACTATGACCCACTCCTGGCCTGATATGGGACTACAAAATGTCCTGCTTTCCTGTAATATGGGGAGAAATACCCTTTCCTTTCATCTGAGACAGAGTTAGACTCGTGCAATTCTCACATTATTTCTTTTTTTTTTTTTTTTTTCTTTGAGATCGAGTCTCCATGAGTCACCCAGGCTGGACTGCAGTGACGTGATCTCTGCTCACTGCAACCTCTGCCTTGCAGGTTCTTGTGCCTCACCCTCCCGGGTAGCTGGGATTACAGGCGCATGCCACCTTGCCCGGTTGTTTACAATATTTCTTTTAAGAAACTAAAGAAAAAGTAGAAGCACAGAGGCTCAGAAAATGGGGAAAGAGGGGGTTACCTGGCATAAGCATCTGACTGAGCAGCTGCCATGGGCGAGTCCAGCACCAGGCTCTCCCGGGAAGGACGGGAGATGGAGACTAGGGCTCATGGCCCCAGAGGACTGACCCCATAGGGTAATGGACACCCAGCTATAACAGGAGACAGGTGATGGTACGAGCTACATGAGGCACAGGCAGGGCAGAAATGTGTCTACCTCCTCAATCACTAAAGTAGGCTTCCCACAACCTGTTGCCTTCAGCCTGCTCAAATCATTTCGCTAAATACTTTCTTTGCCTCCACTGCAACCAGAAGCTCACTGGTATCTCCGTTCTCCCTCTGTAAAGCTGCTGCTTCCTAACTTCACTGCCCTCTCCTGTCCACCCCCTTACCATCTGGTTAAGGTTCTGTGGCCATCATTTCACCTGCTCTTTGACAGACTTGTCAAGTCCTTAGCCCCCTGCCTTTGGGTCCCACCCTCCCAGCCAAACCCCCTCCATGGACAAATCCACCCATCTGCCTTGGATGCACCTGCCCCACTGTGAGTGGCCATTAGAGAAATCTGCACAGCCAGACAGCCTGCTGTCACTGTGAACTCCTCTATCAACTTCTCAGCTGAGGCCAGGCACAGTGGCTCACGCCTGTAATCCCCGCACTTTGGGAAGCTGAGATGGGTGGATTGCTCGAGCCCAGGAGCTCAAAACCAGCCTGAGTAACACGGCAAAAACCCCGTCTCTACTGAAGATACCAAAAAAAAAAAAAAAAGTTCTCATCTGAATCTGCACTGCGGTTCCTCAGTGACATTGCCTTTTCCTGGTTGGCTCCTGCTCCCACAGTGACTCTCCACCCTCTTCACCACCCCCAACCCCAACATCCCCTCCCTCTGCACTCACCTCCCACCCCCAGCACCACTGTCTGCAGAAGACTTAGCCTCCTCCCTTCGTGACAAGGCGAGAGCCCATGACAGGAGCCCTTCACCACGGCTCCCACCAAATCTATCCTCCCTTACTCCTGCTTGGCCAGTGGCCTTGGCAACCCAGCAGACGAATTTGGACTTTGTCCTCAGGACACTGGAAAACATGGAAAGACTTTCACCTGGGGAGTAGGATACTGTGGCCAGAATAGGATTTGGGACTTGCTGGCTGCTGTGTGGAGCCAGGGATTGGCCTTAGAAGAAAAAGAATGAGAAGAAATGGCCAAACAACCCGTCTCGGCTGGCCACCAAGGGACAAGGAGCAATTGGCCCAGCTAGAGAGTTTGGGAAGAGTATCCCAGAAAGAAGGAATAGTACAAAGAAGGGTCCAGACCTGGAAATCTAAACTGGCATTAGATGAAGGAAAAGGCCAAAACGGGGGCTGATGGAGAGATAGCGTAGCCTGGTCTGGACCTAGAGGCTCCCCTCGGATGGTAGTGAGGTGGAGAGAGGGACTTGACACATGTTCCGTCTGGGTTTAACAGTCAAACTCTAGGTTCTAAGCCATGTCCCTTCATATCTGAGACTGGAAGAATGTGCTCTAGAAACTGCCAAATCTAGGCCGGGCACGGTGGCTCATACCTGTAATCCCAGCACTTTGGGAGGCTGAGGCAGGCAGATCACAAGGTCAGGAGTTCAAGACCAGCCTGGCCAACATGGTGAAATTCCATCTCTACTAAAAATACAAAAATTAGCCTGGCGTGATGGTGGGCACCTGTAGTCCCAGCTACTTGGGAGGCTGAGGCAGGAGAATTGCTTGAACCCAGGAGATGGAAGTTTCACTGAGGCGAGACCATGCCACTGCACTCCAGCCTGGCAACAGAGCGAGACTCCATCTCAAAAAAAAAAAAAAAAAAACTGCCAAATCTGGTCCAGTCCAGGTGGTCCTCACATCACATCCAGTCACATCTCACAGGAGACCTCGGGCCTCTGGACACTCAGGTCTCCTTGAAGGAGCTTCCTCCAGGCCCCAAAGGACCTGCACATGCCCCGTCATACTCAGCTCATGCAGGAGCACAAGGACAGGGGCTGCCTTTCTGCCTTCTGCAGGGGACCTGTGAGACTCCCCTGGGCATAGCCCTGGCAGCCACCCCAGATACCTGGAGGGCCAGGCCCAGCCAGGAACAGGACATACCAGCTCTACCCTCATGACCTGCTCTCCAAAAACTGGACCTTGTACCCTGAGACTTCTCAGCCCCTATTCACTGTAGAGGGTGAAGATGGGAGGACCCAGCCCAGGCAAGATGAGAGTCCAACAGCCAAGAGGGTCCTTCTCTGAGTCTATTTCATTGTTACTTCAAGGTGAGATAACAGTGTTATTGTGGAGTGAGGTGGGCAAATTGCAGTGAACTTGTTTGAGCCTCATCTTCTCAATCTATAACATAGATTAAGCAGGGCTGTTGTAAGAAAATGTTAGAACAGCCGGGCACGGTGGCTCACGCCTGTAATCCCAGCACTTTGGGAGGTCAAGGCAGGCGGATCACTTGAGGTCAGAAGTTCAAGACCAGACTGGCCACCATGGTGAAACCCCGTCTCTACTAAAAATACAAAAAACTTAGCTGGGCGTGATGGTGCATGCCTGTAATCCCAGCTACTCGGGAGGCTGAGGCAGGAGAATCACTTGAACCCGGGAGGTGGAGGTTGCAGTGAGCTGAGATCGCTCCATTGTACTCCAGCCTGGGTGACAGAGCAAGACTTCTGTCTCCAAAAAAAAAAAAAAAAAAAA
>NW_012111586.1:1254079-1265699 GCF_000951035.1 Colobus angolensis palliatus
TCCCAGCTACTTGGGAGGCTGAGGCAAGAGAATCGCTTGAACCCAGGAGGCGGAGGTTGCAGTAAGCCAAGATTGCACCACTGCACTCCAGCCTCGGGGAAAAGGGGGAAAACCCCTAAAAAAAAAAAAAAAAAAAAAGTGCTAGAACAACATCAGTACTATTATTCTACAGCATCAGAGATTCTAAGCCAAATCCTTTGCTGTCCTGACCAGATCTTCCAACCTAAGCCCTGAGAAAGAGACAGTCAAATCCCCAGCAGGAAAGGAATGAGGAGGAAGGAGACGAGCCAGCCCCTCCCTCAGGATGAACACTGGTTACCTCTTATGAGGAGCTGTTGCCCTCAGGGTGCCCACAGGGATATCACTAACACTGCAGAGCACTTGCTCGGCTCGGTTCCACTCGACATAGACTCATTTCATCCTGCTAACAACCTTATGAGGTAAGTACTGTTATAATCCCCATTTCACTGAGAAGTTGGGGCACTGAGAGGCTAAGTAACTTGCCCAAGGCCTCCTAGCATATACATGGCCGAGCCAGGATTTAAATTCAGGTAACATGTGCCCTCAACTCACTTTGCCAGTCTGTTAGGAAACTGCTGGAGTTTCCTTTTTTTTTTTTTTTTTTTCTGAGACTGAGTCTCTGTCTGTCACCCAGGCTGGAGTGCAGTGTCGCTATCTCAGCTCACTGCAAGCTCCACCTCCCAGGTTCACATCATTCTCCCGCCTCAGCCTCCTGAGTAGCTGGGACTACAGGCACCCGCCACCACACCCAGCTGATGTTTTGTATTTTCAGTAGAGACGGGTTTCACCGTCTTATCCAGGATGGTCTTGATCTCCTGACCTCGTGATCCACCCGCCTCAGCCTCCCAAAGTGCTGGGATTACAAGCGTGAGCCGCCGCGCCCGACCAACTGCTGGAGTTTCTTAAATGTCATGTTGGTGGCTTTGTGGGACTCCATCTTTGGCCTCTACACAGTGCAAGGGATGTTGCCTTGCCTTTGAGGCAGCAGGATGAGACAGTGGGTGGCTGGGTTGGGATTCCCAAGGCAGAGAAGGTAGTGGTAGCTGCCAAGGAGTGGAGGACAAGGTGAAGGGCCAGGGGCAGAGGCAGGCGGGGCCAGGACCCGAAGCCAGAAGAGGCCAAACCAAAGAGTGCCTGGCCGAATCCCAAGCTCCCAGCAGCTCCAACACTCCCAGCCCTTTGTGCCTCTGGGCCCAGGTCAGGCCTGGCCTGCACTTGGGGCCAGGCACGCAAACCACAGTGGGAAGAAATTCCTCCAAGGAATCAAGGCCTTCAAGAACAGGGTCCAAGGTTCTTGTGACTACAGGGCCCTGCTCAGGCAGGCTGGCCACCCACAGCAGGTTCTGAGGGGAAGCCCTGGCTCGGGCACCCCGCGGGGCATAGGCTCAGCAAAATCAACTGCGAGTCTGGGATCAGGCCATTACCTTCTTCTCCTGGGTCCCTCAGAGGTTCTGACTGATGCCCGAAAGAGTATAGGAGAACAGGGCCAGCCGAGCACAGAACTGCACGCAGGGCAGCTCCTCTGTGGTGGGAGTCGAAGGAGCCCAGGGGCAGGGGGCAGGCCCAGCTGCCTGGGCAGCAGGTTTTCCTTGTAGGCCAGGACATGCCCCTTAGGTCAGCCTCTGGGGTCCTCCTCCAGGGTCTCAGGCTGGGGCAGCCTCTGCTCTCTCCAGGCCTGTGAGGGGCGGACCATCTCTGGACTCAGGAACCATGGCCAGGTTGGGGTTCACGTGAGCTGGGCTTCCCTCCTCTCTGCTTCCTCCAACTCCCTTGCCAGGCCTTGGTCCGCTGACAGTCTTGAGATGTGTTTCCCACTCTGCTCCTCCCTGGTGATCTCATCCACTCCCGCTCTCAGTGACCCTGGTGCCAAGTGTTCCCAAGCCTGTGTCTGCAGAGTAGACCTGTCCCTGTGAACCCAGCAGCCCCGAGGCATCTCCCCGGAAATCCTGCATCCAACATTGAATCCCCATTGCCCCGACCTGCTCTTTGTCAATGCACCCAGCAACCAAGCCAGAAGCCAGGGCGGTTTTTTCTGATACCTACCTACTCCCCATACCAAAGTCAACAGGTCAGGTCCTATCAGCAATTCCTCCCTCCTGTCTCGGAGTCTGTTCCTATGTCACACCTTAGTCAGGTCTTATCACCTTCTCTAAGTGTCTCCCCTCTAATCCATCTCTGCACAGCAGCCAGAATGACTTTTCTATCATGATTATGTCATGCCCTTGCACAAAAAGAGTCCACAGATGAGCCTCCGTTGTTCTCGGGTTGAAGTGTGAGCTTGGCATCCAAGACCCTAACAGATCCAGTCCACTCTTGGGCTTCCTCACTGCCATGGGCACCTCTCAGACACTACACTCAAGTCCTCCTCAATCTCCCGCCAAGCACCTCACTACATTTGCCAATGCCTCACTTTCCTTCTGTACCAGCTCATTCCTCAAAGGCTGACACTGTACTTGGGGAACACATGGGGGCGGCTGCCTGGCTCATGAGAACTGCCTCTTGTCTGAGAATGATCTGGAACAAACAGATGGGCTTCCCAAACCGTGTCCCTTGGACTCATAGCAGATTATGCTTTAAGCCCATGTATACTTGACCAAAGCTAGGCCAAACTGATTCCCTTGTCTGAGCACTTGAAACTTGGAATTGAGAGTTTGGAAGTCCTGGTTATAGAGAGTCCCATCACTGCCCCTAAATGACAGGATGCTAGATGTGAAATGCCCGACCTCTGGCTGCTGGGATTGCCTGCTTCCTGCTGTCCCTCTGATTCCGTGCAACAGCCAGGATTCTCCCCCAAACTGCTTTCTATTGCTTGCAATTAAAAACAGCTTAATTCAAGTCTTTTCCATCTTAAAACTAGCTCCCTTGCGCAAGAATCTGAGGATACAGAATAAGACACAGTCTGTGGCCTCAGGGAGCTCCCAGTTTAGCTATGGGGGCAGGCATAGTAAGGGGCAAGTACAAACTGTCATAGAGATTAAAATAAGCCTGTAAATCCCAGCACTTTGGGAGGCAGAGGCGGGAGGATTACTAAAGTCTAGGAGTTCAAGACAAGCCTGGGTGATATAGTGAGATGCCATCTCTACAGAAAATAATTAGCCATGCACAGTGGCACATGCATGTATTCCAGCTACTTGGGAGGCTGAGTGAGATGGGAGGATCACTTAAGCACAGGAGGTCGAGGCTACAGTGAGCTGTGATAGCCCCACCATACCGCAGCTTGGGTGACAGAGAGAGACCCTGTGTCAAAAAAAAAAAAAGATGGCCAGGTGCGGTGGCTCACACCTGTAATCCTACCACTTTGGGAGGCCGAGTCACCTTTTGGAGGGCAGATCACCTGAGGTCAGCAGTTTGAGACCAACCTGGCCAGTATGGAAAAACCCCATCTGTACTAAAAATACAAAAATTAGCTGGGTGTGGTGGTGGGTGCCTGTAATCCCAGCTACTTGGGAGGCTGAAGTGGGAGAATCGCTTGAACCCAGGAGGTGGAGGTTGCAGTGAGCCAAGATTGCACCACTGCACTCCAGCCTGGGCAACAAGAGCAAGACTCCATCTCAAAACAAACAAACAAAAAGATGAAAACAAAATGTGGGCAGGACAATACTAGAGAAGGGCTCATAGAAGGTGTCGTGGAGGGGGGAACATCTGAGCAGTGTCTTCTAGCTCTGAGAGATAAAGCCCAGCTCAAGAAAAATAAAAATGAGTGGCAACTTTTTATTTTTATTCAAAATGAAAATAGATTTATTAATTCCTGTGAAAAACATATTATAACCAGATTACCCACTTTATTTATAGGAAAAAAATTCATTAAGAAGCTGGCTGGGCACGGTGGCTCACGCCTGTAATCCCAGCACTTTGGGAAGCCAAGGCAGGCAGATTACCTGAGGTCAAGAGTTTGAGACCATCCTGGCCAACACGGCAAAATCCCGTCTCTACTAAAAATATAAAAATTAGCGGCCAGGTGCAGTGGCTTACGCCTGTAATCCCAGCACTTTGGGAGGCTGAGGCAGGCGGATCATGAAGTCAGGAGATCGAGACCATCCTGGCTAACACAGTGAAACCCTGTCTCTACTAAAAATACAAAAAATTAGCCGGGCGTGGTGGCAGACACCTGCAATCCCAGCTACTTGGGAGGCTGAGGCAAGAGAATCGCTTGAACCTGGGAGACAGAGGTTGCAGTGAGCCAAGATGTGCCATTGCACTCCAGCCTGGGCAACAGAGTGAGACTCCGTCTCAGGAAAAAAAAAAAAAAAAAAAAAAAAGGAAAGAAAAAAGAAAAAATGAAGCTTGGCACTGGTTTTCACCTGCACAAATGTTACCATCTGGGCATATTTGAAATGCGGGCAGGTAGGCAGGCCATCACAGTCATAGAGGATTTAGGAGAAGAGTAGCATAGGCAGGGGGACCAATGTGAGCAAAGGTGCCTGGAGAAACTGCATGGGAAGTGGTGGGAGGGAGAATAACATTTAGTTGGAGAGTAAAGTAGGGGAAGGCAAGAAAAGAAACCAAGAGGCCCGGAGGCATGATCACAGAGGGCCTTATGTCCACACTCAAGCCTTTGTTTGGCTTTATCCTGAGAACAGCAGGGAACCATTGAGAGTTATTGAGCAAGAGAGGGTCATTGTCACTTTGCTGGCTAGTGTCAGGGAAGTGAGGTTTACTCCATCCCTGACCAACCTTTAAGCCCCAGCCACCTCTGTCCCTGAGGTTCGAGGAACCCCCGTGTCATAACCACTGTCCTTAAGCTGTCAGGCATGGAGGGAATGGGGAGGGTCCAAAGATGGGAGCTCAGAGGGAGAAGTTGTCCCTGCTACCCTCTGTCCCCAGCTCGCCAGTCCCAGGCTGAATGTAATTGTCCTCGATGAAGCCATCATCATCCTCATCTTCAGCCACCTGTGGGCGGCCCCCCCTTCCTGTCCCAGGCAGTGGGCGGTGCCGGTAGCTGGCATGGTATCGGCGGCAGAGGTGGCATTTGGCAGCAAGTGCGATGAGGAGCGAGAGGACCACAGCTCCCAGCACAAATCCTACCAGCACAGGCCACGCCCGAGCCCCAGTGCCTGGGCCAGGGGCCACAGCAGATGCTGTGGGGAGCTCCGAAGGCCCCACAAGTGCTGCAGAGAAAGGGACAGCATTATAGGTGGGTCCCAGAGGGGGCTCCCTGGAGAAACCAACAGGAGTGCGGGTAGGGTCCTTCCCCCAACCCCAGCCTCTAAGGGGAAGCCCCCCACCCCCATCATCCTCCCACCGTCACTCACTTTCGTTTGTCTCATTCATGGAGGGGCCTGATGACACCAGTGAGTCTCAGCCTCAACCAGAAAGAGCCCTGGCTCTGAGGAGGCCCCCAGATGCCAGGCAGCCCCAGGGCACAAGTCCTAGAAAATAACGTAGGTATGGGTGTCAGGGATGGTCACAGGGTGCACTTTCCAGGTCACACTCACAGCCATGGTAGTGCTGCACAAACTCTGGCGACTGGACAACTGACCGCACCAGTTGTCCACAGAAGAGAAACAAGCTGAGCCTACAGAAACTGGCTATTTGTAAGGGACCATCACAGGGTTTTGCTCTGGAAGATGCTAAAAAAAAAAAAATAACTAAATTGTAGAACTTACTGAGCATTCCTTATAATTCAAGCACCAAGCATCATGCTCACAAAACCCAGTAAGGTAGGTATAAACATTACCCCCACTTTATAGATGAGGGCTCTGAGGCTGAAAAAGGTGAACGGACTCAACCAAAGTCCTCACATTCGAACCCAGAGCCCAGTCTGTTGCACTGCTTGGTAAGCTAAGGATGGGAGACAGGGGCAGAGGTGGGTCCTGGCTCCCAAAGGTCAGAAAACAGTCAAAGCGGAGACCACATATGTGGAGAGTGATGCAAGTCCCTACTGAGGACAGGGCCCTGGATACAGCCAGAGCAGCCCTGGCCCTTCCCCCTCTAAGTTGAAAGCAGCTGCTGCCCACCTCTACTCTCAGCCCTTCAAGCAAATCCCTGTCCATTCACCTCTACTTACAGGAGGCCCACACTCTGCCCCTAGAGGGAGGCTGAAGCCAGGGAGTATCCAAATGAGGATCACCTGAAGCAGGAAATTATCACCCAGGGCTGGGGACACCTATAGGAGGAACACTTCAATTAGGGGAGTAGCTGGAGGAAGATCATCCAGGCTTGGAAACACCTGGAGGAGGAGCACCTGGATCAAAGGAGTGTCTGGAGGAGGCACACCTGAATCTGGGGAGTATCTAGAGGAGGAGCATGAAAGTTAGAAGTACCTGGCAGACGAAGAGCTAGGGCAGGGGCATATCTGCAGGTGGAGCACCTGAACCAAGGGAGTCCTTGGGGGCACAGTAGCCAGGCTAGGGAAGTACTTAGGAGAGAAGTTGAGGGGAGTACCCCAGTATATTCTTTGATACAAGTGCCTTCAAAATTCCCCCCCACCTCCTCACGTCCAACCTGGCATCAAGCCCCATCATCTCTTCCACTAAACATCTCTGGAATGACAATACCCTTCTCTCCACCCCTCTGCCACAGCTGAGTCCAAGCCACCTTCCTCTTGTACTCTAGCCATAATCTCCTAACTGGTCTCCCCACCTCTGGTCTCTTCCCCAGAGTGACTGGCCTACAACCCAGCTCTGACCCCATCACTAGCCTGGTTAAAATCCCTTTAAATGCTCCCCATTCCCCACAGTGCCTTGCAATCCAGCACACGGCCCTCAAGCCAAACTCTTCTTCCTCTTCTCCACAGTTCCCTCCCCAGTACTCCAGACAGACACACACGCCACCCTCCCACTCACCCACCCTCCTGCTCCCTGGCCACACCCTCCTCAGTTTTTGGGGCCCCAGTCTGTCAAGGCCAAATTAGACCATACCTGCCTGTGAGGTTGTCCCTGGACCTACCCTGGGTGACCTGTCACCATCCTGCCCAGTCAACCATCAGTCAGAACCAGTCATTGCTAGCCGGGCAGCTCCCCGTGGTCAAGTGCTAGCTGATGGATCTGTACCCTCGCGCTGCAGGGAGCTGGGCACTCAGCCGCTCAGTGTGATGCTTGTGAAATTAACGAGGGGAGCAGGAGAGACGTCCTGGGAAGGAGAGGTCACCTGCTCATTCATTTCTCAGCCTGCTGTGGGCCTCATCCTAGCACTAGGTCCGCAGAACATGAGAATGTGTAACACTGGAATGAACTGAATTCAATCTGACGTTTCTAAGGTTGTACTCCTATTCCTTTCCTCCCTGCCCTGTGAATTCTTCCCAAGAAGACACACACACACTAACCTTCCAAGGGCACATATACACGCCCCAACAAGCCTCTGAACTCACAGCCCACACTGACCTGCCCATCCCCCATACACACATACACAGTCGCCCCTCCCCCCAGGTCACACTTTCCTCCACCAACAAACACACCCTCTGACATGCACAGACACCTACCCCCACTCTGATGTATAGCTTCCTTCCTGCTGCCAGGAGGCCCTGAGGATCTGTGCAGAGCCTGGGTAACCCCTCCCCGGCCCCCCAAGCCTTCTCTTCTGTTCCCACCTCAAGAACTGTGCACAGTCCGCGGAGTAAGCTTCCGGCTGGGGCCGGCCGAACCTGGACAGGTGGGCGGGTCAAGGCCAAGCTTGACTCACCTGCCGAGGCAGTGGGCGGGGCTGAAGTTGCAGGTCGGGCAGAGGGCGGGCTGCGGCAGCGCCTCCAGTGGGGAGGGATCATTCTACGTCTCCCCCAAGCTTTTGCCAAGAACTTGATGGGTGTAGACCTCACCCTCACCCCCCAATGCTGGGGGTTTGTACAGCTAGGATCCAGAGAAAGGTCCAGCGGCCCCTAGAGGGGCAGACACCTCAGCACGCAGATGCTCAGGCTGATAAACAACTAAATGTCCGGTGACTGGTACAAAGTCCAGAGTTGAAGCAGGAGCTTTGCAGGCCTGTAAGGGTGGTGGGCTGGAACCAGAGCGGGTGAGGAGGGCATTCTTTCTAGGCAAAGCCAGAAGGACCAAGAACTCTCCCAAATTGCCTGCAAATGTGTGTGTAACTGTGTAGGGGGTGAGTGGTGGATCTGGATGAGGGCTCAACCTTCATCTGGATCTCAGGATCCTGTGACCCCACAAGCCAGCCTCTGAACCTCTCCCGGGTGCTCTCTGATTTCCTTTAGCTTTACTCCTTGTCTCTGGGCCTGGTGCCCCTGTTCTTCAAGTTCCAGTTCAGGAATCATCTTCCCTGAGCCCTCCCTCTACCCTGCAAGCCCTTACTCTTCCATGCCCAGAGCACCCACAGCATTCCTCATTATCTTGTGATTATTCGCTTTCCCAGGGTGGGGCCAGGCCTGTGGCTCCCAGCACAGTACTGACCCAGGCCAGGCTCCCTACTACCTAAGGGAGGAAGGACAGCACGTGCCAAGGCCTGGAGGCCCCAAATTCACAAGGACAGACAGGGCACAGTGGGAGCAAGGGCTGCAGAGAGGCCAGGTATGGTGGCTCACATCTGTAATCCCAGCACTGTGGGACACCGAAGTGGCTTGATTGCTTGAGCCCTTGAGTCGGAGATCAGCCTGGGCAACATAGGGAGACCCCATCTCTACTACAAACACAAAAATTAGCTGGGCGTGATAACGCTCACCTGTAGTCCTAGCTACTGGGGAAGCTGAGGCGGGAGGACTGCCAGAGCCCAGAAGTTTTAGACTACAGTGAGCCATGATTGCACCATTACACTCCAGCCTGGGCTACAGAGCAAGACCCTGTCTCAAAAAAATAAAACGGGGGTACAGAGAGGAGATGCAAACAAGGCATGGTAGAACTGTGGCTGGAAGGTGGAGGCCAGTTCACACTTGGCCTTGAAAATCTTAGGATGAAATCTGAAACCTCAGGGCATCCCTTCCCACCTATCCTGCCTCCTCTGCTGCAGCTACACCAAACTATTTTTTTTTTTTCTTTTTTTTTTTGAGACAGAGTCTCTGTCACCTAGGTTAGAGTACAGTGGTGTGATCTCAGTTCACTGCAACCTCCGGCCCCGAGGTTCAAGCGATTCTCCTGCCTCAGCCTCCCAAGTGGCTAGATTACAGGCATGCACCACCACACCCAGCTAATTTTTGTATTCTTAGTAGAGACAGGTTTTTGCCATATTGGCCAGGCTGGTCTTGAACTCCTGACCTCAAGTGATCTGCCCGCCTCAGCCTCCCAAGTGCTGGGATTAGAGGCATGAGGCACTGCACCCGGCCACCAAACTCTTTTCTATTCCCAGAATCCACCATGCCCTCTCATCTCCCTGGCTCTGCAGGCTCTGCTCCCTTCTCCTGGGACTCCTGCCTTCCCCACTCTCCACTGCACCCCTGCAGATGGTGGCCCTTCTCCCCCATATCCTGAACCATGTTGGGTGTGATTTTTTCTTTAGTTTCCCCCAACCTGTAAACCCTGGGAGTGGGCTCTGTATTGGTCTTGTTTCCATCATATCCCCCATATCTAAAATGGCAACAGTATACCCTTCTGAAACAAATTTGAGGAAAGAGAGGATTATCCTGGATGGGGCAATGAGGCACCAAGGAGGGCTTAGGGTTTTACTTTGTTTTTGAAGCAAGGAAATCATGAGATTCAACTGATATTCATTGAGCACCTACCATGTCCTAGACACTGTGCCAGGTTTTGTTAAATTGAGGTGTTCATATACCATAACCTAATTCATATAACATCAAATTCCCCATGTTAGCCATTTCCTGGTACACGATTCAGTAGTGTGTAGTACATTCACAATGTCATGCAACCATCACTCTAGTTCTAAAACATTTTCCTCACCCCAAAGGGATACCCCTGACCAATTAAGCAGTATTTCCCATGTCCCTTTCCCCCCAGTCTTTCACGATCATTAATTTGCTTTCAGTCTCTATGGATTTGCCTGTTCTGGATATTTCATATAAATGGAATCACATTTGTGCCAGCTTTTTAATGAACTGTTTCACTTAATCCTTGTAACCACGCTTTGAGGTAGATGTTAACTGTCCCCTTAACAGAAAAGGAAAATGAGGCTATGAGAAGGTAATTGGCATGAAGTCCTGCAGAGGAAAACAAGCAGAGGGTCTGCACATCCATCATTCAGTAATTTATTCAATGAATATTTTTTGAATGGCCACCAGAGTCACAGCCAGCCCATATGTCACACATTGCTGAAAAGCAGATGACTAGCTGTGGACGGCCCCACATCATGGAGAACAGAGGGCAAACCGGGTAGCAGCACCCACGGCTCCTCAGCCAAGAGCTCTGAGGTAGTGAACAACCTTTACAACCTTCTGTGGCAGCCCCGGCAACCATGTGGTAGGTTCTGTGCTAGCTTGTGGGGCAATTTGTGCTGCCATAAAGCTTCCATGCTGGTGCATAAGACGAACAATACACAAAGAAATAAATAAGATTATTTCAGATAACAGTAAGTGTTGGGAAGAAAACAGCTTCATGATAGCTTCATGTAAACATGAGAGGCAGCTGCTACTTTAGATAGTCAGAAGTGGGGACTCACTGAAGAGGGCACATTTGAGCTGAGATCTGGCTAAGAGTGAGACAGCAATTGTGCCAACATCTGGGGGCAGAGCATTGCAGCTAAAGGGAACCGCCAGCACAAATGCTGAGATGCAGGAGCCTGGCTGGCTTGTTCAACTACAGCAAGGCAGCCACTGGATGGAGTGCAGAAAGATGGGGGCAGATCCGAGGGGCTACACCAGGTGATGTCAGGAGCTATTCCTGAGGGGCCTCATCGGATCTCTCCGGGAGATAGGAAGCCACTGTGTGTTTGAGCAGAGGACTGCTCTTTGCATTGTAAAGGAACTGGTCTGTCTTCTGCATGAAGTATGGACCAGGGGAGGCCAGGGTAGAAGCAGGAGGCCAGTTAGGAGGCTGCTGCAATCATCTAGGGGAAAGGACATGTGGCAGCCGGGAAGTCTGGTGAAGGTGGGGACAAGTGCTCAGACTCCAGATATATTTGAAGGTAAAGTTGACATGATTGGCTGATTAAATGTGGGGTTTGAGAAAAAGAAAGGATTCAAGAATAACTCCAAAGTTTTGGCCTGAGCAACTGGAAGACTGGAGCTGTCGTTTAATGAAGTGGGAGGAGTCTGGGAGGGAAACTAGGACCTCAGTTTTGGACACATTGGATGCCTGTGAGCCACCCAGTAGCATCCGAAGTAGAGCGTAGCGTCAAGTGGCCTGGATGCAACGGGCGGTGGGGACTAGAAATATACACTTAGGAACCAACAAAACATAGATGATTTTCAAAGCCAGGCATCTGGATGAGATCCTCAAGGATAAGTGTAGAGAGAGAGGAGCCCTGGAATGTGCCAGGAGTAGAGGTCAGGGTGGGGAGGAAAAGCAGGAAAGGAGACCAGGGAGGGGCCCACAAGGTAGGAGGCAAATGCAGGAGAGTCCTGGCCAGGGAAGAAAGCGTTTCAAGGGCAAGGGCTCAGCTAGCTTGGTTAGTCAAATGCTGCAGGAAGGTTTGTGAAGATAAGGAGTGAGAATTGACCTTTGAAATTGGCAAAGTGGAGATCACCAGTGACCTTGACAAGAGCAGGGGGTTTTTTGTTTTTTGGTTTGGTTTGGTTTTTTTTTTTTTTTTTTTTTTGAGATGAAGT
>NW_012111586.1:1265749-1277416 GCF_000951035.1 Colobus angolensis palliatus
TTTTTTTTTTTTTTTTTTTTTTTTGAGATGAAGTCTTGCTCTGTAGCCCAGGCTGGAGTGCAGTGGCATGATCTCAGTTCTCTGTAACCTCTGCCTCCCAGGTTCAAGTGATTCTCCTGTTTCAGCCTCCCAAGTAGCTGGGACTACAGGCGCACGCCACCACACCTGGCTAATTTCTGTAGTAGAGATGGGGTTTCACCATGTTGGCCAGGCTGGTCTTGAACTCCTGACCTCAAGCAATCCACCTGCCTCGGCCTCCCAAAGTGCTGGTATTATAGGCGCGAGCCACTGTGCCCAGAAATGACAGCAGTTTGAAGAGACAAGAGAGTGTTCTGGGGACAACCGCCTGATTGGAGTGAAGCATAAGTATGGGACCAGAGGAAGTGGAGACCACGCCTCCAAGGAACTTTGCTATAAAAGGAGCAGAGACATGGGACTGACCCTGGAGATGGGTGTGCTTTAAGGGGAGGAGCTGTTAGACCATGTGTGTAATGCTGGCCAGAATAAGCCAGGAGAGACCGGAAATTGATGATGCAGAAGGAAGAGAAGGGACAAGGCAAGAGCAGAGTCCCTGAGGATTCGAGAGGGTGGGGTCAAGTGCACGGGGAGGGTTGGCAGCAGAGTCCCTCTGAGTCACAGGAGGAAGGTGGCTTAGACAGGTAAAATGCACTAGGTCTGTGACGGGAACCTTAGGAAGCTTTCCCCTGATGGCTTCCAGTTTTTCCAGAGAAATAAGAAGCAGTGTCCTCAGCTGAGTGAAGAGCAGGAAGGGGGTGCTGAGGCTGAAGAAGAGAAGAGAAGGTGTGAATTCACCACCCCAGAGCATGGCAGAGATAATGGGCCCAGCCGTGTAATGGGTTTACCAGACAGCCTCAGGCCCCCTGTAAGGTAGATGGGCGTGGTCAGTTAGGGTGTCTGAGTTTTTCCTTTTCTAGTCCCTCCAAGTGCAGGTGGGGAGAAGATGGAGAGAGGGGTTTTACCAAGATTAGGGATGTGCTGGGCAAATATGATAAAGCAAGAAGGGGGCGGGCAAGGGAGCTGAGCTGTGGGCAATGGGGTGATTGTAATGGTGGCCCACAGTATCTGGTCAGGGTAAAGGGGGAAGTGGGGACAGAGGGGTGCAGAGAACCCAAAAAGTGGTAGGATCAATGGATTTCAGGATGGATTGCTGGTGTACTAGAGAGAGTGAGTAGAAAAAAACAGATAAACAGGAGGTGGTGGGCAGATGGTGGCAGAAGGAAATGGAAGTTACACTAGGGGATACAGTTTGTTTTTTTGTTGTTGTTTGTTTTTTTGTTTTTTTTTTTAGACAGAGTCTCGCTCTGTCACGAGGCTGGAGTGCAGTGGCACGATCTCGGCTCACTGCAACCTTCAACTCCCTGGTTCAAGCAATTCTCCTGCCTCAGGCTCCTGAGTAGCTGGAATTACAGGCACGCACCACCACGTCCAGCTAATTTCTGTATTTTTAGTAGAGTCGGGGTTTCACCATGTTGGCCAGGATAGTCTCGATCTCCTGACCTCATGATCCTCCCGCCTCGGCCTCCAAAGTGCTGGGATTATAGGCGTGAGCCACTGTGCCTGGCCTGCAGGGTTTTTATTTTGTTTTGTTTTGTTTTTTTAAGAGACAGGGTCTCAGCCAGGCGCAGATATGCTTGCAGGCCGGATGCTAATAAGATGCTCCATAAAAACTTATTGGATGAATGAATGGTTAGAATTCTAGGCAGCTCACTTGCTCACTCCAGATTAAGAACTGGTGTTATGGGCTGGGCGCGGTGACACATGCCTATAATCCCAGCATGTTGAGAAGTTGAGGCAGACTGATCGCTTGAGCTCAGGAGCTGGAGATCAGCCTGGACAACATGGTGAAATCCCATATCTACAAAAATAAAAAATTTAAAAAAAAATTAGCCAGACGTGGTGGTATGCACCTATAGTCCTAGCTACTAAGGGGGCTGAGGTAGGAGGATCACTTGCGCCCTGGATATCAAGGCTGCAGTGAGCTGTGATTGCACCACACTGCACTCCAGCCTAGAAATGAGACTGCGTCTCAAAAAAAAAAAAAAAAAGGAACTGGTGTTAACACTTTCCACTCTTTGTACAGGGATCTCTGTTCTGTTGTAAGCAGATGTCCCTTTTGAATCTGTAGAGGACACCATCCTTCTCTTTGTAACCCTTTGGAGGAAGGCTGCCCATTTCCCAGGCTTCCGGCTTCTTCCAGCCCCAGCCTCCCAGAGAGGAATCAGCCCCTTCTTGGGACTTAGGACTGTCCTTAGGGACACCATACTCTTCCTCCTTCATTCAAGCTCCACCTTCCCTGAAGGCTGCCTTTCCCTATTCCTAGTCTGCCCTCCCTGAACTCCTAGACATGCCCTGGCATTGGAAGCATCCATGCAGTCCCACCGAGGGCTGTGCTTGAAGGTTGGTGAAAACAAGCCCTCTGACCCAGTTATCCCTAAGAAGTCACAGTTCCCTGAGTCAGCTCAAATGATCTATCCTCAGTGGAGCATCTCAGGAGACTGAGACTAGGGAATGTTTCGAGACACAACTTCTAGGCTTTCCTCACTTCTTTAGGAGGAGACCAGCCTATCCAGGGCCATGTATGCCATGAAATCCTGAGGGGGAGAGCTCACCAAGCCTCATGGATCACCAACCACACCACCCTGAAACTCCAGTGTGATTACCTCATGGAGTTGCCACATCAGATCTAACCTCGGGTTCATGGGACAATTTCTCCCAAAGCCACCAGCTCCACCTCATCACATCTGACCTAGGAAGATCATTAGATATCACACATGCACAGTGTAACAATGGCAGTCTATGAATCCTCTTGGTTATTATCTCTGGGGTAGCCAGGTCTCGCAAGAACAGAGCTCAGCAGGCCTGCCAGGAACTCCCACACCCTCTCCTGAGGATGTCATGTCCATGCAGCTGGCCAGAGGCCATAGACCCACTGGACAGAGCTGCCCCTCCCAGCCATGCCTCCCTGGGCCCCTGCAATACCAACAGTCATCTCTGCCACATTCTTGCTTTCTCATGGGGGCCCTGTTAGAAAGGGGAAAGGAGGAAAGCTGGTGCCCACCTGAGACCCCAGCTCTGAGACTCCAGGGCTGTTGGAGCAGTTCCCATAGAGAAATCCTCTGGGGGCAGGCACCACTTAAGCCTGTAGGAGAGGTCTCTCCCCAGGGGAGCAGGAACCCCACACCTGTGTGCTGGTGCAGTAGTTCACTCCGACTCCCCAGTGGGAACAAGTGTCCCTTCTTTAGGGTACCGGCAAGGGTGGAGCTGGCAAAGCACCAATATGCCTTCAGGGAGAAAGGGCTAGGGAAAGAGGAGTTGGGACACTGCCTTCAAGCCTTTCCTTGTCATCCCTGCGTCACCACAAAATAAATCATGCATCATGAGCACTAATGGACTTGTGTTGTCACTACCTCTTATCCTCAAAGTAAGACTGAAGCCAGGGGTGGTAGCACACACCTATAGTCCCAGCTACTCAGGAAGCTGAGGTGGGAGGATTGCTTGAGCCCAGGAGTTCGAGGCTGCAGCAAGCTATGATTGCACCATTGCACTCCAGCCTGGGCAACAGAGCGCGACTCTGTCTCTAAAGTAATAGTAATAATAATAATAATAATAATAATAATAATAAATAAACAAAGTAAGACTGAACAACCAGAAAGCAACCCCCATGTGCGGCTCCTGCAAAGAATGCATGGCTGTGGCCAGGCCAGCTTTCCCTCATAGAATGTGTTTTGTATGCTAAGTAGGCTGCTGTTGTTTGAGGCAGAAAGACAATGAGTCACTTGTGTCTCGTGCTATTGGGTGAGCTATTCTTCTAGGATCTCAGAGTGACCTGGGGTGAAGCAAGGACCTGGTGGAACTTGAAGGCAAGACATCCTTAAAATTCATGCCTGCCCATCTCTCCTGGTCGGCCCTTGTCTTTTAAAGGGGACCACTCCATCATCACACAGCACAGAATTGACCTCATTGTTTTCCAGAATAAAATCTCAGATGCATGCTGGACACAAAAGCACTGGTTTTCTTAAATCATTTTTAAGAGTTTGAGGGATGACATGCAGATGATAGCAGCCTCCCTGGGTGTGCTGGCAGAGACTGTTAGCCTTCTTCCTGTCTAGGCAGTATAGTCTAACAGGCCTTGGGCATAGTTAAGCTCTCTGGCTGTGGATCAAACTGTCTGGGGTCAGAATTGAACACCACCACTTAACTAACCTGAGGATGCATCGGTTTCCTCATCTGTAAAATGGGGATAAGACAACCGGCCCGACGCAGTGGCTCACACCTGTAATCACAGCACTTAGGGAGGCCAAGGAGGGCGGATCACCTGAGGTAGGGAGTTCAAGACGAGCCTGAGCCCAACCAACACGGAGAAACCCGGTATCTACTAAAAAAAAAAATACAAAATTAGCCTGTAATCCCAGCTACTCAGGAGGCTGACACAGGAGAATGGCTTGGACCCGGGAGGTGGTGGTTGCAGTGAGCCGAGATTGTGCCATTGCACTCCAGCCTGGGCGACAGAACAAGACTCCATCACAAAATAATAATAATAGTGATACCCATCTCAAAAGGCTAAGAGTCCATGGGGTGTAGCCAACACCTTTTCCCAGCACCTGTAAATGTGTAGCAACTGTTAGTCATTATAATTGAGGTTTGTTGGTGTTCTAGCATAAGACTCTGCATTGCTGTGTAAATTCCATTCTGACCAAAGTGGGTAAAAGTTTGTTATGCTTTACTAAATACGCTCTGAGCTTCTAACTGCCTGAACCCTATGTGGGGGTTGATTTCAGTTTCTGACCTCACAGGACTCCTCTGGGCCAAATGGCCTTTGTCAAGCAGTTTCTATAAAAGGGACTTCTTTCAAAGCCTTGTTGAATTAACTGGGGCTTCCTTTAAATAAGGGCTTGTTTTTAGAAGCTTTCTTTTTCCAACAAGGAAAAGAACACAATGGATTCCAAGTAATCTCCAGTCCTCATCACAGCTTGTCACAAACACCTGGCACGTCTTTTCTGACCAGAGTGAAAACATGCGCATGCGCGCGCGCACACACACACACACACACACACACACACACACACACACACACACACACACGCTTCAGGGACACAGACTCAGCCTGATGCTCCAAAAGCATTTACTGCAAACTTCCTCTCACTACAGAGTGATTTCCTGGAAGAACAACAAAAATTGTTTTGGAATTGACAGTATGGCTTTAGTTGCTGCTGAAGTTAAGTGAAAGTACCATTGTTACTATTAACCTAAACAAAATCTTAAAAGAATTATTTTCTTTTTCTTTTTTTTTTTTTCTGTTTTTTGGACAACAACAAAATAAAGACATTTTTCCTTTCTTTGCTGACCAATATGAAGAATGATTTATCAGTAAAGTCAATTTCAGGCAAAGGTAGAACTTAGGAATCGGGTTAAAGTGTTGCTTATTTCAACCAAAAGAAAACGTTCTAGTTTGTCTGGGCAGCATTTACTTGGTTCTTGGAAAAGCAATTGTGACAAACAGTACAGAGAGTTAAGGCACTTATGGCATATACAAAGATGCCAGCGTTTGGAGCTGCACATAACAAAGAAATATCTTAAATGCTTTTCAAAATATTCTAGGAGCCAAGACACAAGGGCGTGCTTTAGGAGAACATAGGAATGTAATTTGGGAGGAAAATTGGAACTACTCCTTCCCTTTAAAATCACTGAGCAAAACAAAGCAGCATTCTACTTCACATACTGACTTTACATAGTTTATGTATAATAGTTTGACTTTAAGAAGCAAAGATGGGACTCTTACTGTTTATGTTTTATTTATTGCTTTTTATTTTTGGAGACAAAGTCTCACTCTGTCACCCAGGCTGGAGTACAGTGGCATGATCTCAGCTCACTGCAACCTCCGCCTCCTGGGTTCAAGCAATTCTTGTGCCTCAGCCTCCCAAGTAGCTGGGACTACAGGTGTGTGCCACCACATCCGGCTAATCTTTTTGTATTTTGAGTAGACATGGGGTTTCACTATGTTGGCCAGGGTGGTCTTGAACTCCTGGCCTCAGGCAATCTGCCTGCCTCGACCTCCCAAAGTGCTGGGATTACGGGCATGAGTCACTGTGCTGGGCCTCTCACTGTTTATTTTGAAAGCTAACTGCATGGTCACTCATGTAACCCACCCCAGTCTGGCAAGTTCAATTGGAAGAGGTCTCTGTTACTTAGAACAGTACCAACTTGACTCTTTAATCTGGATAGCCCTGACTTCATTTTTGGGGAGCAACTTGGAGAGGTTCATTCTTTCCCACCGACTCATCCTCTGTTGATCCAGTCCCAAATTTCACCAGCTTTTTTGTGCATAATTTGCACAACAATTTCACCCAAATGGTTCTCAACTGAGCCATCATTTCTGCAAGAAGACTATGGAGTTTGTCTATAGAAAAAATTAAATCAAATTCATAGACATTTTTAAGAGTCTGTCGAATGTGTCCACATGTATTTACATGTGGTCTAAAACCCTAAGGACATTGTAAGAAGCCACACAAAAGACCCAAATGAATGTTCTACGGGGCATAAATCAGTTGTCTGAGCCACCTGTTAAGGGAAATGAGTGGAACTTGGAGGGTCAGGCTTTCCTGTCCCTCTTGATCATGACAGTCACTTGGAGAACAGTGAGTCCAACTCGCTGGAGTGGCCACAGGGGATGAACCTTTACTTTCCTAACATAAAAGAAAAAAAAAAAATCTTTGGTTTCCAAATGAGCACTGCCTCCGAAGTGGAACCTAAGACCACAACAGATGTTCACCCTGTGCAAACACAGGCTGAGCACCCCTAATCCAAAAATGTGAAATCCGAAATGCTCCCAAATTTGAAACTTTTTGAGCACTTTGTGATGCCACAAGTGGAAAATCCACATCTGACCTCATGTGATGGGTCGTATATATCATATGAAATATTGTTTAAAATTACCTTCAGGCTATGTGTATAAGGTATGCATGAATCATAAATGGATTTCATATTTAGACTTGGGTCTTATCCCCAAGATATTTCATTATGTATATGCAAATATCCCAAAATTCAGAAAAGTCTGAAATCTGAACACTCCTTGTCCCTAGCATTTTGGATAAGGGATACTCAACGTGTACAAGCAGTATGAATATATATTCCTATTTTTTCTTTTTTAGGCAAACGCTAACATACAATATACACTTTTGTACCTTCTTTTTATCACTTACTAATTAGTATGTCTTGGAGAGCTTTTAAAAACCAGTGTATAGACTTGGAGAGTTTCTTCAACAAATTTCACAGCTGTTATATTTTACTGTATAGCTACATCAAAATGTATTTAACCATTTCCCCATTGATTGACACATGAATTGTTCCTAATCTCCTGCCATTACATATAATGCTACAATGAATAACCATGACATTTTTTGTGCTATGGGAGTATATCTGCAGGATAAAGTCCCAAGAATGCAATTGTGAGTCAAGGATACATGTGCTCATGAATTTTTTTTTTTTTTTTTTTTGAGGCGGAGTCTCACTCTGTCGTCCTGGCTGGAGGGCAGTGGCGCAATCTCAGCTCACTGCAAGCTCCACCTCCCGGGTTCATGCCATTCTCCTGCCTCAGCCTCCCAAGTAGCTGGGACTACAGGCACACGCCACCATGACCAGCTAATTCCTTGTATTTTTAGTAGAGACAGGGTTTCACTGTGTTAGCCAGGATGGTCTCGATCTCCTGACCTCATGATCCGCCTGCCTTGGCCTCCCAAAGTGCTGGGATTACAGGCGTGAGCCACCGCCCCTGGCCTTGTTCATGAGTTTGACAGATATTCCCAAGTTGCCCTCCATCAGAGTTACATCAACATGCCTATATAGCACATGCCTATTTCCCCACGACCTTGTCAAGAATGTGTGTTATAAAACTCCCAGACTTCTGCCAAACTGATAGGTGAGAATGGTAGCGAGGAAGAGTTTTGTTTATTTTTATTTTTATTTTTGAGATGGAGTCTAGCTCTGTCACCCAGGCTGGAGTGCAGTGGCGCGATCTCGGTTCCACTGCAACCTCCACCTCCCGGGTTCAGGTGATTCTCCTACCTCAGCCTCCTGAGTAGCTGGGATTACAGGCACGCTCCACCACACCCTGCTAATTTTTGTATTTTTGGTAGAGACGGGGTTTCACCATGTTGGCCAGGCTGGTCTCAAACTCCTGGCCTCAAGTGATCTGCCTGCCTCGGCCTCCCAAAGTGCTGGGATTACAGGTGTTAGCCACTGCGCCTGGCCGTTAAAAAATAAATTACCTTGAGTTGGCCGGGGACCTTGAGTTTAACTCTATTATTTTTTATTTATTTATTTTTTTTGAGACGGAGTCTTGCTCTGTAGACCAGGCTGGAGTGCAGTGGCCGGATCTCAGCTCACTGCAAGCTCCGCCTCCCGGGTTCACGCCATTCTCCTGCCTCAGCCTCCCGAGTAGCTTGGGACTACAGGCGCCCGGCTAGTTTTTTTGTATTTTTTAGTAGAGACGGGGTTTCACCGTGTTAGCCAGGATGGTCTCGATCTCCTGACCTCATGATCCGCCTGTCTCGGCCTCCCAAAGTGCTGGGATTACAGGCTTGAGCCACCGCGCCCGGCCGAGTTTAACTCTATTATTATCAGTTGAGTTTGTTTTGGGTTTGGAGGTTAACCCTCCAATGTGTAGAACTTCATATTTGCATTATTTTTAGCCTATAATTTTCCAGTGACTGAGACTTCAAGATGTGCATTATGGCTTAAGTCTTCTTATACATCTGCAACAGCAGATGTATACACAACCCACTCAAAATTTGTTTGTGCAGTAATATTTCATTTGGGACATATTGTTTGTAAATTGATGCTATTTAAATTACTTGCAGCATAATCTCAACACATGTAAATATACTTTTACACTTGTAGGGTATTGTTTTATAATACAAATTCTTGTGTACAAACTCCATTAACATTTTATTTATGTACAGATCATTATTACCAGTTTTTGTTTCCCAGTTGAGAGTGGGCAGGGCAGATGGGCTCGGAGTCTTTACATGTGCCAGGATCGTGCAGTCTCAAACTTTTCCATTCAAAGCAAATACCTGTGCCAATATCTGTGTCACTTCCAAGAAGAATGAATGCTGCCTAAGCGCTCTCCATACATTTGCAAAATGACATCAGGCCCCCCAGGTCTTCCGAGAACCAGAGGAAAAGTTCCTTTTGTTTCACAAAAGTGAATCCTGTCACACAAACAGTCCCAGCACTTTCCAGCTCCTTTTTCTTTCCAGATTCAAAGGTCTGGCACCAGGATGAGCTGAAGTCTAAGGCATCCACCACTCTCCCCCTGCTCCGACTCCCATCCCACCCAAAGCCTCGTCCAGAGAAAGCTCTTCCCAGCCTGAGGCCCAGGAATGGGAGTCTCTGTGGGCCACACATTGGTGGGGAGGTCTTTCCTGATCCTTTCCTATGCTACTCCAGGAGTCAAAACCTCTCCTGGGACTTTTCAGGGAGCTTCAGAAGAACCCTGGGCCTAAATTAGCTCAACGAAGCTGCAGGGACCCAGCCTCCTGAAGAAAGTGAACGTGAGCCTGGTGCACCCAGAGGAGAATGAAGCCTTCACCGAAAACAGACTCTGGGAAGCTGTCCCAGGCCCAGGGGGAGGGTTTGTACTTCCAGACCTAAGTCACCGAAGCTGACACCAAGTCTCATCCATCCCAATCATTCCATTCCGGGTCAGAGGGGTCATCGATTCAACCAGCGAGGCTGCCCATCCGACGGTTGCTCCCTCTGCTCCCTGGAAGGGCCTCTTCGTGGGCATTCCGTACCTACAGGTCTTGTTCTGTTCCGGGAACTGCCAGTGGTGGCAAGAGGTGGAGCAACGGGTGCCAGGGCAGGGAGAGGTGAGTCTGGGAGGGAAGCAGAGGCAAGATCCATGGGGCTTTAGAGACTTTGCCAAGGCAGTGGGACTGCTCCCAGGTTTTGTCAGCCGTCAAGAGTGAGTGCACCTCCCTGGGCAGACTTCTGCTGCCCCAGTGCCCAGGGATAGACATGGGTTTGCTGCAAAATGAATGACACCTGGCAGACAATAAGCTGAAGCTTTCATTAGCAGCTTAAGCTGAGGACTATCTAGGCAACCGACACTCCCTGTGTGTTCCCCTGGGTCTGCTTAATGTGTGTCCTCGTGAAGCGACTGGCACCAAGAAAGCAAGGACTAAGTCAGAAGTTCAAGTCCCAGCCCTGCCACAGCCTCAGGGTGCCCTCGAGCACAGCAAGCCTCAGTTTTCCCATTTGTAAAATGAGAGAGGTACACAAGGTAGACTCGAAGGCTCTTTGTTGCCTGAGCCCTGTGTTCCTTTGAGTGTACGTGTTCTCAGGCCCACAAAGGTCCTTTGTGTTTCCTACGTGAACTGCTCTCTAGCAAACCCAGGTAACCACCTGTGTCCTGGGGCACATACATGAGGACTCGCGTGGGCCATATTGTGTGTTTGCGCTGGGGGGAGGGGAGACCCCAGAACGCTGTCCCCTACCCCACCTCCTTCCTCAATAGGCGGAAGCCACTGGCTTCCTCCCTTTCCTGCCTCCTGCCTCCTGCCTCCTTTGTGCCAGCAAGACTGAGGATTGGAGGGAGGCAGGGGTTGGGAAAAATCAGTCCAACAGTCCCCAGGTCTGCCCTTACCATAACCTTCCCCCCACCTCAAGTGACTCCTTCCAGGCCACACCCATCCCCAGCCTTGTGGGGGCCAGACTGGGGGCCTAGAGGTTCAAAGGCAGAATAAGTCCTCCACCCCCTCCCCTGCCACCCCTCCCACCCAAGCCATCTCATTTCCTCTTCCTCCCCAGCACCGACCCACACTGACCAGCACAGGCCGAGCAGTCAGGCCCACAGCATCTGACCCCAAGCCCAGCTCATTCTGGCTGGCCTGGGTCGGCCTCTGGAGTATGGTCTGGCGGGTGCCCCCTTTCTTGCTCTCCATCCTCTTCTTGGCTTCTTATGTGGGTAAGTCTCCCCTGAGTCCCTCACCCCATTTCTAGGCCCCGAGGCCCTGATTTCCACCCAAGAAACCCTATTTTATTGTAGAGACAGAAAGTAGGATGGTGGTTGCCATGGGCGGCAGGGAGGAAGAAATGGGGAGTTTTGTCTAAAGGGTACAGAGTTTTTACAAGATTTTTACTCGGTTTTACGAGATTAAAAGAGTTATAAAGATGGGGCCGGGTGCGGTGGCTCATACCTGTAATCCCAGCACTTCAGGTGGCCGAGATGGGAGGATCACTTGAGGCCAGGAGTTCAAGATCAGACTGGTCAACATAGTGAAACCCCATCTCCATTTTGTTTAAACTTTTTTTCTTTTTCAAAAAAAAAAGGGACGGATGGTGGTGATGGTGGGACAACATTAGGAATGTATTTAATCACATTGGGTTACATGCTGCTTACAAATGGTTAAGATGGTAAAATTTGCCAGGAGTGGTAGCTCATGCCTGTAATCCCAGCACTTTGGGAGGCCAAACAGGCGGATCACAGGGTCAGGAGATTGAGACCAGCCTGGCAAACATGGTGAAACCCCATCTCTACTAAAAATACAACAATTAACCGGGTGTGGTAGCAGGTGCCTGTAATCCCAGCTACTCAGGAGGCTGGGGAAGGAGAATCGCTTGAATCTGGGACGCGGAGGTTGCAGT
>NW_012111586.1:1277671-1299497 GCF_000951035.1 Colobus angolensis palliatus
GCCAGGCGAGGTGGCGGGCGCCTGTAGTCCCAGCTACTCGGGAGGCTGAGGCAGGAGAATGGCGTGAACCCGGGAGGCGGAGCTCGCAGTGAGCTGAGATCCGGCCACTGCACTCCAGCCTGGGTGACAGAGCGAGACTCCGTCTCAAAAAATAAATAAATAAATAAAATAAAAATAAAAAATAAAAAAAAAGATAGTAAAATGCATGTTATATGTATTTCACCACAATAAAAAACTTTGGAAAACAAACCCTATCATCACTGCCATCATTTTGATCCACTAGAAAGTGAGATCAAGGCCAGGAAAACCCAGGCAAGTGCCAGAAATCACTGCAACCTGAGATCAGGGGAGGAGTGAGGAGTAGCTGCTGACTGTTGGATCTGAGGATCTGTGGGGGGCCATTTTCAGGGGGTGTTCCTAGGATTATTGTGTTGGATTCATTCAATTATTCACTGGACAAACATTTATTGCACACCAACAATATTCCAGGAGTTGTGCTAAGTGCTGGGCCATTAGTTGAGAGGCTGGCAACCCCCAAGTCTGTACAATGAGATTAAATGATGCCAGCGTCCTATGGTTGTTATGGGGTTTAAATGAGAAAATGATGCAGAGCAGTTGGCATAGTGCCCTGCGTTTGCTAAGGATTTCTGTATAAGTAGCAGCTGATTCCTTCAGTCTGCTGGTCAGAGGATTAGCACACAGAGGCTGCCTTTGAGCAGTTCATGGTCTGGTGCAGAACACAGGACAGGGGGAGAGGGCTAAACAGGGACAGACACAGGAGCTCTAGAGGAGCACTGAGAAGGAGTCAGCTTACACTGCCTCGGGTAGGAGACAAAAAGGGAGTCAGGGAAGATTTCACTAAGAGGGGTGGTCTTCATTCCAGGCAGCCAGAACATAAAAAATGCAAATCTCATAGGCATGGAGGTGCATAGGAGAGAAGGCGCCTGTTAGGAATACAACAGGAGGGACAGTGTGGGAGCAGCATGGGGGGCTCAGGAGCATGGACATTATCCTGAGGGCAACAGGGAGCCATGGGAGGTCACAGGCAAGAAAGTCACAAGGTCAGATTTGGTGTTAGATTGCTGTGGAGGATGAGTTGCAGAAGGAGGGGCTGTGGCTGTTGGGATGGTCCAGGTGAGTAAGGAGGGCTGAACAAAGGCAGGCAGGGGGCGTGGGATGAAGAAGTGTTCAGGAAACAATGTGCAGAATTCTGTGACTGCTGGGGCAGCCAGCACGGTGCTCAGAGGTGTGGATTTTAGAATCAGACAACCTGGCCCTGCCGCTTACTAATTGTATGACCTTGGGCAAGTTACTTAACTTCTCCGAGCCTCCCTTTCCTGGCTATAAAACAGGGATAATAACATCCACCTCCCAGGATAGCTGGGATGGTAAAATGAGACAACATCAGTAAAGTGCCTGGTGCATAACTGGCAGCCAATAAACATTCATTCTCATGACAATGGGAATAGAGATGACTCCATAGTTTGTGTCTCAGGTGGCAGGTGCTGACCAGTGAGTCAGGGAGCACTGGAGAGGAGCAGGTTTGGGAAAAGCTGATGAAAATGCAGGTCCAAGCTGAAAGACGGTTCCCGAGTTATTGACTCAGAGGTGATGGTTAAAACCAGGGGAGTGGGCGGGCTTGCTCAAAGAAGCCAGTAGAATAATTACCATGATCCTCCTCTATAAATGAAAGAATATCCACTTCACTGGTTGTGAGGATCCAGTGGAAAATGGGGGTTTGGTATGGTGCTGGGCGGTCAGTAAATGCCAGCTTCATTTGCTCATGGTAGCCTTTCAAACACTGATAAGCTAGGTGGCATTTAAACTAATTAACTGCTTGACAGTCAGCTAGCAGAGACAGAGAAGGAAGGGCTGGTGGAGGGGTGCTGGGTCCTGGAGCTGAGGCAGGCTCGCAGGCTCTCCACCGTCCAACCTGGACTCTGACTCCACCTGGTCTCTCCTGCCTCAGTCTCACATTTTGTACTCCAGTCACATAAACCTGGAGCCTTCAACTGCCATAATATTGCCACTGCAGGCCTTTGCCCAGGCTGTTCCCTCTGTCTAGGATGCCCTCTCCCTGCCCCTGACTTCTCTCCCTCCCCATTGTCCTCACACCAATGTGTCCTGCTCCAATTTTACTTCCCAGGAAACATCTCTTCATCTCCCTGCGCTCCCCCAGGCTGGATCAGGGGCCCCTTCTCTGTGCTCAAAAGCACGGAGCCCTACATTTGGCAGCTATGTCCATGCCTGTTCCTCCAAGTAGGGCGTGAGCTCTTTGGAAGGCAAAGACCAAGACCCACCTCCTGTCTGAGTCTGCTGGGCTCCAGGCCTGCCCTGGGGCTGCCCTCCTTGGCTCTGGGCCCTGCCCCAAGCTTAGCTCCATTTCTTTTTGTTTTTCTTTTTCTGGAGAATGGGGTCTTGCTATGTCGCCCAGGCTGATCTCAAACTCCTGTGCTCAAGGGATCCTCCCGCCTCTGCCTCCTTAAGTGCTGGGATTCCAGGCGTGAGCCACCGCACCCAGCCCTAGCTCCATTTCTGCGCCACAACCTTCTGGCTGCAAGACTCAGCCTCTCCCATCGCAAATCCCAGCCCAGCAGACATTTCTAGATCTCCATAGTGACAGAGAGGGGGACCCATGGGACACTTCTGTTCTGGCTGGCTCTCCTGGTCTGCACTCTCGTGGTGGGGGCAGGGAGAAGTGGCTCACAGCGACCTTTGCAGGGCTGTTTTAGAGAGGAGGGGGGAAACAGGACTGATAGAAAATAAAGTGAGGAAACGGTGACAGGGAGCATAGATCATTCTTTCCGAAAGCTGGGGCAAAAGGGAAGCCATCTGGCAGGAGAAGGGAGGGGACGCGGCCAGAGGAGGATTCGTGGTTTTTTGTTCTTTTAGAATGAAGAGACTTGAGGGAAGGAGGCCAGTGCGCATGGAAGGGGAAAGCAGAGGGGGATGGGCATGCCTGATAAACTGAGGTGCCTGTGGGGTCTAAAGAACCAGGCAGGAGAAGGAAGAAGGGTGAAGGTTGGAGACCCTCTTCTGAGTGGACGGTGGTTCAGTAAGACCAGAGGACTGGGGCTGGGGGTTCTGGGGCACTAGGGTTGGCTGGGACTACAATAGGGTCACTGGTGTCCTGGCCCCAGGAGCGGCGGTGGACCTGACGCTGCTGGCCAACCTGCGGCTCACGGACCCCCAGCGCTTCTTCCTGACCTGCGTGTCTGGGGAGGCCGGGGCTGGGAGGGGCTCCGACGCCTGGGGCCAGCCCCTGCTGCTGGAGAAGGACGACCGCATCGTGCGCACCCCGCCCGGACAGCCCCTGCGCCTGGCGCGCAACGGTTCGCACCAGGTCACGCTTCGCGGCTTCTCAAAGCCCTCGGACCTCGTGGGTGTCTTCTCCTGCGTGGGCGGCGCCGGGATACGGCGCACGCGCGTCATCTACGTGCACAACAGCCCTGGAGGTGAGTCTGGCAGGAGAGGGGATGGCGCAGGGGAAACCAGGCCGCTGACTTACCTTCCATCCCACAGCCCACCTGCTTCCAGACAAGGTCACACACACTGTGAACAAAGGCGACACCGCTGTACTTTCTGCACGTGTGCACAAGGAGAAGCAGACAGATGTGATCTGGAAGAGCAACGGTGAGAGGGGCATTTGAACTGGTGGGGTAGGTAGACCCATCGTTTGAGGGCTCAACACTTTCATCGCCGGTGGAACCCTCAGCTTTGGTCCCTGACACACCCGACCTCCAGGGCCCCTCCTCTGTGGTGGACCAGGTCCCATGGGATGCACCTGCACCTATCTTATCTGTAGTTCTGAGCTGCCCTCCTACTGTACACAGAGGGCCAGGAGCCTGTGGTCAGCTGCCCCTTCCCTCTTAGCCCCAAATGAGTATGATGTTAAAGGCTCATCTTGGACTCTCCCCTGGGAGTTAGCAGGTGCTGTCACATAGTCCACCTGGCAGACAGCAGCAGTCCCCCTGAGGAAGAAAAGAACTAGTAACATCATGCCCAACACAGGCAGGGCACAGGCTAGCCTCTCCCAAAGATCTGTCCAGCCCAGATCCTTCATACCCAAGACAGCCTGATGCTGAGGCCTGGGTAGATCCCTGGGATCTCAGTCCCAGGCCTGTCCTCCATCCTGACCCTTTGGCCACCCCATAGGAGGAAGCTGTTTTCCTATGTGGCCCCAAGATTCCTGCCTCAGTCCTCAGGTTCACAACCCCTTGGCTGACTCTTGAATCCCTGGGCTCCTGAGGGAGGAAGACCCTTTCCTTTGGCCATGGGGGCTGCCTCCTGAGCTCTGGACTCCCTGAATTGACAGATGTGAAGAGACACAGACAGACCTGCGTCTCTAGGCTGTCTGTTCAGCCCTGAGCAAAGAGGCAAGAAACGGGTGGGGCAGGGACTGGGGCACTCTTCTAAGAGGGAGAGGCTCATGGGAGAGACCCCAGAGTAAGTGGCACTTGAATTGTGCTCAGAGGAGAAATGGGAAGACAAAGAAGGCAGAAAGGGAAGGAAGGGCATTCCAGGAGGAGGGACTAAGAGCAGGGGGATCTGAAACACAAGGGTGTTTCTGGAAGATAAACAATCCATTCGGGAATTCAGAAATGTTAGGAGTCAAGAAGTGTGTGAAGAGGAATGGGGCTGGATGGCTTGGCCATGGCCAAACTGGTGAAAATGATGTCTAAGGAGCTGAATTTTTGTCCTGAGGTCACTGTAGAACCAGGAGAGTTTCAGCGGAGGAGTTAAAGAGGAGTCTGTTGTAAAAAATCACCCTGGCTGCTGGGTGGAGGAGAGACAAGAAAGGGTGACACTGGAGGCAGAGGAGCCTGCTTGCGAGGCCCTGGAGGCTAGGACCAGGGCAGTGGCAGTGGGTGTGGGGAGAAGCGGACTGGGTTAGGGGATGAGGAGGAGGTGGACTGAGCAGAACTTGGTGATTTACTGGGTGGTTGATGGAGCATGAAGAAGAGGGCGCTTCTGAGCTTTGTGGAGTGGGCATCGGCTCTTGTGGTGCTGGCCCCAGGTCTCATCATTGTGCATGGGGCCCACTGGTGTGACCTGAGCAGAGGCGGACAGAGAGAGGTAACACAATCCTCATGGAGCGTTGAGGCCCCTGACCCATTCATGCTCCCCCAGGATCCTACTTCCACACTCTGGACTGGCATGAAGCCCAGGATGGGCGGTTCCTGCTGCAGCTCCCAAATGTGCAGCCACCATCAAGCGGCATCTACAGTGCCACTTACCTGGAAGCCAGCCCCCTGGGCAGCGCCTTCTTTCGGCTCATCGTGCGGGGTCAGAGGCAGAGGGCAGAGGTTGTGGGTAGGGTGGGAGGCTGAGAGCCCTATGGGTACTTCCTGTGGGTCCTCTGAAGCCCCTGGATCTCCAGTCCTCAGCAGCAGTGGTCAGGTGGGTGGGGGTCCACTGCTGAAGACACCTTCCTCCAGGTTGCGGGGCTGGGCGCTGGGGGCCAGGCTGTACCAAAGAGTGCCCAGGCTGCCTACATGGAGGTGTCTGCCACGACCATGACGGTGAATGTGTATGCCCCCCTGGCTTCACTGGCACCCGCTGTGAACAGGGTAAGGAGGAGGGGAGCTAGGACCCAGGCAGGAGAGGATCCCTTACTGGGAGGAGACCCTAGAACCATGTGGATGGAACTTGGAGGGTGAGGGCAACAGGCAGGTCCTGGGCCCAGGGACCCATAAAGGCCCATACACCCCACACACTCTTTTTCTAGCCTGCAGAGAGGGCCGTTTCGGGCAGAGCTGCCAGGAGCAGTGCCCAGGCATATCAGGCTGCCGGGGCCTCACCTTCTGCCTCCCAGACCCCTATGGCTGCTCTTGTGGATCTGGCTGGAGGGGAAGCCAGTGCCAGGAAGGTATGCTTAACCCACCCTCATGGTCCCTGACCAAGACAGCTGGCCACAAGCTTGACCCGGACCCTTCACTCTGCCTCTGACTTACACAGCAAGCCCCCCTGCTCACTTGACCAGTCCTTCTACCCTCAGCCTGTTGTATAACCTGTGCCCCATCTGTGCCCTCATCTGTGCCCTAATTGCCCCCTGTCCCGTGCCCCTCTAATCATACCTCTTCTATTCCCAGCCTGTACCCCTGGTCATTTTGGGGCTGATTGCCGACTCCAGTGCCAATGTCAGAACGGTGGCACTTGTGACCGGTTCAGTGGCTGTGTCTGCCCCTCTGGGTGGCATGGAGTACACTGTGAGAAGTCAGGTATAAGCACTATTACCTTTAAGACTCCCCCAAGATAAGTCGGCCTTTACCAAACACTTCTCCCTGGTAGAAGAGACTGGTCCCTCCTTTCCCTGCAAGGGTCCAAGTCCTGCCCTTAGGGAGCTTAGAGTCTGGTGGGCAGGGAGCTCTGGCAGGGAGCTCTGGCAGGGAGTCAGTCTGGTAGGGAGTCAGTCCAGCAGGGAGCTCACTGCCAGCCAGCCATACCGGAAAGGGCAGCAGCCCAGAGAATGTGGGAGCCCAGAGGATGCCCCTGGGCAGACTGAGCAGGTCAGGGAAGGGTCTGGAAGCAGGTGTGATCTGAGATTGGATATGAAAGACAAGAGAGAGATATCTGAGAAAAGAACAAGAGCAAAGACCCAGGGATTGGGGACTCAGGTTTGGGTGCCAGGACAGTGGAGTAGGGGACCCAGGGATTGGGGACTCTGGCTTGGGTGCCGGGACAATGGAGTAGGGGACCCAGGGATTGGGGACTCAGGCTTGGGTGCCGGGACAGCGGAGTAGGGGACCCAGGGATTGGGGACTCTGGCTTGGGTTCCAGGACAGTGGAGTGGGGGATTGGGGAAATGGCCAGAAGGGGTCAAATCGTGGGGCCTTTGAATGAAGGCCAAAGAGTTTGCACTTCATATGATGGGGCAAGAGGGAATTGTTAAAGAGGAACAAAGGGGTCAGATCTGTGTTGGAGAAAGGACCCCTAGCTGTTGGCCAGGGAGCGGGAGTAGGAGACCCTGGAGGAGTCTGTACCTGGAGACCAGAAATGATGAGGCCTGAGCTAGTGTGCTGGCCGGGAGGATGGCGAGGGGCCTGCTGGCGGGTATTAGAGGGTATCAGGAAGTGGGGAGGTAGTTAGGAAGTAGACTTTGCCGCTGATGGGATGTGGGGCTGGGACGCTGGAGGAGTCATGCGGGCCTTTGCTGGTTTTTCAGGCTGGAGGGACTGGGTAGATGGCGGTGCTTCCACTGAGAAACAGAACATGGATGAGGGGCGCTTTGGTGGTCACGTGTCTGCCCCTGTGGAAGCTCCAGGATGAGTGTCCTCTCTCCCCAGACCGGATCCCCCAAATCCTCAACATGGCCTCAGAACTGGAGTTCAACTTAGAGACGATGCCCCGGATCAACTGTGCAGCTGCAGGGAACCCCTTCCCAGTGCGGGGCAGCATAGAGCTACGCAAGCCAGATGGCACTGTGCTCCTGGTCAGCCCCAGTCACCCAACCCACCAGTCCCACAAGCCGCCTGCTTCACAGCTGATCCCTAAACCCCTAGTCCCTCAGAACTTTCTATAGGGCCCACCCATTGGCCTGACCACTGCTCAGATGAGGTCAGGCTGATTGGTGAGGGGCTGCCACGGGGCCTCTGTCCTGCCATCAGTCCAGATGGATACCTGGGTGCCTGCCACAGGGGTGCTCATTCCCTGTGACCTGTCCCCTCCCCCACCTCTTTTAGTCCACCAAGGCCATTGTGGAGCCAGATAAGACCACAGCTGAGTTCGAGGTGCCACGCTTGGTTCTTGCGGACAGTGGGTTCTGGGAGTGCCGTGTGTCCACATCTGGCGGCCAAGACAGCCGGCGCTTCAAGGTCAATGTGAAAGGTCAGTGATGTCCTAGGTCCACAGGGGATGGACGGTGACCACAGTAGGCTCTAGCTGATGCTGCTCAGGCTGGAGGTCCTAGCAGGAAGGACAAGGACATCTAAGGCCATAGCCTAGCGCCAGGTAAAAAGAGGGGTTGTGGTCAACCAGAGGTCCGGACTGGGCAGTGTCAAGGCTGGAGTACAGCTTAGACCCATCTGGAAAGGACATCCCGTGCCCCAGAAACTGGGGACACTCTCCAGCCCCGCCCTTCCTCCTGCCCAGCCATGCTGTCCCCCACCAACCACCAAACACACACAGTGTACCTTTAACTCTGCTCAGGGATGCTGCCTCCCATCTCTGAGTCACCCCACAGACACTCAGTGCTAGCCCAGGGGGAGCACATGGGGCTGTGGAGCTCAGAGGGTGGCCAGCTTGGCTTCCTAGAAGTGGTGCATGCCTAGGAATCTGCCAGGTAAATAAGGAGGGACCTCCCAGTGCCCAAGATTACTCAGACCAGAGCACCCCCCACCCCCAGTCCCTTCACCTTCTCCAGCTTCTCCAGCACCTTAAGCCTTAACCGTTCGCACCCCGGCCACCCCCTGACCCTGCTGTCCCTCTCCTCCTGCCTCCTGTTACCCCATGTAAGCCCCCTCTCTCGCCTTCTGCTTTCTCATTGCCACACTCTGCCTCCCAGGTCCTCGCCATCTCCCCATCCCGTGACTGTGCATCCCTCTCTGCCATCATGCCCCACCTTCCGCCTTTCTCTTCTCACTCTGCCCAGGCTTAGGAGCCAGACAACCTGGGCTTGAATCCTCTCTCCACAAATTCCTTGCCCCATCACCTTAAGCAAAGTACTTAACCTCTCTTACTCTGTTTCTCTCTCTGTGAAATGGGCATAGTTAGCACTTGATGGGGTTGTTAGGAAGATTAAATTAGATGATGCATTTAAGCATTTAGCACAGTGCCCAATACAGAGTGTATGCTCAATATATGTTGATAATTATTGTTCTTATTATTTAAAATGTCACCTAGTCCCTAGATTTTAATTGTTCTCTAGCAGCTCTCACATATGATCTGCAGCCGGGACCCCCCTCTTCTGATGCCAGATCCTTTGGTGGGGCCTCCATGAAGTGGGGCATCTTCTCTGGAAGTCTGGTTTTGAAGTTAGTGTGGAAAGTAGCTGCTGTATGATTCAGAGGCCCATTTTATATCCAGCCACTTCCTGGACATCAAATCCCCTGCATGAGCCAAAGGCACCAAGGGCTTCTCCGCACCCAGAATGGAACTTCATCTCCCCCCAAATCAGTACCGCCTCCTGACATGCTTATTGCTGCCTGACACTCCCTCAGCTTACAGCGCTGCATCCTTTTCCTCCCTTGCTCCCTCCCTCTTTCCTTCCTTCCTTTCCTCTCAAAAAGCCAATCTCATAAACATTTGTAAGAGTCAAGGGAACCTGTTAAAAGCACTAATGCAATAATCTAGAGAGAAAAAGTTGAGGCCAGAATAGGAACAGCGATCATGGGGTGAGGAAGTGGGACAGGAACACGAAGGCTGTTTTGGAATAGAATGGGTAGATCTGAGGCGGCCTGTGCAGACAGACCTAGTTCAACACATGGCTGTATCTCCTCCTAGTTGTGTGTCCTTAGGCAAGTTATTCGGTGTCTCTGAGTCTCAGTGTTTTCATAATGCAGGCTAATGAGCCCTGACGGAAAGGTGGCTGTGAGAATTAGAGGTCATGCTATGAAGCATGTGGTGGGGAGCAGGTGCTTCAGTGCCAGTGCTATTTTTTTAAATTAAGAGAGTGATGAATGAGGGCAGGAGCAGAGAGCAGGATGATGCCCAGGTTGTCTCCCTACCCTGGGTTTCAGCCCCTTCTGTCTACCCCTACACTGCATGGGAAGAGTGCACCCCCAAACCATGTCTCGCCATGTCACTTCCTCATCTACTATCTCTTGGGACACCCTCATGCTTTTATTGCTTAATCCTTGTGCCCCAAGCTACCCAGGGGCCCGAACTCTGTCCTCCCTGGGCCCTGGCCACTATGGTCATCTGTTGAACTTGGTGTCCCTCAAGCCCAGAGGGTCCCCAGCTTGAAACAAAGACAGAGAAGTGGACTGGATAGGCTGTGTGCCCATGCCTTACCCTGAGTCTCCTGGCAGTGCCCCCCGTGCCCCTGGCTGCACCTCGGCTCCTGACTAAGCAGAGCCGCCAGCTTGTGGTCTCCCCGCTGGTCTCGTTCTCTGGGGATGGACCCATCTCCTCTGTCCGCCTGCACTACCGGCCTCAGGACAGTACCATGGACTGGTCGACCATTGTGGGTGAGTAGGGAGAGAGCTGGGGCAGGACAGGGGTGTTGGGTAATAGTGAAGGGATACGGTGAGCAGGAGAGGGAGGGCAAATGGCGTGAGGGGGCTGAAGGGAGCATGGCAGCTTCTAGAAGAGGTGGGGGCTGAATGATGTGTGCTGTACACCCCACCCCCAGTGGACCCCAGTGAGAACGTGACATTAATGAACCTGAGGCCAAAGACAGGATACAGTGTTCGTGTGCAGCTGAGCCGGCCAGGGGAAGGAGGAGAGGGGGCCTGGGGGCCTCCCACCCTCATGACCACAGACTGTCCTGGTGAGAGGCCAAGAGTCATCCCTTCCTGTCCCCCCAGCGGTTACTGTCCTGTCCACCCCAGGGACCCCTGCCTTTCCCATTGGAGGTTGTTCTTCCTTGTTCACTGGGGATCACTTTCCTGTCCAGCCCCAAGTACCTACTGGACAGTTCTGACCCCTGACCTCTGGCCCCAGAGCCTTTGTTGCAGCCGTGGCTGGAGGGCTGGCATGTGGAAGGCCCTGACCGGCTGCGAGTGAGCTGGTCCTTGCCCTTGGTGCCCGGGCCACTGGTGGGCGACGGTTTCCTGCTGCGCTTGTGGGACGGGACACGGGGGCAGGAGCGGCGGGAGAACGTCTCATCCCCCCAGGCCCGCACTGCCCTCCTGACGGGACTTACGCCTGGCACTCACTACCAGCTGGATGTGCAGCTCTACCACTGCACCCTCCTGGGCCCAGCCTCGCCCCCTGCACACGTGCTTCTGCCCCCCAGTGGTATGCCCAGGGCACAGGGATAGCTGGGGGTTGGGGGAGGACGTGGGACGCAGGGACATATGAGACCTAGGGGACACAGGAGGCTGTAGATTAATGGACATGTAGAGGACACGGGACATGCCTACGGTATTAGGCAGACGTGACCCCAGCGGGGACATGGGACTTGGGAAAGATCCAGGATACCAGGAGGACACAGATCACCAGGAGCATGTGGGGAGAGCATGGGGAGGTCCGGGTTCATGGCGAGAACCAGGGTCATGGGAGGGCAAGAGACTTGGGGAGCAGGGGGCATGGGCGGATGTGGAGAGGACTTGGGATACAAGTAGTACAAGGAGAAGCAGAAGCTTGAGGGTGAAGTGGCCTGGGGGAATGGAGAGGAATTCCGGCTGGCGGGGAGGAGGAAGTTGGCAGGGTGGCTCCTGTGCATGGACCCACAGAGCAGGGGGCACAGCTAGAGCAGATGTGTCCAGTGCCACAGCTACATAGCCCGGTCCCGTCTGAGCCTTGCCTTCCCGCCCCCATCTCCCCAGGGCCTCCAGCCCCCCGACACCTCCACGCCCAGGCTCTCTCAGACTCCGAGATCCAGCTGACATGGCAGCACCCGGAGGCTCTGCCTGGGCCGATATCCAAGTACGTTGTGGAGGTGCAGGTGGCTGGGGGTGCAGGAGACCCACTGTGGATAGACGTGGACAGGCCTGAGGAGACAAGCACCATCGTCCGTGGCCTCAACGCCAGCACGCGCTACCTCTTCCGCGTGCGGGCCAGCATTCAGGGGCTCGGGGACTGGAGCAACACAGTAGAAGAGTCTACCCTGGGCAACGGTGAGAGGGGAAGGCCCACAGGACCCCCGGGCTCTGAGCAGGGAGAGCTCAGCGTGCTCTCCCTCCACATCACCCCCTGCTGTGGAACTAGGGCATCCCAGGCCCTTCCCAAGAAAGACTCAGCCCCAGTCCGGGGGACTCAGCCTTCCCTTCTCATGATCCACTGTCCTAGGGCTGGGAAAATCATGTCGCCCCTCTGACACTCCTCATCCCTTCCTTCATGTGGCCCAAGTGGTTTCCTGACAGTCCTGGCACTGGGATCTGTCACCTCTCCCTTTGTGTAACCCCATGGTGGCCTCTGGGTTCCCTGACCCCGGTGTCCCCACAATCTGCCCCTCTCACTGTGTCCAGGGCTGCAGGCTGAGGGCCCAGTCCAAGAGAGCCGGGCAGCAGAAGAAGGCCTAGATCAGCAGCTGATCCTGGCAGTGGTGGGCTCTGTGTCTGCCACCTGCCTCACCATCCTGGCAGCCCTTTTAACCCTGGTGTGCATCCGCAGAAGCTGCCTGCATCGGAGACGCACCTTCACCTACCAGTCAGGCTCGGTCAGTGACCCGCCCCGCCCCCGGGTGCATGCCCGCAGCCCATGTATGTGTTTCTATCTGAGTACACACAAGACCTTGTACACCTTGTGTGTGTGTGCGTGTGTTTGTGTTGCAGGTATAAGATCACACTCAGCAATGTTAAAGGGTACAAAATATAATTTTCTTTATTTCTCTAAAACTGAACTCAGCTCACGAGCCCATTTATATTAGTGGTGAAATATTTAATATTCCCAATTCAAAAGAATTCCGTGATGACCATATTTCATGAGGGACACTCAGGTTTGGGCTCTGTCAATTGGAGATTTTCCTCTCCCCTCTTTTCCTTCTCCCTAGCGGTTATCTAGGCCTAAATAGCAAGGTGATCAAATGGAAGGACACTTGGGGTTCATGCTGGCCTCTGTCCTTGCAGGCCTTCCTGGACTTGAGAGCCAGCCTCTGTCTGCACACATCTTTGGCTGATGTCCTTAGCTCTACTGTGGTCACCTGCCAGTAGGCCAGTCATGCTGTGATCTCCTCATCCTAACCTCCATTCTTGCAAATCCCAGGGCCTCCTTTCGGAGACTTAAGAAAGGGGCCAGGCGCAGCGGCTCACGCCTGTAATCCCAGCATTTTAGGAGGCTGAGGTGGGCGGATCACCTGAAGTCAGGAGTTCGAGACCAGCCTGACCAACATGGTGAAAACCTGTCTCTACTAAAAATACAAAAATTAGCCAGGCGTGGTGGCACACGCCTGTAATCCCAGCTACTCAGGAGGCTGAGGCAGGAGAATTGCTTGAACCCAGGAGGTGGAGGTTGCAGTGAGCCGAGATGTTGCCATTGCACTCTAGACTGGGCAATAGAGCAAGACCCTGTCTCAAAAATATAAAAAAAGAAAAAGAAAAAGAGCTAAAGAACTGTAGGGGTTTCCTTATACCTTATGGAGGGAGGCATATTCTGTGGCCCTCAGACCCACTGTCACAACCCCTTCCCACTTAGACAACTGTTTCTACCACTCTAGAATTGTGCTGGCCTGCAACCTCACCCATTGCTCCTTGAAAGAGGAAGCACAGACCTCCACTCCTCCTGGCTTCCCTGTAATCCTGCCTGAGTTTTCTGTCCTCCTGTGGCCCACATCCTTTCATCCCCCAGGCCCCTGCTTAGAGGTGGGGCGTGGGAGCAGACCCACTATCCCTTCATCCTGTCATTCTTCCTTCTAGCCACCCATCCGCAGGTCCTGTCTCCTCTGAGGGCTTCCTCATAGTCGTCACTTAGGATCCGAACTCTGTCCTTGGCCTTCCAGGCCTGGACTCTTAATATTTATAGCTAAGCTTTGGCATTTCAAATAAAAAATAAAAAAAGAAAGAAAACCCTCTTCTCTCTCAAGGGCTGACCCTTGTGATAGAAAAGCTAGTGTCCCTGCTATGCCTTTAAAAAATCCATTCAGAGACTGGGCGCGGTGGCTCACGCCTGTAATCCCAGCACTTTGGGAGGCTGAGGCGGGTGGATCACGAGGTCAGGAGTTCAAGACCAGCCTGCCCAATTGGTGAAACCCCATCTCTACTAAAACAACAAAAATTAGCCAGGCACAGTGGCAGGCGCCTGTAATCTCAGCTACTAGGGAGGCTGAGGCAGGAGAATCGCTTGAACCCAGATAGCAGAAGTTGCAGTGAGCCAAGATCATGCCACTGTTCTCCAGCCTGGGCAACAGAGTGAGTGAGACTCCATTTCCAAAAAAAAAAAAAAAATCCATTCAGAGATTCAATTGGCTTCTTTGTTCCAAGCTGTGTTGGCCCTTCCTCTGAGGTCAGTGCACAGAAAGCCCTCACTGCTGTGGTGGGGGAGGGCAGTGGGTACAGATGTTGACGGTAGGAGGTGGGAAAGCAGTCTTTAACAGACATGGTGTCATAGTATATATCAAGATATATCCCCCTAGCCTGGGCAACATGGCAAAACCCCATCTCTACAATAAAAGAAAATATGAACATTAGATGGGCGTGGAGGTGTGCACCTGTGGGCCCCCCTACTCGGGAGGCTGAGGTGGGAGGATCACTTGTGCTCAAAAGCTCGAGGCTGCAATGAGCTGAGATCATGCCATTGTGCTTCCGCCTAGGCAACAGACTGAGACCCTGTCTCAAAACAAACAAAAGGATATATCCCTGGTACATGTGCCTGCATATGGATAGGAAATGTGTGTGCACAAATGCGTGCGCCCCATGTATGAGTGCACACGTGCATCCCCTGTGAGTGCCCCATGTGTAAATGCATGTGTCCCAGATGCACGTGTCCCTATGCCTGTGCACCTTCAGGCCTGCGTGTGTATATGGACCTATACATGCATGCACCAAGAACATCACGTGCATTTGGTATGTGCCGTCAGCACCAGTGCTTCATGCAAATCCCTGTGCCCCAGGTCCTCAGCCCTTGCCCATCAAGCTGGGCTTCAGTGCACTTAGGAAGCCCCACCAGAAGGTCTATCTTAACCCTTGTTCCAGTTCTCATATTGGCAGCTTCTTTGGTCCTGTTCACTTACTTCCTTTTCCTGCCATCAGCCCCGCCCAGATGGCCTCCTCCTACACAGTTAGGGAATTGGACATTCCTCTTTGTTATGGTCTTGCTATTTGCAGGTCCTGGCCTGGTTTTAGAGCTATGGAGAGAAGCCAAGTGCGTGGACAGGGTAATCTCTGCCTCTGCTACTGTGGAGAAGAAAACCCCTCCACTGGCTCCCAGCAACTCAGGGCTGAGCATGTAGTAGGTGCTCAGGGAATATACCCTGGCCTACTCCCTAAGGCTGGAATCTTCTCCAGAGCTTCCCTGGTGACCCCTCCAAAAAAAAAAACCTGGTTGTGGGATTAGCACAGTCATAGGAAGCTCATTCCAATCCTTTTCTGTTTTAAGTGTTAGAAATATCCTCCTTCCATTGACCCACATTGTGGCTTCTAGCAACTTTACCCACAAGCCCTGGTTCTGCCTTCCGGAGCCCTGCACACCTGATCCCCCCGCTGCAGCCTCTGCATTTCTCTCCTTGGACATCTGCCCATCCAGCAGCCTACCTGTGGCTCTGTTACCTAAGATTCTGTCTCAGTTATGTCCTCTGTCTGCCTGTCTGTCCCTGGCTGACCACCAGGGTGCCCTCTGTCTGGGTCTCTGCCCACTTGTCTGACACTGAAACCTCCTCGTGGCCTGTCTGTGCCTCCTTCTGCCCCCTTTAACTCTTGTGTGGACTGTCTACCCTCTTGTCTCATCCTGTGAAGGGCGAGGAGACCATCCTGCAGTTCAGTTCAGGGACTTTGACACTGACCCGGCGGCCAAAACCGCAGCCTGAGCCCCTAAGCTACCCAGTGCTGGAGTGGGAGGACATCACCTTTGAGGACCTCATCGGGGAGGGGAACTTCGGCCAGGTCATCCGGGCCATGATCAAGAAGGATGGGCTGAAGATGAATGCAGCCATCAAGATGCTGAAAGGTCCACTGGGGCGACCCCTGGCCCAGCCCCAATGCTCTCCTTTATCCCACAAATCCCAGGCCCCACCTGGCTTCCTCCAGCAATTGACCCCAGCCCTTGCCAGCCCTTTCTCCAGAGTTATTTCTGGCAAAAGTAATACTGGATTCTTTACAGAGTATGCCTCTGAAAATGACCATCGTGACTTTGCGGGAGAACTGGAAGTTCTGTGCAAATTGGGGCATCACCCCAATATCATCAACCTCCTGGGGGCCTGTAAGAACCGAGGTGAGCCCCCAGCTCATCACCTACCCCTTCTTCCAAACCCCCATCCTCAGCCATCACCTCCACCACACGAGTAGCTTGCCAGGGGCTGCTGGCGACCTGTGCATCACCCTTGATCCTCCCTCATCCCTGTCTGTTACCATCGGGTGCCTGCTCCCCCCCTAGGCTCCCTGTGTCTAAACCACCAGGGTCTGTCTCTTTGCCTCTCAGGTTACTTGTATATCGCTATCGAATATGCCCCCTACGGGAACCTGCTAGATTTTCTGCGGAAAAGCCGGGTCCTAGAGACTGACCCAGCTTTTGCTCGAGAGCATGGGACAGCCTCTACCCTCAGCTCCCGGCAGCTGCTGCGTTTCGCCAGTGATGCGGCCAATGGCATGCAGTACTTGAGTGAGAAGCAGGTGTGTGTGAGTGGGGGCAGGTGGAGGCCAGAGGGGGAAGCTACTGGGCCGATGTCAGGGGAAGAAGTCAGCCGGCCCTGATTGGATGTGGGGATTGAGGTTGTGTGTGGTTGCAAGCAGAGCGAGGAGGCAGGGCCAAGGGGCAGGTCTGGAGGAGGTGGGGACTTCCAGTATGGAGGGTGCAGGTGTTGAGTGAGCAGGTCTAGATGCTAGCCTGGAACTCAGGAGAGAGGCCCAGGCTGGAGACAGCATCTGCGTGTGAGCTGTCCCCCCACAGATGGTGCCTAATGGCAATGGACCTGGTGTGATCTGCCAGAGAGAGGGAAGGGCAGAGATCCGAGCCCAAGTCAGCTCAGGCCTGAATGAAAGGACAGGGGGTGACTGTCCAGGGGAATGTAAGACTGAGGGAAGGCATTTTATTCTTTTTTTTTTTTCTTTGAGGCTAAGTCTCATTTTTTTGCCCAGGCTGGAGTGCAGTGGCACGATTTTGGCTCACTACAACCTCTGCCTCCTGGGTTGAAGCAATTCTCCTGCCTCAGTCTCCTGAGTAGCTGGAATTACAGGCATGCACCACCACGACCAGCTAATTTTCTATTTTTTTTTTTTTTTTTGAGACGGAGTTCCCTGATCTCAGCTTGCAGCTCACTGCAAGCTCCGCCTCCCAGGTTTACGCCATTCTCCTGCCTCAGCCTCCCGAGTAGCTGGGACTACAGGCGCCCGCCACCTCGCCCGGCTAGTTTTTTGTATTTTTTAGTAGAGACGGGGTTTCACCGTGTTGGCCAGGATGGTCTCGATCTCCTGACCTTGTGATCCGCCTGTCTCGGCCTCCCAAAGTGCTGGGATTACAGGCTTGAGCCACTGCGCCCGGCCTTAATTTTCTTATTTTTAGTAGAGACGGGGGTTTCATCATGCTGGCCAGGCTAGTCTTGAACTCGCGACCTCAAGTGATCCACCCGCCTCAGCCTCCCAAAGTGCTGGGATTACAGGCATGAGCCATGGCACCTGGCCAGCATTTTAAAGATAGTAAAGTTTTGAGTATGTTTGAAAGCAGAGGGGCAGGGGAAAGGGCCAGAGCAGAGGGAGGGGCGGGTGGAGAGAGGTCTCTGGGGAAGCTGGGGAGAAGAAAGTTTCTCTAAGGGAGAGAAACTGGAATCCAGGGGGTGGGAAGAGGGAGGGGGAGAAGCATGGAAAGAGGAGAAGGTGCAGTATGGCCACCACTGTCTCAGGAAAAGGGATCCAGCCTGAACTTGGCCATGACCCAGGAAGGAGTGGGTGAGAGCCAACACTGATCTTTCTCAGACATGAGTCAGCTGACAAGATTTCAGCCAGGCGGGGAGGAGAAAGAGTATGGGGTACTGAAGGCAACCAGGGTACCCACAAAGACTGACTCCTTACTGGCCTGACTGTCCTGGGCTCCCTCATCCCCAGTCTCTCCTGACTTCTACCCTGCCTACAGTTCATCCACAGGGACCTGGCTGCCCGGAATGTGCTGGTCGGAGAGAACCTGGCCTCCAAGATTGCAGACTTCGGCCTTTCTCGAGGAGAGGAGGTTTATGTGAAGAAGACGATGGTGAGTCTCATTCAACCCTCACCCTTAGGGCTTGTGCCTGGCCCTGCCCGACAGGGGCCTCAAACAGGCCCTTCCTCCACACTCAGCCCCTTAAACCCATTCTCTCCTAGGGGCGTCTCCCTGTGCGCTGGATGGCCATTGAGTCCCTGAACTACAGTGTCTATACCACCAAGAGTGATGTGTGAGTGTAGGATGGGAGGGCACAGGAGGGCTTGGCCCCAAGAATCACACAGGCCTGACCTAGACACATCTCAGAAACGTCATGGGTGGTCTAAGGCATGACCTGGGCTGTGTTCCAGGTGTGACACGGGTGTGTCTTTGGTATAAAGTACCCAGCCAAGGTGGGGCTAGCTGGAAGGAATCTCGGAAGGTGTTTCAGGGATACGACTGGGGTAAAGGTAGTTTCAGATTATGTTTGTGTAAGTGACAGGGGGATGCCTTGGAGAGGTTTGGGAATGCTGGTGGATGCTTCCTGAGGTAGATGGAGAGGCCACTCAGGAATTGCTGTCATCTTCCTCCCTGAAGGGCAATGTCATGCCCACCTGAGGATCTTACCAGAGCATGACCCCCAAGACTCCCTCTCTGTGCCCCCTCCCCTGCAGACAGCCCTCTTGGCATACTCCTCCTGTCTCTCCAGGGATGTCCATCTTGGTCTGAACCTACCCCTTGCCCCAAACCCTTTGGCCTTGCCTGCACGGCTCACTGCTTACCACACTGATCACCCCTCTGACCACTACATGCCTACTTCCTGCTTCTGCCCCAACACTCCCTAGATTCCCTCCACCTCCTTGAACTCTCTCCCCTGGTCTCAGGCCTGATGCACACTACACAGAAGCTGCTACAAAGTGAGATGCAGTCAAGAGCAAGAGCTTTGGAGTCAGACTGCCTGGGTTTGAACACTGGCTCTGCCACTAACTAGCTGTATGGCATTGGGCAATCTAGCTAACCTCTCAGTGCCTTAGTGTCTTCATCTGTAAAATGGCAAGAATAATAGAACCTGTATCATAGGGTTGGTGTGAGGGTTAAACGAATTAACATATCTGTTAAATGACCAGTGCCTGGACCACAGTAAGTGCTCAATAAAAATGTTAGCTCGGCTGGCTGTGGTGGCCCGCGTGTGTAATCCCAGCACTATGGGAGGCCAGGCAGGCAAATCACTGGAGACCTGGAGTTTGAGACCAGCCTGGGCAAGATGGCAAGACCCCGTCTTTACTAAAAATACAAAACATCGCCGGGCGTGGTGGCTCACATCTGTAATCCCAGCACTTTGGGAGGCCAAGGCGGGCGGATCACGAAGTCAGGAGATTGAGACCATCCTGGTTAACACAGTGAAACCCCGTCTCTACTAAAAATACAAAAAGAAATTAGCCAGGCATGGTGGCGGGCGCCTGTAGTCCCAGCTACTGGGGAGGCTGAGGCAGGAGAATGGTGTGAACCCGGGAGGCAGAGCTTGCAGTGAGCTGAGATCTCGCCACTGCACTCCAGCCTGGGCAACAGAGCAAGACTCTGTCTCATAAATAAATAAATAAACAAATAAACAAACAAAACATTAGCTGAGCATGGTGGCATATACCAGCTACAAGGGAGACTGAGGCGGGAGGACCACCTGTTCCTGGGAGGTTGAGGCTGCAGTAAGCCACTGCACTCCAGCCTGGGTGACACAGTGAGACCCTGTTTCAAGAAAAAAAAATTAGCTCTAATAGTGTTGAGCCCAGGGATGGGGGCAGTATGAAGGAGCTTCACTGGAGCAGAGACAACAGCTGGCCAAGGCCAGATACTTAGAGAGTAGACACATACAGGGGGCTGGGAGGTACTGCACATCTTGGGTAGGTAGAAACTAAACTGCTAGGGGCCAGGGCCTAGAAGGTAACTAAGTGCATCCTTCTTATTTCAGCTGGTCCTTTGGGGTCCTTCTATGGGAGATAGTGAGCCTTGGTGAGTTCCTAACCCCCATTGCCCAGAGTGCCCCACCTTACCCCACGTGGAGCGCTGGACCAAGAGCACTTTGTCCCCTCCTGCAGGAGGTACACCCTACTGTGGGATGACCTGTGCCGAGCTCTACGAAAAGCTGCCCCAGGGCTACCGCATGGAGCAGCCTCGAAACTGTGACGATGAAGTGTGAGTCACCCCATCCTTGAGCTCCATGACCCTGTTTCTGTGATGAGTGACCTCAGCTTTGATCCCTGTGACCCCATCACCCCAGCTGGCCTGACTCCTCATCTCAGCAATGCCCCCTCGCAGGTACGAGCTGATGCGTCAGTGCTGGCGGGACCGTCCCTATGAGCGACCCCCCTTTGCCCAGATTGCGCTGCAGCTAGGCCGCATGCTGGAAGCCAGGAAGGTGAGGAGCCTGGGGCTGAGGTGGCGGGGTGGGCTCACAGAGTGCTCCAGAGTGCCCTCTCAGAGGTGTCGTGACCCTGTCCCAACCACACTACCTGTCCAACTCCCTCACTAGGGGCTGTCACCATGCTAGGCTGGGCCCCAGGATGCAGCCTGCCTTTCCAGCCCTCACTGGGTTAGACACCAGGCCCTTCCAAAACTCTTTCAAGGCCACTGCTTAGCCCCAGCAGCAAATCCCTCCCTTGAGTCCCAAGTCCCAGACTGCTTGCCTGTCCTCTGCTGAGGCCATCAGCCCATTCTCATGTGGGACACCTCTCCCCACCTGCCAGAGCCAGAGCAGAGTGCATGAATGGTCACTAACCAAATGGATGGATGGGTGAATGAGTGATACAGTAACTGTATGAATGAATGAATGGATGGAATTAGTGGATAGATGATACAATAATCATATAAACATGTAATTCAATAACTGAATCTACTAACCATGTGAATAAGTGAATTATCAAATAAATATAATGAAAAATATATCAGAATTAGTAAATATGAAGAGTTCTTCAAGTAAATGAATGATTAACCATCTTAAGAATGAGGGAATGATCAAATAACCATATAAATGGGTGAGTCATCTAAAATGGCTTTTGAACAGATAAGTTACTTAATGAATGGATGTATAAGCCAAGAATTCACTGAAAGAGTGCATGTAAAAACCGTCCTCTAACAATGGCATTGAGGGCCTCTCACCTGAGGCCCCAGCTGTGGCCTGATGCCTTCACTGCCCTGGGCTGGTAAAGGCCACTCTTGGCCATGGGGCCATCTTGAGTCTCCAGAACAAATCAGTGTCAGTTCAAATGCCCCAACCACATGGAAGTCAAAGAGCAGCCAGATTCATCCCCATTCCTGGCCCCCACTAAAGCTTGCTCTGCCCCCAGGCCTATGTGAACATGTCGCTGTTTGAGAACTTCACTTACGCGGGCATTGATGCCACAGCTGAGGAGGCCTGAGCTGCCATCCAGCCAGAACCTGGCTCTGCTGGCCGGAGCAAACTCTGCTGTCTAACCTGTGACCAGTCTGACCCTTACAGCCTCTGACTTAAGCTGCCTCAATGAATTTTTTTAACTTAAGGGAGAAAAAAAGGGATCTGGGGATGGGGTGGGCTTAGGGGAACTGGGTCCTCATGCTTTATAGGTGTCTCATAGCTATCCTGGGCATCCTTCCTTCTAGTTCAGCTGCCCCACAGGTGTGCTTCCCATCCCACTCCTTCCCCAACACAAACTCCCACTCCAGCTCCTCTGCTTAAGCCAGCACTCATACCACTAACATGCCCTGTTCAGCTACTCCCACTCCCGGCCTGTCATTCAGAAAAAAATAAATATTCTAATAAGCTCCATTCAATGTCTACCTTTTACTGCTGGTCAATCTTGGGGTGAGGGGCGTAATTAAACCCAAGAGATAGAAATTGGCTGGGTGGCTGGGCGCAGTGGCTCAAGCCTGTAATCCCAGCACTTTGGGAGGCCGAGACGGGCGGATCATGAGGTCAGGAGATCGAGACCAT
>NW_012111586.1:1300043-1306813 GCF_000951035.1 Colobus angolensis palliatus
AAAAAAAAAAAAAAAAGAAAAAAGAAACAATATATAGACATGGCCTCTACCTCGCTGGATCTTCAGACTTATATGGGAAACAAACATTAAAGTATACAAATTTTTTTTTTGGCAAACTTTTTTTTGGATCTGAATAGACCTTTCTCCAAAAAAGAAAAAGAAATGGCCAATAAGCACATGAAAAAGATGTTCAACATGAGGAGTCATCAGGAAATGCAAATCAAAACCAATGTGAGCCACTGCTTCATACACACTAAGATGGCTATAATGGAAAACACAACAGGTGTTGGCAAGGAAGAAAATGGAACCGTCATACACTGTTGGTGGGAATGTAAAATTGTGCAGCCTCTTTGGAAACCAGTCTGGCAGTTCCTTAAACATGTGGAAACTCTACACATAGAGTTCTCAGAAGACCCAGAAATTCCACTTGTAGGCATATATGCCCAAGAGAAATAAGAATGTATGTACACACAAAAATATGTACATGGATGTTTATAGCAACATTATTCATAATAGCCAAAAAGTAGAAACAACTCAAATGTTCATCATCTGATGAATGGATAAATGGTCTATGGTATATCCATACAGTGGAATATTACTCAGCCATTAAAAGGGAACGAAGTCTGGGCATGATGGCTTGTTCCTGCAACCCCAGCACTTTAAGAGGCTGAGGCAGGCAGATCGCTTAAGCCCAGGAGGTCAAGACCAGGCTGAGCAACATGGCAAAACCCTGTCTCTACAAAAAATACAAAAATTTGCCAGGAGTGGTGGTGCATGCCTGTAGTCCCAGCTGCTCGGGAAGCTCAGGTGACTGGATCACCTGAGCCTGGGAGGTCAAGGCTGCAGTGAGCTGTGATTGTGCCACTGTACTCCAGCCTAGGCAATGGAGTGAGATCCAGTCTCAGAAAAAAAGAGTGGGGGGCGGTGAATGAAATACTAATGCATGCTGTATTGTAAATGAACACTGAAAATACCATGCTAAGTGAAAGAAGCCAGTCACAAAAGACAACATATGGTAGTCGTATTCCATTTATATGAAATTTCCATACTAGGCAAATCTATAGAGGTCGAAAGTAGATTAGTGGTTGCTTAGGACTAGAAGGAAGTTGGGGAGATAAAAGGATGAGTGTAAAAGGTACAGGATTTATTTTTGAGGTGATAAAAATGATCTAAACTTGACTGGTTGCACATATCTGTGAATATACTAAAAACCACTGATTTGTACACTTTAAATGGGTGAGTTGTACGGTGTGTGAATTATATATCCCAATAAAGCTGGGTTGTTTTTTGTTTGTTCATTCGTTTTTTTGAGATGGAGTCTCACTCTGTCGCCCAGGCTGGAGTGCAGTGGTGTGATCTTGGCTCACTGCAAGCTCCACCTCCCGGGTTCACACCATTCTCCTGCCTCAGTCTCCCAAGTAGCTGGGACTACAGGCGCCCACCACCACGCCTGGCTAATTTTTTTTTTTTTTTTTTAGTAGAGACAGGATTTTGCTGTGTTAGCTAGGATGGTCTCGATCTCCTGACCTTGTGATCTGCCCGCCTTGGCCTCCCAAAGTGCTGGGATTACAGGCATGAGCCACCACGCCTGGCCAAGCTGGGTTTATTTTTTAAGTGAAGGCAAGGAGATCAGTGAAAGACCACTATATATAGTAATGTGAGTGAAATGATGGTGTGGTGGTAGCAAACTGGAATAACACGAAGAAAGAATGGACAGGGGTTGGATATGGGACTGAAAGGAGAAGAGTCTAGGATCGCTGCCAAGCTTCTGTTTATATGATGGGTGGGTGGTGATACCAGTCACTAAAAGAATAAAAACAGCTAATAGTTACATAGTACTTAATTGCTGGGCACCATTCCAAGCATTTTGCATGTATTAATTCATTCAGTCTTCAACAATCCTATTAGTAGGTACTATTATTATTCTCATTTTACAGAGAACAGGACCAGAGTGGCTAGTAACTTGGCTAAAATCTGATAGCTAGTAAGGGGCAGAGCGATTTTTTGTGGATGTTTTTGTTGTTCTTGTTTTAAGACAGGATCTCACTTAGTCTCCCAGGCTGGGGTGCAGTGACTCAATCATAGCTCACTGCAGCTTCAACCTCCTGGGCTCAAGCAATCCTCCTGTCTCAGCCTCCCAAGTAGATGGGACTACAGGCATGCACCACCATGCTCAGCTTTTTTTTTTTTTTAATTTTTTTGTAGAGAGGGGTGTCTCCCTATGTTACCCAGGCTGGTCTCAAACTCCTGGGCTCAAGCGATCCTCCTGCCTCAAGCCTCTCAAAGTGCTGGGATTACAGGCGTGAGCCACTGTACCTGGCCAAGAGCTGATATTTAAACCTGGATATTCTGGCTCCCTCTCTTAGCCACAGTACTATGCTGCTTCTCTGGCACAGTGTTTGAAAGGGCTAGATTTGGGTATAGTACACTTCCAAATTCACCACAAATATATCAGTCACACACCACGTTCCAGGTTGTGGGCCCCAAAGATACCCTCCCCCAACAGAAGGTCTCCCCATTCCCACTGTGGCACTGAAGACCCAGAACCCTAATACATGCAAGTCAGCAAACTGCACGTCCAGAGCACCGTCCTAAATGCTCAGCCTCCCCTGCCCGCACCTGTTACAGCCTCAGTTCTCACTGCTTCACTCAACAGCCATATTCTCACAGGAGATGGCCTGGGTTGGGTGGGGCTTGGAGCAAAAGACCAGACCAGTAGCACAAACTTGTTTCCAGGTATAGAATGGAAAAGGTCAGAGGAAAAGCCTCATTAGGAGGCAGCTGGGAAAGGCGAACCCAGTGAGTAGTTCATCCCGGGAACCTCCCTACAGCCCATCCTGACCACAAAAACAGAACTCCCACCAGTTGGCCCTGAGTCATTTATTCCCCTCCCACCCCCAGGGAAGGGGTGATTTCCTGCAGGCAGCTCAGGCTCCTCCCAGGGGCTGTGTGTCGCACACTGCACTCCTGCCTGGGTGACAGAGTTAAGACTGTCAAAACAAAAACAAACAAACAAAAAAGTTGACAAAGATGTGGGGGAAATACAGCACCCTAACACGCTGCCAAGTGTATAAATGGAACCATCATTATTTGTTTATTTATTTATGTGTTTATTTATTTATTTTGAGATGGAGTTTCACTCTTGTTGCCCAGGCTGGAGTGCAATGGCACAAACTCGGCCTACCGCAACCTCCGCCTCTTGGGTTCAAGCGATTCTCCTGCCTCAGCCTCCCGAGTAGCTGGGATTACAGGCATGTGCCACCACGCCCGGCTAATTTTGTATTTTTAGTAGAGATGGGGTTTCTCCATGTTGGTCGGACTGGTCTTGAACTTCTGACCTCAGGTGATCCGCCCACCTCAGCCTCCCAAAGTGCTGGGATTACAGGTGTGAGCCACCGCGCCCAGCCAGAACCATCGTTCTAGAGAAACAACTAGCAATGTTGAGAAAGAGATGAGGCGATAGAGAATCCCAGTGCCCAAAGCTACCTGTCCCAAATTTTCTAACTAGAAAAAAACTGGCAGGTGTTGGGAAATCTGAAAACATGGGGAGATAAAGGGCAAGTGCACAGGCACAGGCTCACGAGAGCCAAGAGCCAGTTATCTTCCCAGCTCACTGCTCAGTGACATCATTTTAGTAGCTTGAAACAGGCCATGACAGAAGTATTTACACCACAAAAAGCAGCATATGCTACCAAACAGAACACCCTACCCCACCCCAGCCAGTTTGTCAGCACATATAGCCTGAGCCAATCCTCATCCAGCAACCCCTTGAGTTCTCTGAACGATAGCTACCCAGAGATCAAATACCAGTTTTATAAGCCAGGTCTTTGGCCTTATATCCCAAAACGAAAGCCTAGGCCTGCTGAACAGTACTGGACCTTCAAGAGCCTGCAGAATTCCTTCACCAAAGCAGGCAGACCTATATGGCCTCCTTTCTCCTAGATATCCCAGTTCCTGCTTGATTTTCTAAAGAAATCAAGGCCTGGGCCAGGCGTAGTGGCTCATACCTGTAATCCCAACACTTTGGGAGGCCAAGGCAGGTGGATCACGAGGTCAACAGTTCGAGACCAGCCTGGCCAACATGGTGACACTCCATCTCTACTAAAAATACAAAAATTAGCCAGGCATGGTGGCAGGCGCCAGTAATCCCAGCTACTCGGGAGGAGGCTGAGACAGGAGAATTGCTTGAACCTGGGAGGCGGAGGTTGCAGTGAGCCGAGACTGTGCTATTGCACTCCAGTCTGGGAGAGAGAGTGAGACTCCCTCAAAAAAAAAAAAAAAAGTTGGGGGGAGAAGGAAGGAAGGAAGGAGGGAGGGAGGGAGAAAGAGAGAAAGGAAGGAGGGAGGGAGAAAGAGAGAAAGGAAGGAAGGAGGGAGGGAGGGAGGGAGGAAGGAAGGAAGGAAGGAAGGAAGGAAGGAAGGAAGGAAGGAAGGAAGGAAGGAAGGAAGGAAGGAAGGAAGGAAGGAAGGAAGGAAGGAATCAAGGCCTGGAGAAGACTACTTTTTTCAGCTGTGTGGAAGCAAAAGAAAATGGGAAAATGACAGGGATAGAGAGTGGACCTCCTCCCATGCAGAAGCAGAGAGCCCCTTTCTCAACTCTCAGAAAGCCCCTTTCTGACAGTAATACACAAGCCCCTTGTGGTCTCTGCACCTTTAACCGCTATTATACCGCCTCCCTGTAGAAGACACAGGACTTAGATGTAGGTGTAGAGGGAGAAGGAAGATTTGAGGATAACTCTCAGGTTCCAGGCTTAGGAGCCTAGGTAGCCCATGAGAGATGCAGAACAGAGCTTGAAGAGAGGACCCAAAGGGTGTATGGGAGTTAGTTATATTTGGGGCTTGGGGAGTTTGAAGTGCCTATGGGATAACAAATAGAGATGTCCAATTGAGAATCTGAAGTTCGAGAGACTGATGAGATCTTGCAAGTTACCAGTGTGTAGACAGAGTTGAAGCCACGCGATCACTGTGGCAATAGAAAAGGCTGAGCAGGGACACCTGGAGGCAGCAAGATTTAAGAGAAAGAGCAACCACAGAAGGAAACTGAGTGGGGATGTGATAGGAGGTAGCAGGAAACCAGGAGAATGTGACATTGGAAGGATGAAGATTATCAAGTGTTGCAGAAAGGTTGAATACGAAGAGGATTAAGATGAGAGACACAGTGAGATGATTGTGGCTGGCTGAGAGGGAAGAAAGAAAGTAGGAGATAAGATTCAAGTAAGCAGGGTCCAGGTCAGGCAGGGCCAGGCATGCCATCAGAAGGCATTTGAGTGGTATTCTAAGTGGGAAATCTTTGGAGGATTTTAAGAGGGGAGTGAAGAAATCCGATGTGCATTTTAAACATATCACAGTGTTGTGTGGAGGACAGCCTGGGGGGTGAGGGTGGGAATGGAGGTGGGACACCAGTTAGGAAGCTATTATAGTAACCCAGACTTGGACTAGGACAGTAAGAGTGGAGGTGGTTAAATGTGTTCAGATTCAGTATACATTTTGAAGGAAGGTCTGACAGGACTTGCGAATTAATTGGATGTAGAATGCAGAGTAAGAGAAAGACAGGGATCAATGAGTATGGAGGGTGTTGGTTCGAGCAACTAAGTAGATGGTAATGCTATTTACAGAGGTAGGCAAGGCTAGAGGAAAACAAAATAAACAGGGTTAGAGGTGGGAATGAGAATCCAGAGTTTTATTTTGACCACCTTAAGTATAAGATGCTTGCCGGGCGTGGTGGCTCCCACCTGTAATCCCAGCACTTTGGGAGGCTAAGGCAGGTGGATCACCTGAGGTCAGGAGTTCAAGACCAGCCTGGTCAACATGGCAAAACCCTGTCTCTACTAAAAATACAAAAATTAGCCAGGTGTGGTGGCAGGCGCCTGTAATCCCAGCTACTTGGGAGGCTGAGGCAAGAGAATTGCTTGAACCCGGGAGGCAGAGGTTGCAGTGAGCTGAGATTGCACCATTGCACTCCAGCCTGGGCAACAAGAGCAAAATTTCGTCTAAAAAAAATTTTAAAAAGTATAAGATGCTTTTAGATATGCAAGTGGGGAAGTCAAGTAGGCAGTTGGCTATCCAAATCTGGAGCCCAGGGAAGAAGTCACAGCTAGAGATATCATTTTGAAGTCATCAGCATATACAGAGTATCAAAGCCATGGGACTGCATGAACACTCAAGTTGTGTTTCCCCTCTCACTTTATCTCACAGAAGTTTGGGTAGCCCTTGCCTGGGGACTGGGGAAGGCATCCAATGTCACTACCATCAGTCCTCATAATGTGAGAGCCAGGTACAGCTAAAGACAAATCTGAGTCAGGGACTGCTTGCAGAGAAATGGTGCCAGAGAAACTAAGACTTCACAGGAGGGCTAAAGGAGTTCCATCTCCTCCAGCACCTCCCACAATTCTGTTAGTAAAATTAATTAAGAAGGAAGAAGACAGGAAGGTGATATTGAGGATACTTAGTCTGTACAGCCAGCAATGGGAGCCCCAGCTAAGGCCTGAGGGGCTAAAAATGGGAGTTAATGTGGCTATGCACCCTCCCCCCAACTCACCTCCTGTCCCCACCCCTACCCACACAAGAGTCAAGGCTCCTAGAATTGGCATAAAATCCACATACAGAGCGGTCCCAGGAGAAGGCTTGGGGTTCAGTAACAGGAGATGAGCACAGGCTGAAGAGCTGAGACCAGCCATCCACTGAATTTTTTTTTTTTTTTTTTTTTTTTGAGACAGTCTTGCCGTGTCACCCAGGCTGGAGTGCAGTGGTGCAATCTTGGGTCACTGCAA
>NW_012111586.1:1306863-1311526 GCF_000951035.1 Colobus angolensis palliatus
CTCTGTTGCCCAGGCTGGAGTGCAGTGGTGCAATCTTGGGTCACTGCAACCTCTGCCCCCTGGGTTTAAGAGATTCTCATGCCTCAGTCTTCTGAGTAGCTGGGACTACAGGTAAGCGCTACCACGCCTGGCTAATTTTTTTTGTATTTTTAGTAGAGATGGGGTTTCACCATACTGGCCAGGCTGGTCTCAAACTCCTGACCTCAGATGATCCACCCAGCTTGACCTTCCAAAGTGCTGATATTACAAGTGTGAGCCACTGCACCCAGCCCGACCCACTGGTTCTGAGCAAACAGGATAAAAGTACTGAAGACCATTGCTTCTCCAACTTTAAGTTACATTCAAACCATCTGGGGATTTTGGTAAAATGCAGGTTCTATTTTAACAGGCCTGGGGCGGGGCCTAAGATTCTGCATTTCTAATAAGTGTCCACCTAATGCTGTTGCTCCTGGTCTACAGACCACACTTTGAGTAGCAAGGGATTAGAGGCAGCCGTGGAGGCCGCCCATAACGGAGAGGGCATGTCCAGTTCCAGAGAGAATGTGTTTATTCATGCACAAAGTCACAGAACTATTAAAGTGGAAATACCCACCATTTGGCATGTTGTGGGGCAGACAGTCATTTCTCAGCAGATTAGCCTCCTAAGAGCATAGCACAGCATGGTTGTTACTCACATGGGTTCTGAAGGTGGACCTCTTGAGCTTTACGTCTTAGTACATATGTAATCTTGGGCAAATCCTTAACTTCTCTACATCTCCGTTTCCTCATCTCTATAATGGAAATAACAAGACTATTGTGAGGATTGTCTAAGTGAATGGATATAAAGTGAGTGCTTAACACATGGCAGCATAGTAAGTACTCAGTAAAGGCTGCTATTCTGATGCTGTTATACCATTCTATAATCATTAACATAGATACAGAGGCTGACTTGCCTTTTGGTACACGGTCAAATATACAACCCCCATCTCCCTCCCACCAAAAGGCCTGTGTCCTCTCTTTCAAATTCCTCCTTCCCTCCTGCCCACTCTCCCTCCCCTGGCCCCTGGCCCCAGTGTGGTCTGGATGGGCCCCAGAGGGGCAGGGACAGGGACAGGACGTGGGGCTGTATCTGACAGGAACCTGAGGGGCTGGCCTGGGAGGGGATTGGGGCCCGGCTTCCTGAAGGGAGGATGGGCTAAGGCAGGCACACAGTGGCGGAGAAGATGCCCTCCTGGGCCCGCTTCATGGTCACCTCCTGCCTCCTCCTGGCCCCTCAAAACCTGGCCCAAGTCAGCAGCCAAGGTGAGGTGCACGGAGGGTGGAGATCACCTATGCCCAGGAAGAGGGAGCCCTGGGAGGTGATGCAGGGCCCTGGGAGGTGATGCAAGGCCCTGGGAAGGGAGGTAGAGTAAGAGGCTCTCCTGCTGGTCCCCTCCTCTTCCACGTAAACATGCCTGGGAGGACCCAGGGCCAACTCACCAGCTGTTCCTTAGATGTCTCCTTGCTGGCCTCGGACTCAGAGCCCCTGAAGTGTTTCTCTCGAACATTTGAGGACCTCACTTGCTTCTGGGATGAGGAAGAGGCAGCACCCAGTGGGACATACCAGCTGCTGTATGCCTACCCAGGGTAGGTGCTGGACTGTGCCCCACTCCCCATATATCCATCTGTCCCTGCACTTAGCTGAGTCCCACACCAGCAGCTTTCCTGCCCATCCGAGGATCACTCTGAATACAAGCCCTAAGTACCTAGTTTTTGAACAGATGTGCTTTGGATATATGTGGGCCCCAACTCCAGCCCTACATAACCCCTAATCCCACCTATCCCAGGCATTAAGAAGAAAAATGGCAGTACTAGAGACAAAAGTTGGGCATGAGCCCAGGTCTGGGTCCTCAGGGCTCTGCCTGGTGGCTGTGTAGGAGGGATCTCTGCTATGCCAACAGGGAGAAGCCCCGTGCCTGCCCCCTGAGTTCTCAGAGCATGCCCCGCTTTGGAACCCGATACGTGTGCCAGTTTCCAGCCCAGGAAGAAGTGCGTCTCTTCTTTCCGCTGCACCTCTGGGTGAAGAATGTGTTCCTAAACCAGACTCGGATTCAGCGAGTCCTCTTTGTGGACAGTGTGGGTAAGAGCCATCCTCCCGTCACCTGGCCCCCTCCACTTGCTGCCCCCAGTCCAGCTCCTGGAATCAGACTTATCTGTGCCCTTCCAGCTCAGCACGGATACCCCTATTAACAGACCCCCGAGGCACCCCAAGACTCCCTTGTCATTCCTCCCAGCCTTGGCATCTAGAGCTAGAACTGCCCCACATATCATTTCACACCAGGGACACCCTGGTCCTCCCATCATCAACAAATCATTTATTCATCCATTCAAGAGTTACAGAATACCTACTGTGTGCCAGACACTGGGCTACGTGATGGGATATGGAGAAAAAGGGATCCCTGCTTCCAAGAAGCACTGAGTCTTGCTAGCCATCATAGTGCAATGAAGTCACTGTTCTCATGAGGGAAGAACAGAATCAGGAGGCTCCCTAGCCTTCCCTCCAGGAGAATGACAGCCTACAATTTTTGAATCCAGAAGCTGCCCCAATTCAGCCCCCAGCACCCCTCTCTGCAGTCCAGAGGCTGAGCCATAGACTGTGGTACTCAGAGTTCTGATGTGCCCTGTCTCGCCCTTAGGCCTGCCGGCTCCCCCCAGTATCATCAAGGCCGTGGGTGGGAGCCAGCCAGGGGAACTTCAGATCAGCTGGGAGGCCCCAGCTCCAGAAATCAGTGATTTCCTGAGGTACGAACTCCGCTATGGCCCCAAAGGTCTCAAGAACTCCACTGGTCCCAAGGTCATACAGTTGATCGCCACAGAAACCTGCTGCCCTGCTCTGCAGAGGCCACACTCAGCCTCTGCTCTGGACCAGTCTCCATGTGCTCAGCCCACAATGCCCTGGCAAGATGGACCACAGCAGACCTCCCCAACTAGAGAAGTATGCTGACCTTCTTCTGCCTCACCTCCTATCTCCTACCTTCAATCTTGCCCCAGGAAAGGACAGACCATACTTTGGGGATTCCAGACCTGGGTTCGTCCTTGGAGAGTTAGTATAGGCTCAGATATGAGCCATGTCCACTTAGGGGCTTCCTACTTTGGGTCATTCCCACTGATAAAAGTGAAGCCTTTCAGGCCTCCAAATTAATGGAGATTTCCCAACAAAACCCTGAACACCACCTGAAACCCACCAACTTGGCCCCTGATCTGTGTGTATATCTATTCAGCAAGGAGCTGAGCTCCTCTCCACAGGGATGATGTGCAAATATAAGGGTTGGAGGTTGTCTCAGCTGACAGGCAGATCTAGATTGTGAAGCTGGGATTTTCCTCCCAAGGCTTCAGCTCTGACAGCAGGGGGTGGAAGCTGCCTCATCTCAGGACTCCAGCCTGGCAACTCCTACTGGCTGCAGCTGCGCAGTGAACCTGATGGGATCTCCCTCGGTGGCTCCTGGGGATCCTGGTCCCTCCCTGTGACTGTGGACCTGCCTGGAGATGCAGGTGAGTCAACAAAGGAATAGGGAGATGGGGAGGAGATAAAAGAAGATCTCTAGGGAAGCCTGGGCTGGATCTGAAGCTCTGGGAACCAGGATCCTTCCTGATGATCTCGAACTTGCCATTGGACAGGATGAACTATGTTCAGGGAAAGAAGAGAGAATAGGAGTCCATGTTCTAAGTTGTATGTGTAGAAATGGTCCGAACACCCTATACAGTAGGGGCACACGGACCCTGATGGGACTTACTTCTTTGACTTTAGTGGCAATTGGACTGCAATGCTTTACCTTGGACCTGAAGAATGTTACCTGTCAATGGCAGCAAGAGGACCATGCTAGCTCCCAAGGTTTCTTCTACCACAGCAGGGCACGATGCTGCCCCAGAGACAGGTGAGAGCTGAACTGCTGATTGAGGTTGGTGTCATGGGAGTGAGCCACAGACTTGCAGAAAAAAGGAAGAGAGTGTTCTTGGTCCTCTTCACTCTCCTCCCTTGTCCCAAAACCATACAGCTTTCAATGCTCTCTTATCTATTCTCTCATCCTCCAATCGATATTTTATCTTCTCAACCCCTCTCTGTTCCCATTGGGAATGCTTTGGTTTAGTTCAGCCTTAGTCATGTCACTGGGACCATTGCAACAGCCTACAGTCGAATTCACCTCCAATGTATTCCCCATGCTGCTAACAGAGTGATCTTTGTTAAGCTCAAACTGTGTATGACCTTGGTAAAGCTCTAACTTTGCATGGTCTCCCCCTACTCAAATATGTACTGCAATTTCTCATTATCAAAGCCATAAAAAATTTAGCCTGGCCTTCAAAGACTTCCACCAAGCACCTCATTAATTCTTCATCCTCTCCATATCTAAATCTATAACCAAGTTGTATTGATTTTACCTAACTCTAGAATCTGCCCAATTGTCTATCACTGCCGTTATCCTACTACAACTCATCATCAATTCTCTCTTCAGCTACTGAAAAGATGTAGTAACTGACCACCCTGAGTCTTCCAAGTAATTCTTCACACAGGTGCTGAAGGGAACTTTTTGTTTTGTTCTGAGACAGAGTCTCACTCTGTTGCCCAGGCTGGAGTGCAATAGCACAATCTTGGCTCACTGCAACCTCCACCTCCTGGGATCAAGTGATTCTCCTGCCTCAGCCTCCC
>NW_012111586.1:1312441-1319583 GCF_000951035.1 Colobus angolensis palliatus
CAGAGTCTCGCTCTGTTGCCCAGGCTGGAGTGCAGTGGTGCGATCTCGGCTCACTGCAAGCCCCGCCTCCTGGGTTCATGCCATTCTGCTGCCTCAGCCTCCCAAGTAGCTGGGCCTACAGGCGCCTGCTACCATGCTTGGCTAATTTTTTGTATTTTTAGGAGAGACGCGGTTTCACCGTGTTAGCCAGAATGGTCTCAATCTGACCTCGTGATCCACCCGCCTCGGCCTCCCAAAGTGCTGGGATTACAGGCGTGAGCCACTGCACCCGGCCATACCTCTCCTTCTTGAGTACTTATCATAGTCACACTTTTATATTTACACTTTATATGATTATTTGGTTGACAATAAAAATCTCGCTGGGCCCAGTGGCTCACACCTGTAATCCCAGCACTTTGGGAGGCTAAGATGTGAAGATCACTTGAGGCCAGGAGTTTGAGACCAGCCTTCTGTGGTCCACTTGTATATCTGGCATATTCCCTCCTACAAAATTTCTTTTTTTTAATTAGCCAGGCATGGTAGCATGTGCCTGTATTCCTAGCTACTTGGGAGGCTAAGGTGGGAGGATGGCGTGAGCCTAGGAGTTTGAGGTTACCGTGAGCTATGATTGCACCACTGGACTCCAGCCTGGGCAACAGATCAAGATTTTGTCTCCAAAAAAATAATCTCTTAGATCTCCAATTGAGAAAGTCTGATCTTGACCAAATATGATCCATGAGGGCAAGATCAATGTCTGTTTTTATTCACCAATATACTCTCATCTACCAATAGTAGGTGCCCAGTAAAAAATTGTTGAACTAACGAATAATGAAAAAAAACACTATTAACTATTTAAATATATTCTTCCAGTTTTTTCTATGTATTTACATACATCTATATACAACATTTACATTTTATTATTTTTGAGATAGGGTCTTGCTCCATTGCCCAGGCTGGAGTACAGTGGCGTGATTATGGCTTACCGCAGCCTTGACCTCCCAGGCTCAAGCGATTCTCCCACCTGAGCCTCCTGATTAGCTAGGACTACAGGCATTTTCTTTCTTTTTTTTTAAAGTAGAGACAAGGTCTCCCTATGTTGCCGAGACTGGTCTCAAACTCCTTAGCTCAAGCAATCCTCCCATCTCAGCCCTGCTACCATGCCTAGCCTAATATTTAATTTTTTTTTTTTTTGAGACGGAGTCTCACTCTGTTGCCCAGGCTGGAGTGCAGTGGTGCAATATCAGCTCACTGCAACCTCCACCTCCTGGGTTCAAGCGATTCTCCTGCCTCAGCCTCCCAAGTAGCCGGGATTACAGACATGCACCACCACGCCTGGCTAATTTTTTGTATTTTTAGTGGAGACGGGGTTTCATCATGTTAGCCAGGCTGGTCTTGAACTCTTGACCTCAAGTGATCCACCCACCTCAGCCTCCCAAAGTGCTGGGATTGCAGGCATAAGCCACCACACCCATCCTAATATTTAATTTTTAAATATAAATTGGATTACATTATATATGTAGTTTACCTTTTTGCTTAAAAACATGTCTCAGAGATCATTACAAAAAGATGTACCTCATTCTTTTTAATCACTGCATAGATATCCATAGGATAGAGATGCCTGTGTGGACTAAAGAGTAGCAAAACTGAAGTCATCATTTCCTCTATCAAAACTTGCTTTTCCTGCCGGGCACAGTGGCTCACACATGTAATCCCAGCACTTTGGGAGGCTGAGGTGGGTGGATCATTTGAGGTCAGCAGTTGGAAATCAGCCTGGACAACATGGTGAAACCTCATCTCTACTAAAAATACAAAAATTAGCCGGGCGTGGTGGCACATGCCTATAGTCCCAGCTTCTTGGGAGGCTGAGGCAGGAAAAATGCTTGAACCGGGGAAGCGGAGGTTGCAGTGAGCCAAGTTCATGCCACTGCACTCCAGCCTGGGCGACAGAGAGAAGACTCCTGCTCAAAAAAAAAAATGTTTTTTTAAAAATTGCTTTTTCTTTATTGTCCCCGATCCTACCACGAACTCAGTTTTCCTGGACTGAAAAACAGAAATCATCCTGGACTTCTCTCATTCCTATACCCTCCAGGCCTAACCAGAAATAGTCTCGTCATTTTCACCTTTTCAATATTTCTTCAGTCGTCTCTTTCCCTCTATCTCACTGCCGCTACTCTATTTTCACATCCTCATCACTTAGCACATGAAAAACTACAAGAGTGTCATAATGGATTTCTCTGCTTCTAGTCGGCCCTCACAAATCCTTTCTACAGACTGTAGTTAGAATGATCCTCCTAAAGTACAAAGCTAGTTTAAGCACTTCCCTGCTTAAAATCCTTAAATGTCTACATAACTACTACAAAGTTAGCAGTAATTCAAGTTCAAGCTCCCCAGAAAGGCCATAAGGCCATCCGTGACATGGTCTGCAGTCTCACGTTTACCACTTACCACCAGGCCCTTTATGCAAAAACCATCTGCACCACTTAGAATCTCCCCCAAAGCACCACACTCTCTTATCTATGCACAACCATGTGCCTGGGATGCCTGTTTGTCCCTTTTGCCTATCCTATTTTTAGTCCAAAACTCAGTCTAAACATCGCCTTAACCAGGAAGCATTCCCTGACCCTCCTAGTCTGGGTTGGATGCTCCCCTTTGATGCTCCCAAGCCAGTCTATGCACATCACAGAAAAATAGCATGTTTGTTTTTCTGTCTTTCCCACTGAAATTAGAGCTCTTTGAAGCTTATTTCTCTATGCACTCATAGGGCCTGGCACAGTACCAATCGGCACATAGTATAAATTATTTGTTGATTAAATGGGTAAACATACCCATTTTAGTGATGGTGAGCCACTTAGGGGTTATAATCAAGAGGGAGACATGATTCAATTGTTCAATAAAGAATTATTGAGGGTGACTTTGTACAAGGCACTGGGGATAAATAGTACAACAAATAAAATGGAAAAGGGGCCAGGCTCAGTGGCTCACACCTATAATCCCAGCACTTTGGGAGGCCAAGGTGGGCAGATCACTTGAGGTCAGGAGTTCGAGATGAGCCTGGCCAACATGGTGAAACCCCATCTCTACTAAAAATACAGAAATTAGCCAGGTGTGGTGGTAGGTGCCTGTAATCCCAGCTACTCAGGAGGCTGAGGCAGGAGAATTGCCTGGACCCAGGAGGCAGAGGCTGCAGTAAGCTGAGATCGCACCACTGCACTCCAGCCTGGGCAACAAAGCGAGACTGTCTCAAAATACTTTTAAAAAGAAATAAAATGGAAAAGGTTCCAGCACTGTTGGGGCTTACATTAGTAGAGGGGAGGGGAAAAGGAGCGGGAGACAAGTAAGTAAAGAAATAAAGGAACAAAGTTATAATAGAGACTAAAGGGGGGCGTGTGGTGGGTGGGGGGGGTGGGTACTGCTAATTTAGACTGAGTGGCCAGGAAAAGCCTCACCAGGGAGGTGACAGATAAGCCGAGATCTAAATGGCAAGAAAGAATGAGTCACATGAAGACCTGCAGTCAGAGCAATCCAGGGCAAAGGCAAAGTGCAAAGATAGCACATTCGGCATATCTGTAGCACAGAAAGAAGGCCTGTGTGGATAAAGGGTGATAAACTGGCATGAGAATCATAAGAGATGAGAATGGTGAGGCAAGGAGAAACCAAATCACAGACTCCCATAGGCCTGGTAAAGAGTTTGGGTTTTATTCAAAGTGGGATGAAGAGCTGCTAAAGGATTTTAAGCAGTAAACGATGACAATTTGATTTACATTTTTAAAAGATGTTTCTCTGTGAATAAATAAATGAGAGTAGAAGCAGAATCACCAGTTAGAAATTTGCCTTAATCCAAGCAAGGAATAATAGTGGCTTCATCTAACACAGCAGTGGTAAAGATCAAAATCAATGGATTTGTGACATTATATTCTGTACATTATCACATCAACATTTGTGGAAACAAATTCTGGTAGCCATGTGGAGAACAACTTGAAGGTAGTGGCAAAAACAAAAGCAGAAAAGCCAGTTAGGAGACTATTGTAATAATCTAATAGCAAAATAACACATAGGGGAGAGTAGGAGGAATGACGTATGAGAACACGTTAAAAATATAGGATATTTTTCTCCAGAAAGATGAGGGTTCTTTAATCTTTGAAACAATCCTGTGAGGTTGGTATCATTAACTCATTTTGCAAATAGAAGGAAACTGGAGCAGAAATAAACCAAGTAATTTGCCCAAAGTTATACAAAGGTAAGCCAAGACCTGAACTCTTGGTGAAAACTCATGCTGTTTTCACATATCATGCTAGGTCTTTCCTCAAAGGGAAGAGGCCAGACACCAAAGCTGACTTCAGAAAACATCATGGCAAAATAGCAAAAACAAATGATCAAATGAACAAAGGAAAAAAAAAACCAAAACATCATGGCATAAAGACAGAGGGAAAGCTCTAGAGGCTCCTCGAAGGAAGGAGTTAGATGATAATCCCTGCAGGCCATCATTCTTGTGGGATGGGAAGCCTTGGGATTAGTCTCTGGGGCAGGCCTGATTCAATGACTCTGTGGGGCTGGGTCTTAGGTACCCCATCTGGGAGGACTGTGAAGAGGAAGAGAAAACAGATCCAGGATTACAGACCCCACAGTTCTCTCGCTGCCACTTCAAGTCACGAAATGACAGCGTTATTCACATCCTTGTGGAGGTGACCACAGCCCCGGGTGCTGTTCACAGTTACCTGGGCTCCCCTTTCTGGATCCACCAGGCTGGTAAGAACTTTCTTCCCCATTCTTCCCACATAGTTCCCAGCCCCACTGAATCTGACCCTGTGCCCAGGATCCCCAACTCTGACCCTTCTGACCAATGGTTCTGGTGGCACGACACCTCGTACACAGAAGGACTTAAGCTGCTCCCTGCTGACATCCCTGTAGTGCGCCTCCCCACCCCAAACTTGCACTGGAGGGAGATCTCCAGCGGGCATCTGGAATTGGAGTGGCAGCACCCATCGTCCTGGGCAGCCCAAGAGACCTGCTATCAACTCCGATACACAGGAGAAGGCCATCAGGACTGGAAGGTATGGTCAAGCAACAAATGCCCACAGACCTCACTACGCAGGGGATCCCTGGGGTTGGCCATGCCTGTTAGCAGGAGTGAAAGTGTCTATGTATCCAGTCTCTGCTAGTGTATCTATGTTTATCAGATTCAACTGGTATCTTAGTCTCTTGAGTATCCGATACCTCTGGCTACTCCTACTTAACATTTCTCTTCCCTTTGTCTTTGGGATATCAGTCTTCCCTGATTTTCCTCCTACCTCTCTGACTGAACTTTCTCACTCTCCTCTCCTGTCTCCTCCTTGCCAGCCTTCCACAAAATGCTGTGCTTCCTAGAGTCTCATCCTAGGCTCTTTTCTCCTCTGATAAAAAAAAAAAAAAACTTCTCCCCAGGTGAGTGCTTCAACTCCATGGTTTCAATGGCCATACATTACAATCGCAATTTTACCATTCTAATTCCCATATGGAAAGGAATTTACAAACCACAGGCAAATTACCAAAACGTTTGAAGTCTGTTTCCTCATTGGTGAAATGGGGATGAAGCTATCTACCTTATGGAGTTATAGTAAAAATTAAATACTATATCTAAATACTAGCATAAGGAAGGTGCCCAATATACGTTACTTAAATATTAGTTTGTCAACTTTTATTCTCATTTGCCACACATATATACAACTATGTGCAACATCTTATGGTTCCACCAAAACTTCCTCCCCCTGGACATTTCAGACTCAGTCTATCCAGAATGGAACTCCTCTTCCTCCTGAAGCTTTACTTTTTTATTGTGATAAAACTTACATACAACAAAGTGTACAAATAGTCTGTACATGTGTATACATCCATGTAACCATAACCAGGATCAAGACATAAATTATTTCCAGCACCTCAGAAGCTCCCAATGCCCCGCCACATCCCCCGCCACCAAGGGTAATCACCATCCTGACATTACCATTGATTCATCTGGACTGTTGTTGAACTCTGTAAAATGGAACCCTAAAGTATATCTTCCTCAAACTTACTTCTCTTCTGTTTCCTGTCTCTGACAATGGCACCACTACTTACCCAGTACCCAAGCCTGGAAGCACCCTTGACTCTTCTTGCTCTTCCCTTATCCCTTCCCCTTACTCATCAACAACTAAGTTGATGGCAATAACGTACTAACAGTCCTCAAATTCCTACCAGGATTGCCTTAGCCTTATCTGTGACCATCCAGCCTTGTCATCCAGGCTTTTAGCACGCTAAACTACTCTGTGGCACAAAACCAAGCATTAAATGCTTCTCTGGACTTCCATGGTGCCTTGCACTAATTAATTTGTTGTGATTATTTCCCTGTTTGGATGTCTCCCTCATTAGACATGTAAGAGACGGTGCTTTATTGCTTTCTCCCCAGTGCTTACTTAACCCAATGTTTGAAGTATCACACAGTTCATAAATGTTTGCTGTCTTCCTGCTTGTACACGTGATGCTTGTACCCCAGCGCCTAACGCAAATCTGGCATCCTCCGCAGCATAAGTATTATTTGTGGCATGGTCAATGTGACTCTGAATGTATCTGTTTCTGGGGGTGTCCATCGCCCGACCTGGAGTTGTGAGAGCACACGGCAGGGTGTGTGTGTACCGGGATCCTTGCCGAGGGTGTACCTGGGTGTTGGTGTTAGGATACGTAGCTCTCTGAGGTGAGGTCTGGCGCCTTTCTCTCGGGCAGAGCGTGATCCTGTTGGGGAGAGGCTCTCGGTTAGGGCGCTCTATCCTGTTTCTGCCGGGAAGCGTGTTTTATGCCGGTGGGGCTCTTTGTGGGGATCTCCGACAGCCTGGGGATTCGGAGCTGTAGGATTTGGGTCAAACAGACGCCCAGCTGTCGAAGCCCCGACGCCGGGCCACCGCACACTTCTTTGTGCAGGTGCTGGAGCCGCCTCTCGGGGCCCGAGGAGGGACCCTGGAGCTGCGCCCGCGATCTCGCTACCGTTTACAGCTGCGCGCCAGGCTCAATGGCCCCACCTACCAAGGTCCCTGGAGCTCGTGGTCGGACCCAGCTAGGGTGGAGACCGCCACCGAGACCGGTGAGGAAGGCCCCGGCCGCGCCAAAGCCGCACAGCGCCTGCGCCAGGGACGGGGCGCCGGGTGCGGGAGGGACCG
>NW_012111586.1:1319803-1326477 GCF_000951035.1 Colobus angolensis palliatus
CTCCTAGCCTGGATCTCCTTGGTGACCGCTCTGCTCCTAGTGCTGGGCCTCAGCGCCGTCCTGGGCCTGCTGCTGCTGAGGTGGCAGTTTCCTGCACACTACAGGTACCACCCCCGCCAGGCAGGAGACTGGTGGTGGACCGGGCGGAGCCGGAGGCCTCTAAACAGGCATTCTCGGTTCGCTCTGTGACCCCAGATCTCCGGTCACCGCCCATGCGCACCTACGGCTTCGTCGCTTCCTGCACGTCTCCTCTGGGACTAGCCGCGACTCCTTACACTCTTTAACACGCCCACTATACCGCACACCTCGAACAGCCCCGCCTCCTGCTGCTCACCTTGGCGACTAGGCCACCGTCCACCCTTCAGTCAAACTGCCCACTCCACCCCCATCCAATTGGCCATCAGGTCCCACCTCCTAAACCTAGTCCAAACAATGGCCCCCTTTCTGCGGACACGACCTGACTCACTGAAACAGAACCTCTTCCCCCTCCGATCTAGCCTCACACAGCCACCAGAATAATCTTTCTAAAATGCGCACATGAACCTATCAATTCCCTCCTTAAATCCCTTTAATAGCTCCCAGGATTTAGTCCAGGCTCCCCATGATGACAAGCGAGGCTCTGCAAAATCGACCCCTGCCAGCAAGCTCTTCAGCCTCTTCTACCCTGTGCATCAGCCTTTCCAAACTGGTTTTCTCCACAAGTCAGGTTTTACTTCTCAGTGCCTTTGCACATAATGTCCCCTCTGCCCGAAATAGCCTCCCTGTCTGACTAAACCCATTCATCTGTAAATAACTTTCTTCACCAACTCATAAGAAACCTTTCCTGACCCTCCCCCGTTTGGCCGCTGCTTTGTGCTCCAATACAGTACCAGTAGTGTTTTACTGTGTTTATTTCTTTATATATCTTCCCTATTATACCTTACTTGGTCATCTTTAAATCCTTAGCACAGTGCCTGCCAAAAAGCAGGCCCTTAAATAAATGTTATTAATGAGTGACTCATTTATGTGGGAAGACGAAGGCTGAGGAGAAATGCCATTGGAGGCTATAAACATGAAGGGTAGAATGCATCCCACCTCCGTCCTTCATCTGCTGCTTCTTGAAGACTTAGCTCAGAAGTCAGCTCCTCCAGATGGTGTCTTTTGATGGTCCTGGGTTGGTTCAGGTGCCACTCTCGTGGGCTACCATCTCCCTCTGAACATACCTCTCTTTGAACTTTTAATCTGCCCATATATATGAGCAGACTGAAAGGTAGCCTCCATGAAGGTAACCAGATCCAACAAAAAAGTTGGAGAAGTAGGAGGAGGTGGTCTGCTGAGAAGGCATACTCAGTTCCTTTTCCCCAATTTACCAGGTAAGTGACACCTCCTCCTCTGGAGAGATATGAGTGAGGTCACTGAAGCAGCCTGAAATGTTCTGCTGACGTCCCTCCACATGGAAATACGAGGCTAAAGAATTGAGGTTCTGGCCGGGCGCGGTGGCTCACGCCTGTAATCCCAGCATTTTGGGAGGCCAAGGCAGGCGGATCACAAGGTCAGGAGATTGAGACCATCCTGGCTAACACGGTGAAACCCCGTCTCTATTAAAAATACAAAAAAACTTGACAGGCGTGGTTGTGGGTGCCTGTAGTCCCAGCTAGGCAAGAGAATGACGTGAACCTGAGAGGCGGAGCTTGCAGTGAGCCAAGAGGGCGCCACTACACTCCAGCCTGGGTGACAGAGCAAGACTCCGTCTCAAAAAAAAAAGAATTGAGGTTCCTCCAACACACCTTAATCCATATTCTTCCCAGATAACTTACTAATAAGCTCCACTGGTTTTATTCATTCATTCATTCATTCAGCTAATTTACTGAGCACATACTATGGGTCAGACACTATTCTACACCCTAGAAATATAGGAGTGAATAAATAGACAAACTCTCTGTTCTTGGGGACCATATGTTCTAGTGGGGTGAGACAGACAAAAAGAAATATATATAACAATACAATAAATGTACAACAAGTCAAGTGCTATAAAGAAAAATGAAGTACAGCAGGAGATAGCCTGTCATGGGGAAAGGAAGTGGTACTACAGTGGTCCCCTCTTATCCACAGTTTCACTTTTTGTGGTTTCAGTTACACGCGGTCAATTAAGGTCCGAAAAAAATTAAATGGAAAATTCCAGAAATAAACAATTCACGTATTTTAAATTGTAAGTAACATGATGAAATCTCTTGCCACGCCGCTCTGTCCCACCCGGGATGTAAATCATCCCTTTGTCCAGCATCTCCACGCTGTATATGCTCTCTGCCACACAGTCACTTAGCAGCTATCTTGCTTATCAGATTGACTCGTTGAGGTATTGCAGTGCTATGTTCAAGTAACCCTTATTTTAGTTAATAATGGCCCCAAAGAACAAGAGTAGTGATGTTAGCACATTATTATGCTTGTTCTATTTTATTATTAGTCATTGTTAATCTCTTACTGTGCCTAATTTATAAACTTTATCATAGGTATGTACGTATAGAAAAAACATCTGCTGGGAGTCTTGAAACATATCCCCTGCAGATAAAGGGGGACTACTGTGTTTCAGGCAGGGTAGTCAGGGATGACATTTGAACAGAAGCCCACAATGAGGTGAGGGAATGAATCCAGTGTTCCAGACAGAACAAACATTGGAATGTTTGAGGGAACTGCAGCACCCTTTGTTGAACCTGCCCACCACTGACTTCCCTCCCCTACCTGAGGTTTTCTTCTTACTCTACTCCCCTGCCTGACTTTGTTGCCTTGACCATGCTGTTATCTCTCCAAGTCATACTCCCTGGCCTCACTGCTCCCCCACCCCAACTGCTTTCCTCCTCCACACCAATTTACTGCCATGGCTCAATCTGCTTCTCTTCTCCCCCAGGAGACTGAGGCATGCCCTGTGGCCCTCACTTCCAGATCTGCACCGAGTCCTAGGCCAATACCTTAGGGACACTGCAGCCCTGAGTCCGGTGAGTGAGGTTCCCTCCCCTGTGCCCACCACTAACCCTGCCTGGTACTGGATCTTTGCCCCAACAACACAACTTGTTCAAGGTCCTTGCCCTACCAGCGTGCCATACCCCAGCACTACCCCAGCCCTTCTCCTTCCTGTACAGTCCAGCCCCTCCTCCCACAGGATCTGCTCTAATCCAATGCCTCTCCTCATCTCTCCCAGCCCAAGGCCACAGTCTCAGATACCTGTGAAGAAGTGGAACCCAGCCTCCTTGAAATCCTCCCCAAGTCCTCAGAGAGGACTCCTTTGCCCCTGTGTTCCTCCCAGTCCCAGATGGACTACCGAAGATTGCAGCCTTCTTGCCTGGGGACCATGCCCCTGCCTGTGTGCCCACCCATGGCTGAATCAGGGTCCTGCTGTACCACCCACATTGCCAACCATTCCTACCTACCACTAAGCTATTGGCAGCAGCCTTGAGGACAGGCTCCGCACTCCCAGTTCCCTGGACAGAGCTAAACCCTCAAGACTTCTCTGTGAACTTCCATACCCTACCCCCACAACACAAGTACCCCAGACCTCACCTCCATCCCCCTCTGTCTGCCCTCACAATTAGGCTTCATAGCACTGATCTTACTCTACTGCTGCTGACATAAAACCAGGACCCTTTCTCCACAGGCAGGCTCATTTCACTAAGCTCTTCTTTTACTTTCTCTCTCCTCCTTAATGCCAAACACCTTGAAAACAAGCCTTCACTTCCCCACACTCCCCATTTACTCTTCAGACTACTTCAATTAGTTCCCCTACTACACTTTGCTAGTAAAACTGCCCAGGCAAAGTACACCTCAAATCTTCTAATTCCAAGATCCAACAGGATCTCATTAATCATCAGTTCCTTTGATCTCTCTGTGAGATTTGTCATGACTGACTACTCACTTTTCCTTTAAATTCTTTCCTACCTTGGTCCTGCCTCTTTGAGTAGACTAGTAGTTTTTTTTGTTTGTTTGAGACAGGGTCTCACTCTGTCACCCAGGCTGGAGTGCAATGGCGCGATCTCAGCTCACTGCAACCTCCACCTCCTGGGTTCAAGCAATTCTTGTGTCTTGGCCTCCCTAGTAGTTGGGATTACAGGTGCACATCACCACACACAGCTAATTTTTTTTTTTTTTTCGAGGCAGAGTCTCACTCTGTCGCCAGACTGGAGTGCAGTGGCGTGATCTCGGCTCACTGCAACCTCCACCTCCCAGATTCAAGCAGTTCTGCCTCAGCCTCCCAAGTAGCCAGGATACAGGCGCCTGCCACCACACCTGACTAATTTTTTTGTATTTTTAGTAGAGATGGGGTTTTGCCACATTGGCCAGGATGCTGTCAATATTCCTGACCTCATGATCCGCCTGCCTCAGCCTCCCAAAGTGCTGGGATTACAAGTGTGACCCACCGCGCCCGGCCCCAGCTAAGTTTCGTATTTTTAGTAGAGACAGGGTTTTGCCATGTTGTCCAGGCTGCTCTTGAACTCCTAACCTCGGGTGATCCACCCACCTTGGCCTCCCAAAGTAATGGGATTACAGGCATGAGCCACTGCACCCAGCTGAGTGTACTAGTAGTTAAGAGAATAAACTAGATCTAGAATCAGAGCTGGATTGAATTCCTGTCCTTCACATTTGCTAGCTGTGTAACCTTGGGCACATAACTTAATGTCTTTGAGCCTTAGTTTTTTCATCTATAAAACAGGGATAATAACAGCACCCCACAGAGTTGTGACAAGGATTGAGGTAATCTAAGTAAAACACAGTACCTAGGACATAGTAAATGATTAATATATCTGAACTACTCTGGTAATTATTCCTTCTTACTCTCTTCTAGCATTTCTTCCAATTATTACAGTCCTTCAAGATTCCATTTCTTAACAGAGTCTCCAATCCCATCTATTCTCTGCCTTTACTATATGTTGACCATTCCAAAGTTCTTATCTCTAGCTCAGACGTCTACTACAGCACTGTGATGCTTTATGCAACTAACTGTTTTTTTTTTTTGGAGACGGAGTCTCACTCTGTCGCCCAGGCTGGAGTGCAGTGGCCGGATCTCAGCTCACTGCAAGCTCCGCCTCCCAGGTTCAGCCTCCTGAGTAGCTGGGACTACAGGCGCCCGCCACCTCGCCCGGCTAGTTTTTTGTATTTTTTAGTAGAGACGGGGTTTCACAGTGTTAGCCAGGATAGTCTCGATCTCCTGACCTTGTGATCCGCCCGCCTCGGCCTCCCAAAGTGCTGGGATTACAGGCTTGAGCCACCATGCCGGCCCAACTAACTGTTTACATGTCTGTCCCCTGCTACTAGATTGTGAGCTCCTTGAGGGAAAGGACCATGATTTATTTGTCCTTTTCCCCCAGCACCTAGAGTAGTGCTTGCTGCATGATAGTAGGCCTTCAATAAATTTTCTCTAAATGAATGAAATCTTTCTGGGCAAGGTTACCTTAATCCCATGCCAGCTGTTCTCATCCTCTAAACCATTCACAGGCAGTAGTAAATGTGCTCAGACCACTCTGGTTATGGACTCTCCTAACACATTCTAATTCTCAAACAAATGGTTTTGTTGTCATTGTTGTTTTTTGTTGGCTCCAAACATACCCACTGTATCAGTCAGGGTCTTGGCAGAAATAGATGACACACTCAAATTGGGTAATATGATGAGAGTGTAATAAAGGGCAAACAGTATTTACAAAGATGAGGGCAAGATTTGGGAAAACCATCAAGGAATAGTGCAAGTGCCTCTGAGGCTAACAACAACAAGGTGCTGGCACTAGCCCTAGGCATCAAGGGGTAAGGGAGGGAGTGGCTCCCAGATCACCAGAGAGTAGCTGTAAAACAGGGCTGCCTGGAAGGAGTCATGGCCTTTCTTTGGTGGAGGGATGTGGCCAGCCTATGGGCAGGTGGCAATGAGAGAGCCAGGGAGATAGACAGCTCAATTTCATGCTCCTCCCATTCCAGTCTTGGGTCCCTAGGAGTAAAGTCAGAGCCTTTCACATGGCTGGGGAGGAATTATGGAGATTGGGTATACTGGATGTCATCCATTTGTCCCACCCAGACCTATTCTCCATTGTTCTCCATCTTGTCCTATGCTTAGCAAGGCTGATTCATATGGCCTGCATCAAAATCAAAGCATTCTCTCGGGCTTTGGTTTCTGCTTGGGTTCCAACAATAGGAGGATATTATGGATTGAATGATATTCTCCTCCTCTCCTTCAAATTCACATGTTAAAGTCTTCTTCTTTTTTTTTTTTTTTTTGGCCGGGCGCGGTGGCACACACTTGTAATCCCAGCTACTTGGGAGGCTGAGGCACAAAATCACTTGAAACTGGGAGGGAGAGATTACAGTGAGCCAAGACCATACCACAAAAAAAGACAAAAGTCTTTTTTTTTTTTTTTTGAGAAAGGTCTTCACTCTGTCTCTGCTGGAATGCACTGCTGGAATGCAGTGGTGTGGTCATGGCTCACTGCAGCCTCAAACTCCTGGTCTCAAGCAACCCTCCCACCTTAGCCTCCCAAGTAGCTGGGACTACTGGACTTACAGGTGTGCACCACCAACTTGGCTAATGTTTTCTGTTTTTTTTGTTTTGTTTTGTTTTGTTTTTTAGATGGAGTCTCGCTCTGTCACCCAGGCTGGAGTGCAGTGGCCGGATCTCAGCTCACTGCAAGCTCAGCCTCCTGCCATTCTCCTGCCTCAGCCTC
>NW_012111586.1:1326527-1338949 GCF_000951035.1 Colobus angolensis palliatus
GCCATTCTCCTGCCTCAGCCTCCCGAGTAGCTGGGACGACAGGCACCTGCCACCATGCCCGGCTAATTTTTAAAATATTTTTAGTAGGACGGGGTTTCACCGTGTTAGCTAGGATGGTCTCAATCTCCTGATCTGGTGATCTGCCCGCCTCAGCCTCCCAAAATGCTGGGATTACAGGCATGAGCCACCTCACAGGCCTGTTTTCTGTATTTTTTTAGAGACAGGGTGATACTATGTTGCCCAGACTGGTCCCTAACTCTTGGGCTCACGCAGTCCTCTGGCCTTGGCCTTCCAAAGTGCTGGGATTACAAGTGTAACTCACCACACCGAGCCAGATGTTGAAGTCTTAACTCCCAGTACTTCAAATATCACCTTATTAGGAAATAGGGTCATTGCAGATATAATTAGTTAAGATGAGGTCAGGGCCCTAATTCAATGTGATTGGTATTCTTATAAAAAGAGAAAATTGGATACACATACACAAAGAAAGCCAAGTGAAGATGAAGGCAGAGAACAGGGTGATTCTTCTACAAGCCAAGGAATGACAAAGATTGCTGGCAAACCACCACCAGAAGCCAGGGGAGAGGCATGGAACAGATTCTTCCTCACAGTTCTCACACAACTCTCATGACACCTTGATCTGGAACTTCCAGCCTCCAGAATTGTGAGACAGCCAATTTCTGTCATTTAAGTCAGTTTGTGGTACATTTTAAGCCAGTTTGTGGTACTTTATTACAGTAACTTTAGCAAACGAATACAGAGGATATCAGGGGATGGGCTACACAAGTCGCCTATGCTTGCCGGCTTCCTGTTCTCCCTATTTCATTCTTTCTGCAACTCCTCCAAAATGGATCTCAGGCCACCCACTTTCCTGATCCTGCTCTCTCCAAAGTCATCGGGGATTTGATTTTCAATGGACAAATCTGACCCTTTCTGTCATCATTTCACTTGACTACTTTACATCATATTAGAGTATCTCCGACTTCAAGATCCATGTTTGGATAATTTCCATTGCCTTCATTCATTCCTTTATTATTATTATTTTAAGACAAAATCTCCCTCTGTCACCCAGGCTAGAGTGCAGTGGCGTGATCTTGCTCACTACAACCTCCGCCTCCCAGGTTCAAGCGATTCCCCTGCCTCTGCCTCCCGAGTAGCTGGGATTACAGGCATGCACCACCACACCTGGCTAATTTTGTACTTTATTAGTAGAGACAGGGTTTCGCCACATTGGCCAGACTGGTCTTGAACTACTGACCTCAAGTGATCTCCCCGCCTCGGCCTCCCAAAGTGCTGGGATTACAGGAGTGAACCACCACACCTGGCCCAAATCCTTTATTTTTAAATGTGCAAATTCCCTGAGGTTATACCTTTTATCCCTCTCTACAGCTACCATTAGTCCAGAAGTTGCAAATTATTGCCATATTCCCCCGCTCAGATATGTTTTATTTGGTCCTTCCCTACATAGAAACCCCACAGGTTCCACAATGCCTAGCAGATAAAATCCAAAGTCCTTAGCTTGACATTTAAGACCCTGACCAACTTGACATGAGACAAACTTTTCTGTTTTCTGGGAACTCCCCACCTCTAACATAAGTATATCCAATTCCTCATTTTCCAAGGTAATTGGAAATAGAGAATGCAAAGTCTTCAAGTCAAAGATAATAACATTATCTGTCAGCATCAGAGTGGACTTTAGGCTAATGATTGAAAACTTGATTTTTCCAGCCTCTTTCTGGGACAGTATAGCGTATTGTTAGGATTGCAGGGATTAGTCAGATAGTTTGAATCCTGGGCTCCCCTACTTATTATTGGCTGCAAGCCTTTGGGCAAGTTTCTAATCTTTCTGACCCAGTTTCTTTTTTCTGTAAAGGGAAGATAGGCTATCTATCTGCCTTATTGGGATTAAGGATTGAACTCGATTATGTATGTAAACTTTTTTTTTTTTTTTTGAGACAGAGTCTCCCTGTGTTGCCCAGGCTGGAGTGCAGTGGTGCTATCTCTGCTCACTGCAACCTCCGCCTCCCGGGTTCACGCCATTCTCCTGCCTCAGCCTCCCGAGTAGCTGGGACTACAGGCGCCCGCCACCACGCCCGGCTAATTTTTTGTATTTTTAGTTTTTTTAGTAGATACAGGGCTTCACCGTGTTAGCCAGGATGGTCTCGATCTTCTGACCTCGTGTTCCGCCGGCCTCGGCCTCCCAAAGTGCTGGGATTACAGGCGTGAGCCACTGCGCCCGGCCTGTAAACTGATTTAACACAGTAGTTAGATGGTCCATAAATGGTACCATTATTATTTTTATGATTGCTGCTCCACCCCTGAGCACATTCATACAATTCACTCAAGTCATTATTAGAGCACTGGACTGAATGGAGTCAGACCTAGATTCCCACAAACTTCTTTGTATGACCTCGGGCACATGCCTCCCCTGGGCCTCGGTTTCTCCATCTGTAAAATATGGATTTGTTGTCGGGGTGGGGAGGGTGCACCACGCACAGATTAGACTAATGGATCTCTAAGGTCCTCATATCTCTTTAAAGCCCCAAGGGGGTAAGCCACAGTGCCTCCTGTAGGGCAGTCTAAGCTTATCTTCAGATAGGCAGGTTTGAATACCGATCCTTTTTCCTGACCTTAAGGAATTCATTCACCCTTTTCAAACTCATTTTCCCTGTTTGTAACAACAGCAGCAAACAAGACAAACACACGTTACTTCCTTTCTAGCAGGGTTCCTACCCAGCGCCAAGCAAAAGTGGAATGTACCCTAAGTAGCTCTGGCCTTCTTCCTGCTCCCTAGCTTCCCAATTCCGTCCCCTGCCCCGCTGCCGCCCGCGGCTCTCCTTTCCCTCCTAGAACAGCTCAAGCGCCTTGGTCACCTCCATCGGGTTCTGCACCGAGTTCTGCATCATAAATACGACCCTCGTGTAGGATTTAAGTGTGAACTTCTGCAGGCTCTCGGACCCTGAAGCACCCGGGGCCAGACATTCCGAGCTCGCGGCGGTAGAGGGGACGCAGAAGAACAAATCGGGACGACTCGAGGACGCTGAGACAGACCAGGCCCGCCCCGAGACATCCCCGACCGCTTTCCAGCGCCAGTTCTCTGGGGCCGGCTCCCAAGTCCCTCTCGCACCCTTCAAATCGCGCTCCGCGGCTGGATTCTCGTGATAGCTGAGACTTGTCCTGGAAGGCCCGCCCCCTTCGCCGGAGAGGCCAATGGGCGAGGGCAACAGTTGCGACGGTTGGGTTTTGAAGGAGCCAATGGGCGCTCGGAGCGGAGAGTTTAAGAGGCGTAAGCGAGGCGTGTTAAAGCCGGTCGGAACTGCAACTTGCTCGGGAGGGCACGGTGAGAGGCGGCGGGGCTGAGCCTGGTTCGGGCCGTGGCCAGGGGGAGGGGGTGCTAGGCCGGAAGGGGCTGCAGCCCAGGGTGGCCCTGATTGTGTGGCCGGCCAGGAGCGAAGGGGTCCTTTGCTGTCCCCTGAGCACCGTCGCCTCTTTTCCTCCAGGGCTCCGCAGGCACCAACTGCAAGGACCCCTCCCGCTGCGGGCGTTCCCATGGCACAATTCGCGTTCGAGAGTGACCTGCACTCGCTGCTTCAGCTGGATGCACCCATCCCCAATGCACCCCCTGCGCGCTGGCAGCGCAAAGCCAAGGAAGCCTCAGGCCCGGCCCCCTCACCCATGCGGGCCGCCAACCGATCCCACAGCGCCGGCAGAACTCCGGGCCGAACTCCTGGTCAGTGAGGTGCCAAAGGGACTGGGTGAGAGCAGCCTTCATACTTTCTCCCCCCCGGGAGCCTGGTCAGACTGTCTTCTCTTTCTCCGCCCCAGGCAAATCCAGTTCCAAGGTTCAGACCACTCCTAGCAAACCTGGCGGTGACCGCTATATCCCCCATCGCAGTGCTGCCCAGATGGAGGTGGCCAGCTTCCTCCTGAGCAAGGAGAATCAGCCTGAAAACAGCCAGACGCCCACCAAGAAGGTATGTGTCCCAGAGGGGCTTAAGGTACGGGACCAGACTGTTCTTTGGATAATACCATCTTGCTTCTCCACTACCCTTTATGCCAGGAACATCAGAAAGCCTGGGCTTTGAACCTGAACGGTTTTGATGTAGAGGAAGCCAAGATCCTTCGGCTCAGTGGAAAACCACAAAATGCGCCAGAGGGTAAGACCCGAAGTTCCTGGTTCCTGGAGGGAGGTGTCAGTTCATCTCCAGGGCTGAGCACAGATATCTGTCTGCTCTTCCTATCTAAGACTGAGGGCAAGGGAGGTGTTGATTTTCCCAGCGTCTAGACCCACTCTGTTGCCACAGGTTACCAGAACAGACTGAAAGTACTCTACAGCCAAAAGGCCACTCCTGGCTCCAGCCAGAAGACCTGCCGTTACATTCCTTCCCTGCCAGACCGTATCCTGGATGCCCCTGAAATCCGAAATGACTACTGTAAGTGCATCCTTCTCCTTGCCTCATGGATGGAGAAAGAGGGCCTGGGACCACACAAACAAGGAAGCTCATGCTCTTCTCTCCGCCTCTGACAGACCTGAACCTTGTGGATTGGAGCTCTGGGAATGTACTGGCCGTGGCACTGGACAACAGTGTGTACCTGTGGAGCGCAAGCTCTGGTGACATCTTGCAGCTTTTGCAAATGGAGCAGCCTGGGGAATATGTATCCTCTGTGGCCTGGATCAAAGAGGGCAACTACTTGGCTGTGGGCACCAGCAGTGCTGAGGTGCAGGTGAGACATGTCCTGTGCTGCCATTCACACCAGTCCCAATGGGCTTGCACAGCTGGAGGATATTAATGCCAAGTCCCAATCTCTGATCCTAGTGGGCTTCTCTCTCTAGCTATGGGATGTGCAGCAGCAGAAACGGCTTCGAAATATGACCAGTCACTCTGCCCGAGTGGGCTCCCTAAGCTGGAACAGCTATATCCTCTCCAGGTCAGTGGTTTTTGTTGGTCTATGGTAGTCTGATATTTGCCCACCCTACCCTTGACTATACAACCCTGAACTGAACTACCTCTGGCTTGCTTGCATTTGGTGCTGCCACAGAACCTGATTCCCTTCTCTCCTCCTGCAGTGGTTCACGTTCTGGCCACATCCACCACCATGATGTTCGGGTAGCAGAACACCATGTGGCTACACTGAGTGGCCACAGCCAGGAAGTGTGTGGGCTGCGCTGGGCCCCAGATGGACGACATTTGGCCAGTGGTGGCAATGATAACTTGGTCAATGTGTGGCCTAGCGCTCCTGGAGAGGGTGGCTGGGTTCCTTTGCAGACATTCACCCAGCATCAAGGGGCTGTCAAGGTGAGTAGGGTTGGGCTGAAGCCTCTGCAGACCCTCACCTATAATCTGGGGACTGTTAAGGGGAGAAGGGATGGTAGGATTGGACTGGGTTAATCTGTGACCCCCCGAGCTCCTTGTCTAGCTCTAGTACCTGCTGACCCCACCTTTATCCCATCTAGGCTGTAGCATGGTGTCCCTGGCAGTCCAATGTCCTGGCAACAGGAGGGGGCACCAGTGATCGACACATTCGCATCTGGAACGTGTGCTCTGGGGCCTGTCTGAGTGCTGTGGATGCCCATTCCCAGGTAATCTTTTGCCTGTTCCTGCCTCTCCCACATGCATTCTTACTGGGCATCCGCATCGAGAGCGCATCTATTCCAATGTCTTCACCAACTCGGTGCCTTGGTGATTCCTAAACTTCTAACTCATGAGCTTCATTTCCAACAGTCTGTGGCTATCTCCAATCCTATGTCCTATAGGCACCACTACCTTGATCTGTCCCAAATTAACCTTGTCACTTCCCCTTGCCTCCCTGAAATGTGTTCCTTCCTCTGTCACATTGCTTTGGAATGGCAGAACCTGCTCAGAAATCTGAAAAACCTCCTAGAATTTTTCATCCTCCTCACCAGGATCTATCAGTTTTACCTTAAAATATCATTGACATCTGTCCCCTCCCCTCAGCCTCATCCTTCCCAGTGGAGGCCCACTACAATGGCTTCCTCATTGGTGTCAAGCATTCTTTGTTATCTCCTGCAATGCATCCTCCATGCTGTGGTTTGTTACACTGTACTGTCCTTAAACCTGTGATGGCTTCTCATCACCTATGGCATATAATCCAAATCCATTAGAAAGATACTTGAGGCTCTTTCCTTCCACTCCCTTCACATTCAGCCTTCACTGTAGATACGGACTCTAGAGCCAGACTGCCCAAGTTAAAATTCTGGCTCCGTCATCTGCTAAACTTGAATGTAACCTTTGGCAACCTATTGAACTTCCTTCTGATTGATTCCTCATCTATACAAGGGATAATACAGACACTCCCCAATTTAAGTCCCAGTAAACTCATTGTAAAGTTAAAAAATGGTTACATCAGGGAGTGTCTATAATTTGCCTCTCAAGGAACTTTTGTATGGACTGTGATCATTCAACTCTGAGTCTGGAGCACGTGGCAGGGTGCCTAACACTAGAATGGGCTCAGTTCTGACTTAAGTAGCCTTGGCTGTATGTCATACCCACACCGGCTCCTTTCCACAGGTGTGCTCTATCCTCTGGTCTCCCCACTACAAGGAGCTCATCTCAGGCCATGGCTTTGCACAGAACCAGCTGGTTATTTGGAAGTACCCAACCATGGCCAAGGTGGCTGAACTCAAAGGTAAGTGGCTAGGTAAGAAGCCGGACATAAAAGGCCACATAATGTATGACTGAAATGTCCAGAATAGGCAAATCCACAGAAAAAACACATTAATGGTTGCCAGGGGCTGAGGAGAGAGGGTAATGGGAAGTGTTGAAAATGTCTTAGAATTAGTTTTAACAGTTGTACAATTTTGTGAATATACTAAAAACCACTAAACCGTATAGTTTAAAAGGATGCATTTTATGGTATGTGAATTGTATCTCAGTAACACCACTGAAAAAAGAGAGGAGGCCGGGCGTGGTGGCTCACACCTGTAATCCCAGCACTTTGGGAGGCCAAGGCAGGCCGATCATGAGGTGAATAGATAGAGGCCATCCTGGCTAACACAGTGAAACCCTGTCTCAAAAAAGTAGCTGGGCATGGTGGCGGGCACCTGTAGTCCCAGCTACTTAGGAGGCTGAGGCAGGAGAATGGCGTGAACCTGGGAGGCGAAGCTTGCAGTGAGCCCAGATCGCGCCACTGCACTCCAGCCTGGGCGACAGAGCAAGGCTCCGTCTCAAAAAAAAAAAAAAAAAAGAAAGAAAGAAAAAAAGGGAGGCATGTGCCTCCTTTATGGGAGGGCTACGGCTGCATCAGCATTCGTATGTACTGTTCTCATTTGCTCCAGGTCACACATCCCGGGTCCTGAGTCTGACCATGAGCCCAGATGGGGCCACAGTGGCATCCGCAGCAGCAGATGAAACCCTGAGGCTATGGCGCTGTTTTGAGTTGGACCCTGCGCGGCGGCGGGAGCGGGAGAAGGCCAGTGCAGCCAAAAGCAGCCTCATCCACCAAGGCATCCGCTGAAGACTAACCCATCACCTCAGTTGTTTTTTATTTTTCTAATAAAGTCATGTCTCCCTTCATGTTTTTGTTTTTTTTTTTTAATCTGTTTCAGCTAATCCCTCTTCTTTCATGACCTATGTCCCAGCAGCCTTCCTAGGGGCTCTACCAGGATCAGAGAGCTAGATATGCCCTCTGGGAGCCTGGACCATCCATTGCTCCTGTTTGTGGACAGGGCTAAGCATATTGTGTTCCCCCATCTCCTCCATTCACACATGTATACACACAGCCTCTGTGGTTTCCTCTGTCACTTTTAATTTAAGACACAAGTGAGTAAGCAGCCTCTACAGGCTGTATTCCCAGGCCCCCGCCCACCCTGACCTTTGGCCCAGAAGCTACTGCTTCAGTGTGTGGGGTGGAGGAGGGAGACTGGGTCCACAGTGACATTATTGCTGACCTCTTCTGTGAGAAAAAAAGCCACGAGACCCTTGTGGGGCCAGCCCTGAGTGCTCCTCTCCCAAGTTTAAGGCAGGGAGTGGGAAGTAACTGTACAGCCCTTTTAGCCCCCAGCTCTGGAGTGGCAGACAGCAATGAGGCCACATCCCTGGAGCTGGCCAGGGGAAGTGGGTGAGGAACCAAAGCCGTGGTCCCTGTAGAGCAGCTGTGGGGAGGGGAGGGCCAGTCCCCTGCTCAGTCCTGGCCACATAAGCCTTGGTCACAGGTGTAGGTGGAGAGAGCACTGACGGACGCTGCCCAAGGTGCAGTCAGTCCTGAGGCACTTAGGTGGGCGCCTATCTAGGCCATGCTTCTCAGTTGGCCTTGACCTTGGCAATACCTGGAGCTCCATTTTGCTGAAGTGCACGGGGCAGCCGCTTGCCCTTGGTATAAGAGTGATACCAGAAGTTGGAGAACAGCATGAAGAAGATGGTGCCATACATCCAGATGAGGTGAATAATGACTGGGTACTGGTAGTTACAGCTGGACATAAAGTAGTACTGGGAGATGTGCAGTGAGACCAGGACAAATTGGATCTAGGATAGATAAAGGCCAGGGTCAGAGGGAATACCGAGAGAACTAGAGGGGAAGAGCATGTAGAGAAAGAGAAATGTTGAGTGGAGAGAGATGGGGTCAAAGGTGAGACAGACTGGATAAAGGGAGGATCCAGGCTAGGAATGTGGGGGGATGGTTATAGGTAAGTCAGGCCAAGCCCCTCACCAGCTGAATGGCTGTCATGTGCTTTTTCCACCAAAGGTAGGGTTGAGCCACAGGGCCGATGGCAGACAATCCGTAGTACAGGTACATTATGACATGCACAGAAGAGTTTATCATGGCATGGAAAGAGCCCATTCCTCCTGTGAGTGGACAATAAGACAGGGTCAGCAGAGTCCAGCCTCTGGTGCCCACCCTTTCCCATAGTGGCCTTCACCACTCACCCGGGGCAATCTTTACCCCCCACCACCAGCTCCAGGGAAGCACAGAGTGATGGAAGACATGTAGGAAGGTCACCTGCCCGTCTTTCTTTCGGAGAATAAAGATCACCTGAGAGAAGAGTGAGGGAAGGGGATTCAGAACCTGGGCCTCTCCACCTCATTCTCCCCACAAGTTCTCACATCTCATATAACTACTTACTGTGTCCATCAGCTCAATGAACTTGGAGAAGAGAAAGAGCCAGGCCACCCGAACCATCTGCAAGAAGTTGGGATAGCCTTAGGACCTCATACACTATTCTAAGAGCCTCCCTAAATTGGGCCTTGAGCACAGGCCCCAAACTGGTCATATCTACCAGGTTGCTTACGACCTAGCCCCAGCCCCTACTTACCCTAAGTGCCTCAGGGCTGTTGGAATAGTCCACAGGGTCACAGCGCCAGGTATAGGTGCTCAGCCAGCCTGACATCAGGAACTAGGAAGGGATGTGGATTAGACCATCCTCTCCTGGGAAGGGAGAAGGGAAGTTCTCCCTTCCCAGCCATCCCTCCCCTTCGCTAGCTGAGGACATGAATCTGAACCTCTCTGGAAAGGAGAAATGCCATGCTCTGGCTCTATGGCCTGCTCCTTATCCTGCTGACAGAAATTAAAGCCCGGCATCCCAGGGGCCCACCTCATAGACAATGTAGAGGGAGAGTGCCACCAGTGAGAAGTTGTAGACGATCATGAAGCCACGGAGCTGGAACGGCTTTCGATTAGCCATGATGCGAGGCCCAAGTGACAGAACGAAGTACACGTAGGTCAGGAGGATGGAGGTCATTAGCAGAGGGGACCCCATCAGAGGGTAGCCCTGGATCCGGGGATCTATGAATAAGAGTCAAAGAATCAGGAAGAGTCACAGGGTTTGAAGGGTCTTCATTAGGTCTACAGACATGAGGTCAGGTCGCAAAGGGTCAAGGGGTTCATAGGAACTCTCCATTAGAAGACAGCCCTAGATCCAGGGATCCCAGGAAAGAAGAGAGGAAAGGGCTGGTGGACAGTGTCTTACCTGCGTGCTTCATCATCTCTTGGTACAAGTTCAGAACAGCCTCCATCCTGGCTCAGGACTCTGGGGAGGTACAGAGGGTAGATGTCAGACAGAGCCCACTGCACACCCCCATCCCACAGAGATAAGACACAGAACCAGACAAGAAAACTCCCAATGCCTCATTGCAGAAAGGACAGAACAGTGAAAGGAAGGAATTACTGGGAACTAGAGGGAGGAGGCAGTTTAGTTGAGGCATCTGCTCCCCACATGTCCTCCCTGCCTGGGAAGGGCTGTTCTACCCTTCCTCTCCACACCTTACTCTCCTCTCCTCTCCTCTCCACAGTTTCACTTCCTGGCCTCCTTTCCCCTCTTCCTCCACAAAATGACTCTCAATTCCAGGTCTCTCATTGGAGAGTCTTACCTTCTCACTAACAGGGAGCTCTTGAAATCCATCTCCCTTCCTCACCCGAGTCCCTCACCCCCCCAGCTCTGGGTCTTTCTTCTCTCTCGGGATTCTCCCCTTCAATCTCTCCTCTCCTGCCCTCTCTACTTCCCGTCCCTCTGGACCCTTCCAGGAACTCTCTTCTTCTCCCCAGGGTCCCTCCTGCCCCTGCCAGGACTCTCACCTCCCTGGGCCCTTCTTTTCCCTCCAGAACCTTATCCTGGGATTCCCCCTTGCCTGTGCTGGGACATTCATCTCCCTACGTTTCTCCTCTGCCTTCCCGGGGCTCTCACCTCCAGCCTTTCCTCTCCAGCGCTCTCCTCTCTCCTCTCGCAGAGCCCTTCCTCTCCTGGAGCCTGGCTCTTTGAGACTCCTGCCCCGGCGGCTCCACCTGTCTGACTAGATCTGGCAGCAGCCCCGCCCTCTGCCCGCCCCCGCTGTACTGCGCATGGGGTGGAGGGTGGGTCCAGGCCACAGGTCAGTGCCTGGGGAAGCAGGACCCACCAGGATTGGGAAAGCCAAGTAAAGCCCCAGGCTCACCACCCACCAACCCGGAACCAGCCTGATGAACTAAGGTCCTAGGTTCTGAGCCAGAAACCTCCTCCAACCCCAGTCCCAGCCCCAGCTCTGGCCCAAAGCACTGCTGAAAATCCACACCCAGCATCCTCTCCTAAGCTGGCCAGAACTTCTCAGTTTGTCCTACTTCAGAATGGGTACAATCACTCTTCCCTTCTTGGGAAGGCAGGGAAGCCAGTGGCATGTGAGGGGGTTGGGGAGTGGGGGAGGTCGCAGGAATCTTCCCCTCCCTCAGGGAGGGGCCCTAATGGGCTAGGCCCCCTCACCCTCAGGGCCTGAAGGAATGTTGGGGGAAGGCTCCCAGGGACACAAAAGCCTCTGGCCAGACCCAGGAGAGCATGGTACTGACAGTCCCTGAGGGACAAGGCATTCTTGGAACAGAGCAGGGCCCAGGGCAGCAGGTGCCCCAGACTCCTTGCTTCCGGAGAAGCACCTGTGCAGGTGCGAAGTGAAGAGGCGCACCTCTGTCACCTCCCCGCCCTGCACACCCCTCACCTCCAGGAGGCCCGGCTTCTTTAGGCCCACCGTGGTCAGGCCCCAAGCCTGCGGTCCACACCCACCCCTCACCCAGCTCTCCAACCCCAACGGCGAAGGCGCCACGCCAAGGGCTGGCACACATGTTTCCTGCCTGACACACCACCCAGCACCTCCGTGGGCTGACACGCATGGCTCCCGGCCCTCACGCAGCTGGGCCACCGCCCAGGCACACGCACGGGCTCACCCGCGGGGCCACTCACACACGTGTGCGCGCTGCCTGGCCACGCTTGGATCCCCTCCTTACTTGCTCCCCCACCATCGGGCTTGCTGGCCGCCCATCCCAGGCAGGGCCCAGGCCGGGGCGAGGGCGCCAACACAGGTTCCTCCCTGACACATGGGAGCCAGCCAGCCTGTTATCTCTCAACCACCAGCCCCCAAGATCAACCCACACACCCGGCAGACCAGGAGGGACCAAGGCTCCTGGGAGGACCTCTCCCCAAGCTGCAGGAAAATCTGGGTGTGTCCCTCGTCGGGGAACTCAGCCCGTCCCTTCCTTCCTTTAAGATGGATCGAAGGGAAAAGGAGCCTGACAAAGTTAGGGGAGCGGGGATAGGGAAGGGAGAAGAGGAGGGAGAGGGGTAAAAGCAGGAGTGGTGGAGGAAGGCCTGGGTGTAGGCAAATGGGGGCCAGAGACGGGGGTGTGGGTGAGGGAGGGTGCTGGCGAGGCCCGGCCCCAGGGAGCTGGGACCTCCCACCCACTGGCCCCGGGAACAGCCTCTCCCACAGCCTGGGCAGGGCAGGGCAGGGCTGGGCCGGGCTGGCAAGGCAGGGGGCGCCGGCATATGGAGAGCCCGTGGAAGGTCCAGACTCACCCGTAGGGGCCAGGCGGGCAACGGCGGAGGGCTTGGAGGGAGCAGGGCCACAGAGAAGTCCCCGGGGCCAGCCTGCCTGCCTGCCACTTCCTCATCTGCTGGGCCGACTTTCTGTCACCAGAGGGGGAGGGGCGGGCCGCGCGGGGGGCGC
>NW_012111586.1:1339177-1429435 GCF_000951035.1 Colobus angolensis palliatus
GCCCGCCCTGGCCGATTACAGCGGCCTGGCCACCTCGGGAGCACGCCGTCTCTTCCCGACGTGCAGCCCCAGGCCCGGCCCTGTCCCCGGGTGACTGCTCCCCGGCAGGACCGCGCATCTGTGTGCTGCAGGCCCAGCTCAGGGCTCGGGGGGAGGGTTCGGCCTTGCCCTCAAAGAGCTCCCTCTCCTGCAGGGTGAGCGCAGAGCGGCGGGCAGGAGCACACTGCGTGTGCTGAGGGCGGACTGGTCTTAGCGGGAGGGAAGCCTCACGAGCCTGTACACTTGGAGGAGCCCTAAGCGTTAGGATCTGCTGCGAGGGCTGCCTGGAATGGAGGTGGGAGGATACAAGTGGCCCAGGGCAAGCATAGTGAATCACTGGCTAAACTGGCCTTCGAAGTAGTGAAAGGAAAAAAGGGAAATGAAGCTGACTGCGGCTGAATGTAGTAGGTCGTGAAGGCCAAATGAGCGATCTGATTTTTATTCTAGAAGCAGAGGAGAAATAGTAAAGATTTTTGAGGAGACTATAATCAGGCTTGTATCATTAATTCCTCAGACGTTTATGGACCACCCAACGTCCCTGCACTCACGGGGCTTGCAGTCTCTCTGGCTTAATCATTTACTCTGGCAGCCAGTGTGAGGAGGGCACAGGAAGGAGACCAGGTGACAAAGCCAGCCTGACCAAAGATGTGGCAACTGATGGGAATGGAAGAGGCGGACAATGTCGAGCTTTCCTCCAGACAGGAGGAAACTGCCTGGAGGAACAGTTTCTGGACTGGCTCCCTATATATTTATTTATCTATTCTACACCCCCAGCCCCCACCTCCACACTCACTAACAGGACTCAACTAGTGGGTGCAAAGGACGGACTAGATTTTAGTGAAATGGAATTTCTACCTCCAGCGGCCTCTGGAACAGGAGCACACAACGATCTAATAACTGCCTGCAGGATTGGATTTTGTTAAGTGTGGACAGAATTTGGGAATCTGGGCTACTCTGGGCACACTGCCTATGGGGCAGCCCTGCTCCGCAAGGAAAATAAACAGAGTTTTTTAAAAAAAGGCCGGGCACGGTGGCTCATGCCTGTAATCCCAGCACTTTGGGAGGCCGAGGCGGGCGGATCAGGAAGTCAGGAGATTGAGACCATCCTGGTTAACACGGTGAAACCCCCGTCTCTACTGAAAATACAAAAAGTTAGCCAGGCGTGGTGGCGGGCGCCTGTAGTCCCAGCTACTCCGGAGGCTGAGGCAGGAGAATGGTGTGACCCCGGGAGGCGGAGCTTGCAGTGAGCCCAGATTCCGCCACTGCACTCCAGCCTGGGCGACAAAGCGAGACTCCCTCTCAAAAAATAGAAAAAAGAATTGGCCGGGTGCGGTGGCTCAAGCCTGTAATCCCAGTACTTTGGGAGGCTGAGGTGGAAAGATCACCTGAGGTCAGGACCAGCCTGGCCAACATGGTGAAAACCCATCTCTACTGAAAATACAAAAATTAGCCAGGCATGATGGCGCATGCCTGTAATCCCAGCTATTCGGGAGGTTGAGGCAGGAGAATTGCTTGAACCTGGGAGGCAGAGGTTGCAGTGAGCCGAGATCGAGCCACTATACTCCACCCTGGCGACAGAGCAAGACTCCGTCTCCGAAAAAAAGAGGGAATTCGGAAGACGTGGTGGCTGGGAGAATAAGATGTTCAGGCCAGGCGCGGTGGTTCACGCCTGTAATACTAGCACTTTGGGAGGCCACGGCGGGAGGATTGCCTGAGCTCCGGAGTTCGAGACCAGCCTGGGCAACACGGTGAAACCCTGTCTCTACTAAAACACACACACACAAAATTATCCGGGTGTGGCGGCGTGCGCCTGTTGTCCCAGCTACTCGGGAGGCTGAGGCAAGAGAATTGTTTGAACCTGGGAGGTAGAGGTTGCAGTGAGCCGAGATTGTGCCATTGCACTCCAGCCTGGGCGACAGAGCGAGACTCTGTCTCCAGAAAAAAAAAATCAAAAAAAAGGTGTTCATAAATGGTAGGATAGGCTGGGGATGGTGGCTCATGCCTGTAATCCCAGCACTTTGTAAGGCCGAGGCAGGCAGATCACTTGAGCTCACAAGTTTGAGCCTGGGCAACATCGTGAGACCCCAGCTCTACAAAAAATACAAAAAATTAGCCAGGCATGGTGATGCATGCCTATAGTCCCAGCTACTCTGGAGGCTGAGGTGGGAGGATGACTTGAGCCCAGAAGTAGAGGTTGCAGTGAGCCAAGATCACGTCACTGCACTCCAGTCTGAATGACAGAAACCTTGTCTCTAAATAAATGAATAAATAAATGACTTCACAAATGGTGGGATATAGCTATGTGAAAGTTTAGTCCTAGAGCTTAGGTAAGAGGTCTGAGCCAAAGTACAGATATGACCCAGCCCATTAGTACCCACCCTTGAAAGGAAATGGCAGAAGAATTCACTATTTAAAAAGCTCCAACACTAAGGCCCTAACTGATCTGGTCCCTGCCTTGTCCTCTCATTCTACCTGTGACACTCTCCTGGGCCCCACCCAGTGCTTTAACCATTCCCCAAGGATGTCAGCATCTTTCATAACCCCCTCAACCCTCGCCCCCTGGCTCAGCACAAGGAACAGTCAGGTCTCCCAGGCAGTAAATCACTCCCTCCTTTTGCTCCCACAATTGTAATTATCTGCTTATCCGCATTGCAAAACTATAAGTTCCTCTCAGTATGGGCCATGTTTTGTCATCTCTGTATCTCCAGCATCTGGCCCATTATCTGGTACTCAGCTGACCCTCTACATTTGTTGAATGAATGTTAGTGTGAATGGGATGATGTGGGAAAGGAAGAGAGGCCAAGGGAACCAGAGTCAAGGGGAGAAGACAATAAGAATTTGAAAGCCTTTCCATTTCCCTTGGGAACAGGATCACTGAGTCCATAAATATTTATTGAAAGCCCGTGTTCCAGGTATACTCTAGTGATGTTGGGTTCACACCTGACTCCAAAGCCATGAGTTTAAATGTGCCAGTTAGTACCTGTGTGACCTTATGTAAGTTGCTGAACTTCTATAAAATTGAAGCTATAAGAGTACCTATCTCATAGAACTGCTGTGAAGACTGAAGGAGATAACACATGTAAAGTGCTTAGCACTGTTTCTGTCTCAACATTTAATGGAGAAGGTGGGAAAGTGCCCAAAATATCAGGAAGATACATACTTATATGTAGATTCATGAGCATTCTTTTAATAATATTTCCTAAACAGTTATTCTGTGCAAACCACTGTTGTGAGAGCACTATTGAGAGATTTTGGATTAAATGTCCATCATAAGAGTGCACTAGAGACAAAGAAAGCAAACTATTATAGATGATGAAACCGTCCCAGAGGCCAAACACAGTAGTGATAGGAAACTTCAACTGTGTCCAGGTAACTGGACCATATTGGTAAATGACCATGGCAAGCCCTCAATAAATGCTGACTACATGAATGAACATGCTCAAAGACATTTGTTCAGCTCTTGTCCCAGGTTCTATCACATCCCTCTCCCCTTTCCTGAGTTTCTTTTGTTCAGTTTGGCAAACAGTGAATGGATTGGAGAGAGCATCCTTAAATATCTGATATAGATCACTTAGCCCCAAATCCTACCAAATGGCAACTTCATGGCCCTGGGGTTCCTGCAAAACACTCAGTCTGATAGGAAAGACAGACATATAGATGAGCAATTATATATGTGGTGAGTGTTCCCATAGAGATAAACCCAGAGGGTTATGAAAGCACTGGGATGCAAGGGCACCTTAACTCAGTGTGGAGGCTAATTCTTGAAGGTGATGCAAAAATGACACTTAATTGAGCATTAAAGGTCACTTTCTAGGCTGGGTGAGGTGGCTCGTGCCTGTAATCCCAGTACTTTAGGAGGCCGAGGTGGGTGGATCACCAGAGGTCAGGAGTTCGAAACCAGACTGGCCAACACGGTGAAACCCCATCTCTACTAAAAAATACACAAAAATTAGCCAGGCCTGGTGGCAGGAGCCTAAAATTCCAGCTACTTGGGAGGCTGAGGCAGGAGAACCACTTGAAGGCAGGAGGCAGAGGTTGCAGTGAGCCAAGGTTGCACCACTGCACTCCAGCCTGGGCAACAAGAGTGAGACTCCATCTCAAAAAAAAGAAAAAAAAAGACACTTTCTAGAAAGCAGGGAAAGGCATTCTAAATAGAGTGAAGCATGTATATGAAGGCATAGAAGCAAGACATGTGGAGGATTTGGGAACGCTAAGTAGTTTGGTATGACTCCAGTTCAGAGGGCATATGGAAGGGCAAGAAAGGCATGAGTCAGTTTATGAAGAGCCTTGCATGCCATAGTAAGAAGACTGGATTTTATTCTGTTTGTTTTTCAGCCCTGGCTGCAACTAGAATCAACCGGGGAGCTTTTAAAATATCAGTGCCTGGCTCTCACCTCCAGATTGATGCTAGATGGTTGTTCTCAATGGGAAGAGGCCGAAGCATGTTTATATGCTGTGTGGAGAGAGACAATGGGATCCAGCATACACATGAAGAGAGTAGCCTCTGGCTAAGGAGAACGGAAATAGAGTAAGTTCGTCAGTGGAATGGGAGGAAATTGAGGGAGTTTTGTCTAAAGGAGTCTATTTTTTCCTTCAGTCAGATGTCAGGTATTTGCTGAACATGGGGGATGGGTAGGTGGTAGGATAAGGAATTGTAGGGAAGTGGTACAGTCTAGAGTAGCTGATGATGGAATGACGGGAAAGCTTGGTGAACAGAGTGGAAGGCCCCGCTGGGTGGGAGACCATAAGGAGTGTACCAGTTTAGAAGGCTGTGATGTTCTCCAGCAGAGCTAAGTGAGTGGGAGTCAGGAAAGCGGAAATAGGGATCTGTAGGGAAGCCAGATGGAAGGCCTTGCTTGGGAGAGGGTTCAGTGAAGGCTGAGTAGACTAAACTAAACCAAGGGTACACTGATAAACTGGAGAAACTGAAGAGGTCAAGGAACTCGTAGGTTTGATAAGGATGAAGGCCAGGTACAAGTGGGGAAAGAAAACCCAGTCCAACAACTAAAATTCCATCCCTTTCATGGAGCCTTCCTGACTAATGGGAAATGAGGTGGCGACTTCCCCCAGGTCCCACCCTGTCTGACTCACTCCTCACTCACTGCTCTTCAAAGGGCCCGTCTCCATCCTCTTTCTCAAGAAGATAAACCATGGATGTCGTTTCTCCAGAAGTTCAGCCTGAAAATCACTATCTATATGAACTCGATTCCCATGATTTTCTGAGGCTTTATATGTTTCAGCACAAATATTAAATGGAGGTAGGATCAGAGAAACAGAAATGGCAATGAGGAAAAAAATGGAAAAAGGTATGCCTGCATGTTCATGAGTGAATGAGTGAGTGGAAGAGTGGAGGGAAAGCACAGTAAGAGACAGGGTATCAGCTATGAATAGGAACTGAAGGTCCAGACTGAGGGGCAACAGAACTGGCAGGTGGAGATGGAAGCAGCCTCCTGGGGGCTGTGTCAAGCTTCTCCATTTTCCATCCTGTAAAGGACAAAGGATACTTCCTACACAGTACCCACACAGAAGAGCTGATGGGAGGGTTAGCCTGTGAGGATGGGAGAGCGAAGATGAGGGCAAAGAGTTTGCCAGTTAATAATTCTGCATGTCCCTGGGCCCCAGCCAGCTAGTTGGTATCCTCTTCCAAAGCAGGCTGGGACCTTGGCTGAAGGAACCAGGGCTGGAAAGACATCGGGCTGGCAGAGGGGAGAGACTGCATGCAAACATTCTTTGGATCTTCTGGAATTTGAGGGTTGGCCTGGACCCCTGAAAGGTCAGGGCCAACGTCTGATCCATCAGTGGGTAACCAGTGCCTACATACTATAGGTATCATTCACTGTTCATTGAACTGAACAAAAGAAACTTAGAGAGGGGGAAAGGGATGTGACAGAACCTGCAGGAAAAGCTCTACAGAGAAAAAAGGAGAGGCTTTTTGTTAGGGGGCAAAGCAGGGGATGCTATCAAGATGGAGGAAAGTGAGTTAGCAACATCCAGAAGACACGTGAGAAGGACCAAGAGGGGAATGAGAAACTTATTATTCTATTAGTACTTTTTCTGGCAAGGATGAAGCCAGCTGCGTTCCATATGTTTGAATGTTTCCATCCTGTAAGGTAAGTTCTATGATCACCTCTTAACAGATAAATTGAAATCAGAGGTTGAAGGCAATTTTTCCAAGGATGGGGACTTGTGGGGTGATGTGGGGGGCAAGGGGCAGGGGGATGGCTTCAGGAGGAAACTGTTCCACCTCAGATCATCAGGCATTCGTTAGATTCTCATAAGGAGCACATGACCTAGATCTCTTGCATGCACAGTTCACAATAGGGCTCCCGCTCCTATGAGAATCTAATGCTGCTGCTGATCTGACAGGAGGAGGAGCTCAGGCGTTAATGCTTGCTCACTTGCCCACCACTCACCTTCTGCTGTGCGGCCTGATTCCTAACAGGCCACAGACCGGTACTGGTCCCTGGCCCAGGGGTTGGGGACCCTTGGACTAAAGGATATGGTTAATGAAAGGCCTTCATATAATAGAAGGTTAATGAGTGGCCCCAGATCATGAAGTGTTTTGAATTTTTAAAAATGAGGAGTTTACTTTATATTGGGATGTCTCTGAAGATTTCTTTCTTTCTTCTTTTTTTTTTCTGAGATGGAGTCTCGCTCTGTCGCCCAGGCTGGAGTGCGGTGGTGCCATCTCAGCTCACTGCAAGCTCCACCTCCCGGGTTCACACCATTCTCCTGCCTCAACCTCCCGAGTAGCTGGGACTACAGGCACCCGCCACCACACCCGACTAATTTTTTGTATTTTCAGTGGAGACGGGATTTCACTGTGTTAGCCAGGATGGTCTCGATCTCCTGACCTCGTGACCTGCCGCCTCGGCCTCCCAAAGTGCTGGGATTACAAGTGTGAACCACTGTACCCGGCCCGTCTCTGAAGATTTTTTTTTTTTTTTTTTGAGACGGAGTCTTGCTCTGTCGCCCGAGCTGGAGTGCAGTGGCCGGATCTCAGCTCACTGCAAGCTCCGCCTCCCGGGTTTATGCCATTCTCCTGCCTCAGCCTCCGGAGTAGCTGGGACTACAGGCGCCCGCCACCTTGCCCGGCTGGTTTTTTTTTGTATTTTTAGTAGAGACGGGGTTTCACCGTGTTAGCCAGGATGGTCTCCATCTTCTGACCTCGTGATCTGCCCGTCTCGGCCTCCCAAAGTGCTGGGATTACAGGCTTGAGCCACCGCGCCCCGCCCCGTCTCTGAAGATTTTAAGTGGCAGGCTGACATATCAGACATCCCCACTGTGCTTTAAAAAGACAAATTTGGGTATGGGCACAGTGGTTCACACCTGTAATCCTAACACTTTGGGAGGCCAAGGTGGGTGGATCACTTGAGGTCAGGAGTTCGAGACCAGCCCTGGACCATCATGGTGAAACCCCATCTCTACTAAAAATACAAAATTAGGTGGGCATGGTGGCATGTGTCTGTAGTCCCAGCTACTTGGAAAGCTGAGGCAGGAGAATCGCTTGAACCTGGGAGGTGGAGGTTGCAGTGAGCCAAGATTGCACCACTGCACTCCAGCCTGGGCAACAGAGCAAGACTGTCTCAGAAAGAAAGAAAAAAAGACAAACGTGGCAAGAGTAAGGTATATTATCAAGAGGAAAGCAGAAGAAGGCAGGGATACCAGCTGGGAGCCAGCTCAGAGGTCTGGGTGTGACATAACAAAGGCCTGACCTAGAAGAATGGCAGTGAGAAGGAAGAAAAGGGGATGGAGCAGAAAGAAGACCCAGAACTAACAGCAGATGTCCAGCTGGATAACTCAGGTGGGGCAGGATGGAGAAAATGAATGCAGTTTGGGACATCCTGAGTTTGAGGTGAGATGGCCCATTCAACAAGCAATCTAAAACATAATACTGTGCATTCAGGAGAAAGGACGGAGCTTGAGAAAAAAATCTGAGGATTCTCTATATAGAGGTGAAACCACACAAAGTGGACTGGAGTGTGGTAGCTCTAGTTTTGGCTGTATTCAGAAACTTTCCCATCCCCTGCTTTCATTTCCTTTGAGAAATTCCCTACCCCATTGGCTCATTAACGCTGGTATTCTTCCCTACTTCCTCCCAGTCCAAGCTCCTAACGGCACATAATCCAAGCGAAACCAGAGCTCTCCCATGAGATGAGTTCTAATAATGTAGAGTGGAGAAATGCAGAGACAGAGAGTCCAGGCAACATTTGAGCCTCTGAGCCCACCTAGAGCCATCCACATAACCCAAATACAGCTGGTTCTTTTTTTTTTTTTTTTGATTAAGCCAGTTTAATTGTAATTTTTATTAGGCTAGTTTAATTATAATGTCTTGCAATCAAAACAGTCTACTAGACCATCACATAAAAATGAGATTGCTCAGGAGAAAGTAGAAGAGACTAACAGTTACCACTTGAGTGTTGACTATTTGCTTGAAGGGCCTTTTTAAGAAGCTTGGACTTTATCTGGTAGAAAATTAAGAGCTACTAACTTTAAATATGTTTTGTTGAAGGTGCTCTTTGAAGTTGGTACTATAATCCCATCCTATAGAGCTGGAAACTGAGGTTCTTGGAAGTAAAGTAACTTTCTAAGGCCACACAGTGGATAAGTGTCCAAAGCAGGATATGAACTTGAAAATAAATAAACTGCAATAGAACTATGGGTGCGAGCATGGAAGTGTATACAGGGCACAGGAGAGGTACAGTTTAAGAATGGTCAAGTGTACAGGAGAGGAAGTAGTAAAGACTTTACAGGAGTAGGTGACATTTGAACTAGAAGGATGAATTATTTATCAGGTGAATAAGGGGGTTGGAGCAGGAAAAAGAGAGGGCGTTCTGCGTAGGGCAGAGCATGTCATGTGTAAGCCACGGAGGTATAAGGCAACATCTGACTCCCAGCTATGTCCTTATGGCTACAGCTGAGAGCACTTATGGCAAAGTGGCAAGAATCGTGGAGTATGCCATGACAAAACAAAGTCTGAAGGACTGGTGGTCAATGTGGTGGGAAGAGAGGCAAGCATGGCACCAAAGGGCTCTGGTTTTGATCTCCAGTGAATTATACACAGCCACCCACAAAGAACTGAGCCCGACCCAGCAAGCACAGACAAGCGAGGCAAGAATTCATCACAACTGCACAGAGAAAGCTACGAGTGGTGAAGGGCCCCCTTTAGGGACAGACTGTAGAAAGACTATGGAACTGAGTGGTTAGCTAGTTTAGACAGGGAAGAGATACAGTTCAGAAGGCATGAAAAATAGTATTTCAGGAGAGAGGCCTTGTCATTTGGCCTCAAATCAAAAGGATACAATTTCTTAATGAAAGAATGTAGGCAACAACTAGGTGGGAGAAATAAAATTCACAAAACTAGATTTGAAATAGACTTATGTCAGGTAATCCAATGTAAAAATGCTCCAGTGCCTACTCTGCACATTACTAGGGAGATACCACGGGGATGAAGTATGCACAAAAAGCATCTCCTGAGGCTAAGCGCCTGACACATGAGCACAGGGCAGCTGCAGAGGGAAGGAGAGGTTGTGACCTCTTAGAGGTTGGTCAATCGTTTATTCAAGCAACAATCACTGACAGCAGAGATTTCCAGATGTTACCCTATGGATATATAATATGTATTGAGCTTCTACTGTTGTCAGCATTATCCTAAGCACTTCATATGTATTAACCCATTTAAACTTCACAGCAACCCAATGAAATAGCCATTGTTACCGACCCCAGGAATAAGAAAACAAAGGCATAGAGAAGTGAACTAACTTTCTCAAGGCCACACAGCTGGTAAGTCGCACAGCTAGGATTTGAACTGGAGCAGTCTGGCACAAGAACCTGCTTTTTTTTTTTTTTTTTTTGGAGACGGAGTCTCGCTCTATCGCCCAGGCTGGAGTGCAGTGGCCAGATCTCAGCAGCTCACTGCAAGCTCCGCCTCCCGGGTTTACGCCATTCTCCTGCCTCAGCCTCCCGAGTAGCTGGGACTACAGGCGCCCGCCACCTCGCCCGGCTAGTTTTTTGTATTTTTTAGTAGAGACGGGGTTTCACTGTGTTAACCAGGATGGTCTCGATCTCCTGACCTCGTGATCTGCCCGTCTCGGCCTCCCAAAGTGCTGGGATTACAGGCTTGAGCCACCGCGCCTGGCCGAAGACTATTTATCTTAATAACGCATGCATGCTGGCTGGGCATGGTGGCTCATGCCTATGATCCCAGCACTTTGGGAGGCTGAGGCACGAGGATCACTTGAGCTCAGGAGTTTGAGACCAGCTTGGGCAACGTGGTGAAACCCCATCTCTACCAAAAATTCAAAAATTAGCCAGGTACGGTGGCGTGCACCTGTAGTCACAGCTACTTGGGAGGCTGAGGTGGGAGGATCACTTGAGCCAGGAGGTGGAGGTTGCAGTGAGCCAAGATCACACCACTGCACTCTAACCTGTATGACACAGTGAGACAGTGTCTCAAAATAAAATAATAATAATGCGTGCTAAATGTGTGTTCTCTGTTTTAAATTACTCTTAAGTAAAATGAACATTCCAGGATAATTTTATCTTGTAATTTTCAGTATGCCTGGCACACCCACCCCTACCAACCCACCCACCAGGTATGGTGGGTCCATATACCTCCACCTCTACCAAAAATACAAAAATTAGCCAGGTATAGTGGCACGTGCCTGCAGTCCCAGTACTTGGGAGGCTGAAGTGGGAGGATCACTTGAGCCCGGGAGGTGGAAGTTGCGGTGAGCCAAGATTGCACCACTGCACTCTAGCCTGGGTGACAGTAAGACAGACCGTGTCTCAAAATAATAAAATAATAATAATACATGCTAAATGTGTATTCTGTTTTAAATTACCCTTAAAATGAACATTCCAGGATGATTTTATCTTGTGATTTTCAGTATGCCTGGCACACATGGGGAGTAAACTATCAAAAGGCTTTCAATCAAAGGAATAATGTGATCAGCTCTGCAGTTCAGAAAGACCTATCTGGCAGCCTTTTGGAAGACAAGTTAAAGTGGGCAGGACTGAAGATAAAGGATTTTAATCAGGGGAGTAATGAGATCAGATCTGCAGTTTAGAAAGACCTATCTAACAGCCTTTTGGAAGATAAGTTAGAGTGGGCACGGCTGGAGGTATGGAGTCCGAACAATACTTTTAGTAAGAAAGGCCCAGAGCCTAAACTGTAGGACAGGGTAGAGACAGAATTGGTAGGATTTAGTATCTGATTAGGTATGAGGGGGTTGGGGACCCAGAGGGAGAATAGTTTAGAATGGTTTCCATATTCCTGGCTTAGAAGAAAAACAGGTGTGTAGGCTAGAATAACTGGATTTGGACATTCAACCAGCTGTGGATCATATAGGTAGAGATATCCACTAGGAATCTGCAGCTCAGCACAGAGGTCTGAGCTGAAAATAAAACTCACTTAAGTTATGCACATAAAAGTGGTGGTCACAGAGAAAGCAGGCAGAATAAGAAGAAAAGGGGGTTAAGGACAAATGCTAGAGAATAACATCTAAGAAGCAGGCAGAGGTATAAAAGTCCAAAAGCCGCAGAGAAGGAATGGCTAGAGAGGGGGATGAACAAGGAGTGTGTGCCATAGAAACCATGGGGGAGAAAGAGACTAAAGGAAATGGTCAGCATTAAATGCTGCAGATACATTACTATGAGGATTGAAAAAACTCTGGGTTTAGTCATTAGGTCAACAGTGATCTCTGAGTTTCTGAGGAATGGTGGAAGTTGAAGCCCAACCACAGGGGTTGAAAAGTGAATGGGAGGTATAAGAAACAGTGATTCTAAGCACTGTGTTTCAAGAGCATGGCTGTGAGTGAGTCAGTGAGAGGGATGTAGGGTCAAGAAGGATCTTTTAAAATGGATGAGACACTAAAATAGCACTACCTAGGGCCATGAAATGTAGCACAGAGAAATTGGCAAAAAGAACAAAGGATAGACTGGGTGTGGTGGCTCATGCCTGCAATCCCAGCACTTCGGGAGGCTGAGGTGGGAGGATTGCTTGAGCTCAGGAGTTTGAGACCAGCCTGGGCAACACAGAGACCCTGTCTCCATTAAAAATAATAATTAAAAAAATTAGGTGGGCATGGTGGCACATGCCTGTGGTCCCAGCTACTTGGGAGGCTGAGAGGTGGAAGGATCACTTGAGCCTGGAGGATCACCTGAGTTGCAGGATCACAGTGAGAGGTGGTCGTGCCACTGCACTCAAGCCTGGATGACAGAGTGAGACCTTGCCTCAAAAAAAAAAAAAAAGAACAAAGGATGTCTACATGGGGAATGTGGGCAAGAAAAGATGAAGAATCAAAATGACCACAAACAAGGGAAATTAAGGTTAGAATTAGGGAAGGCATTGGAATGGTAGAGAAAACACAGGAAGACGAGCATCCCAAGGCACTTTATATTTGACTCAGTAGGAAAGGTTATCTTCATGTGGAAAAAGTATAATTTATTGCCTATACTGGAGGAGTGTCTTTGGTACATATATCTTGCCCGGGGAGAGAGAGATGTCTGAGAGTGGGAGGGTGACTTCTAACACACAAGGTATGTCAGAACTTGTAACTTGTGATAACTTTGTGGTAACTTACCATCTCTTTGATGAATCTTCACTTAGAGAAAGATGTTTTAGAAAGCAGTTCAATGTTGTGGTCTGAAGGACGTTGGTATGTTAAGGTGTAGGTGATAGCGAGGAAACTTCAGGAACAGTTTATAGGAGTTTGAGGGACTTGGGGGCTCATTTAGGAAAATTTTGGCCTATTTATGTAACAGTCATGCACCAAGGAAAACAAAACAAAACAAAACACCTGGGGATAAATGGGTTTGAAAATCACTGCCACAGACTTTAGACCTAAAAAGGATCACTGGGACCACCAACTGAGAAAACTGAGGCTCAGGGAAGTGAGGTGCCTTGTCCATGATGTACTTAGGGAAGCTGCCATGTCCAAATGGCATGTGACTCATTGAGAGACCACAACAAGAATCCAAGAGCTGCCTCAGTGACACATGGAGCTCAAAAACAAGAGACGGTAGTTAAAGGGAAGAAGAAAGGAACTTTGTCTTGTGGGACAAAACACATGCTGAAGTGATGGGGCACCATGGTCTCGTCAGATGGGTTGGAGTTTGCCTTCTGTTCCAATTAGAAAGCCCCATGTACACAGTGGCAAGCCCTTTCCAAGGGTTAGTCCCCATGTGTTCAAGGTTCCAGGCAAGAGTCACATCAAGCCTCCATAAGTAGGCACTGTGAACCCTCAAGACTGAACAGAAAAAGACCACAGTCCCTGTTCCTACTCCTGGCCCAATGCTATACACTTCAGTAGGCTATTCCCTAATTCTGGAGCAGATAGGAAAAGCAGATGGAAGAGAATGTACACCCCTTCGTAGTTCATCTGGACTGTAATCAGGAGCTGACCCAGGGTGGGCGTTTGGAAGGACTCAGCCTCCGTCCTGCCTGGTGCTGGGATCAGCTTACACAGCTCCTGTGTCCACAGGGCACAGAGAATACATTGTCCATAAGGAGGATTATTCTGTACAAGAAGCTCAGACAAAGGGAGAGGTTGTTTCCAGCTGCCTGGGGGAGGTGAGAAGGGGGTGGGAAAAGGGACCAGCCTCATACTGGGGCATTCCTGCAGAGTTCAGCTTCTTTTCTGCAGCAGCACAAGAGAGGTGGGCAATTACACCCCCTCCAGCTCAATCCTAATGCTGGGACCCTTACACTATGGAGTTGTAAGGAGCACTTGGCTACAACCTATCTATCTTGGCTGTTTCCCAAAAAACGACAGGGTTGAATGAGGTGGACCAGCTAAGTAGGGCAGCAATAAACACCAGAAGGGGAACAGAATGGGGTGACTGGCACAATAAGCAAAACAGAGGTTCAGCAATGACTGAATCCCAGGCTCAGGGCAGGACTGGAGAGAGGTCCTAGGCAATGGGCCTTATGCTGACATTGATTGGATAAGCTTCCGCCTTCAGCAGGATGAACTCTGTCCTGTAGTAAGCTCTTGACGTTTCACAGCTGCTGCTTCTTTCTCCATCCTAGACACAAACCTAGGAGACAATGGCCTAATCTCTTTCTCCAGGGGACCCAAGAATAGGAGAAAGCACGATCTCCAAGCAAAACAGGGCAGTCAAAAACAGAGGCATGTTACCAGAGTAGGCCAATAGTCACCTTTTGCAAATCCTAAATCTGAGCCAGTAAATAGGTCATGTCCCCTTCTTCAAAGGAAATGCTATATGTATTCCCTCCTGAGGGAATGAGTATGTTAGGGGTGGGAGATACATAGTCTCTAGAGGCACTTACTAGACTGTATGGACCCCAAAGTGGGAGACACTCGTGAGATATGTGTACCCCAAATGATTGTTTTGAGGATGGGGGATAAACATGAGAGCATGCACTCCTACAGTGCTGAATGTAGAGGAGTCCCTCTAGAGGAAGGAGTGTTTGCTTAGGGGAACAAGATGTAGGTGACATCCTGCATACGTTCCTGTTGGGGCAAGAGGACATTTCCATTCTTGGATGACAAGGAATCCATTTTAATAGTATGGTGGGGATGAAGTCAGTATTTGCCTGGGACACAAAAAATCCTGCAGTTGGTGCCATTCAATAGGAGGGAACCTTTTGGTGGAGTAAAGGGCAACAGTCACCAATAGATGCTCCAGGGGTTTCAGAGAAGCACAGCTCCAACTCTACCCAATATGCCAGTTAGCTTTGACATTTCCAGTGGGAAGGGAAGAGGCGAGAAGATAGAGAACACCTCAGCAGGCTGATGAGTTGTAACACTTTAAGTAGGGGAAAGGTCTGTCTTTGCCTCAGAGCTGGTGACCAGACTCCCCTACTGCTATGTATTGTGGTCAGTGAGCTTTGTGGATACCATTCCTTGTCTTGATGGAATGGTAACAGATGTGACATGTGGGACCACTTTTCCAGTCCTTTGCTGCCACAGCCTGGCAGAACTTTGTTTGGCACTGAACAAATGCCAAAGCACCAGTGTGTGATAGAAGAGAACAGAAAAAAGGCAGCTGGAAGGTATGAGCAGGAGGGAAGTCGCCGGATTTTTAAATCAAAGCTAATTAAAGATATGAGAACTTTTTTATGGAGAGCAAATTAGAACTGCCTTGCAGCACTCTTGAAATTGTCTCTGATCCCTATGTAGTGCTCTCATAAATTACTGTCAGACAACCCTGAGCCAGCGAACATCAATTTGAATAACTTTATTCAGAGGAATCCTTTGGTCCACTTCTGCTGACTCAACCCCTGCCCATGCCGACAAACAAGTACTAAGAAAGGCAGGTCAGCTTGAATGTCTAAATTCACTCTGTTCAACTTTATAAAAAGCAGGCAAAGTTACTGGGGGTTGCCCTCTCCCACCATCAATCTGGTTCACCATTTGGGCCACAGGTTTAGGGAAATGAAGGAAAGCCATCCTGGCCAGTCAAGAAACTGGGCACCATTATGAGGTCAACTAAACCCTGATGGCAGTGTGAAGTGCAATTCCCTTCTCCCTCCAAAATAAGAAACACGAGTCCAGGGGAAGGGGCTTTTTCATGTGCTAAGAAAAAACCCTTTCCCACATAGTCCTGCCTGGCAGAGCCACTTCCTGAGAAAGCCTTGTGTGATAAGGGTGGGGTAAAGAATGGGGGACTTTATGACTATTTGCCAGGTAAGAGCCAAGTTGGCTTTTCAGAGGATAGAAAGGAGAGCAGGCCCAAGCTTCACCAGAGTTGTAGGTGGGCGTTTGTTTTTCTTCCTGACCCAGAAGCTTCTTCACCTTGCCCCTTAGAGGGATAGCCAGAATGAAAACCGGGCAGGAGGGCCTGCAAAGACAGTGTGCCTCTAAGAACAGAGGTTGCTACAGTTTCTGGCAGCATAAAATAAGCAAAGCCTTATTTGATCTTGTGTCCATCAGCTCACCATTGACATGAGGCAGTATCAGATCAGGGTAAGTTCTGGATCAAGGACTGTGGAGGGTGGTGGGGAGAAGGATCTGTAGAAACTATCATTTATTGAATACCCATTATTTCATATACTGTGCTAAGTGCTTTACATTCATTTCCTCATTTTAATCCTCACAACAACTCTATGAGGTAGGTATTATCACCATTTACAAATGAGAAACAGGCTCAGAAAATTAGGTCACTTGTCCAAGGTCACACAGCTAGTCAGTGGTGGAAGTGGGATTTGTCTGTTGCTGAAAGCCCATGTTCTTTTTATTGTACCCATCTAGGTGAGCCTTGAGCAACAGATAATTTCACTGCCCAACTCTGCAAAGAGCAGCAGGGAGTCGAGGTTGCCAGCCACACTCACCGCTGGTAGGGATGCATTGAAGCCGACTTGATGTTGGTTTTTATTCCACTTGGCATTTTCCCTGAAAGGAACATGAAGAAAGACATCTCAAGCAAGGTTAAGACTTTCACGACAAATCAGAAATGTGGTATCTCACGTTCCCTCTGTCACCTCCTTTATCATCTCAGAACCTCTGTAGCATCTGACCCTGTTTGACAAAGGTCAGAAGTATGGTTCTTCACCCAGCTCTCTCCCTGAAGGTGCCCAGGAGGAAAGAAGTAATATGGGAGAATAGTCTGTTCATCCACTCCTAAAAAAGATAGCTAAACCTATGTGACCCCCATTTAATGTCACAGGTAAAAAGAGTACTTTCTCTCATTGTTTTTTTTTTGTATCATAAGAACTGCAGAATCTTTGTTTTAATTGTCCCTTTTCCTAGACAGCTTGGAGGAAGTAACTCTTCTAGCTGCCTCCACCTAGACTGTTCTAAAAATGAGTAGGAGAGAAAGCAGGAAGCCAAGAGCAAGAGAGGCATGATACAGAGAAAAGAATACATGTAGGACTGGAAAACTGGCCTGCGTGTCAATTCCTAATGCACCTACCAAATGGTCTTAAGATCTGACCGCTGATTTCTCTACCTAAGAAGAGACACTGACAACATATCTAATACCAGAATAAATGGGACCGAAGGATAGTTGACACAGAGATGTGAGATGGAGATGGGAAATGAGAGCAGTTTCTGTTACTCAAAGTTCTTCCTCACTCTCTGGTGCCTGTTGCAGAGTCTCAAATGAGATTTTTTTACTTCTGAAAATTATTTCCTGGGTCACAGTGCAAAGGAGAAATGGAGAAAATCTCTAGGTCTAGAGATGCTGGAGGCCCAGATAATCTAGCTTATTCCCTCCAACTCCCCTGCTCAAAGTCAACTTCATTTCAACCCCTGCCACATTACCTGGTTGACCTGCTTGAGCCATTTGTACCCCACTGAGCATTGGCTGCTGCTGGCTTGGAGCTCCTGCCATCTGCACCTGCTGTAATCCTGAGGTTCCTGCAAGGATCGTCCCAGCTCCTGGCTGGCCTGGCTGGCCAGGACCACTGCTGCCTGAAGGTCTCCAGTTAGACAGTCCTTTCCCAAAGGCAACAGCTGCCACCAAGGCATTAGTGTCTGTAGGGTTAAAGGTCTGCTTGTTTGGCCGGAGACCTGAAGAAAAAGTAAGTGGGGATCCTGAAGTATGTTTCTGATGCAGGACTGAACGTGGCAGCTGGAAGACCAGTATGAGTGCCAGGGTTAGAGTTCTGAATTCAGCAGCATCTAGACTCCCTCACAGCCCATAAAAAGAGCCAGAGGACCCCCAAGCCTATCTCAGAATTCTCTCTTCTTACTTTGCCCATTTCCTCCACTGCTTCAGGGTTGGCCTTAAATACAAAAGGCTAACAGAATGGATGCAAACCCTAAAGCAGTTCACTCTTGTGTCCTAACTTCACTACTCTCAAAACAACCATTCCCATTCCAGTGATCTTATATATCTCTCCTTCTCTGTTTTGCCACCAGTCCACCATACCTCCACTCTCTGATTCTCGCTCCTCTTTGCTGATTTTCTCCAGAAGGTTTGAACACATTTTATTCAAGCTCTGGATCTGCTTCTGTAACACACAAATTTGTGCAGAGATTAGGGTAACTAGGAAATGATATGGATAAATTTATTCCTTGGGTTCTGCCAGAAGCAACTTAGGTGCAACCAACTATGCATCCCTACTAGACAGGAATGGTAATGCCTAGCTTCTCATGATGGGATGGGGATGGGGCAGCAAGGCAATGACTCAGTCCAACCTGGGCTGCATCTGCACCAATGCGGGCAGCATCTGTCGTCAGTTGCTTCTCCTGTTCTTCCACCTCAGGGTCAGGCTTGGTTCTCAGATGGTCAGGGACTACCTCATGGCTGAAAACGGGCACCCGTCCTTCAGTCTGCCGCTGCAACACACAGATTTTATTGATCCTACTATGCACTCCAAGAAGATTCTATCTGGCCTGATATACAGTCCCATCCACAGGCAAACAGTGTATTTTCAAGGAAAATACAACCTAAGACATAATATCTAGTTTCCTAGGACACAATCTCCTTTACTCCAGCCTTCATTTTTTGTGTCTTCTCACATCCCTATCTCTACCAGACCTAGAGGCAAATTAAACTATCACTGTCTGCCACATTTCAAAGACTGAAACAGACAAAGTCACTAAAGGGCAGACTTTGTGGCTTGAGACAGATGTTGGAGAAGGAAGGTACCGGCCTTGGTGACATACTCCTCAGGTTATTACAACACTATTTGGGAGTGGATCTCCCACCTTCAGAAGAACAAAAAGCAAGGCCTCCAAAATTATTTCTAAGCTCTCAGCTAAGAACTTAATTTCCCTAAATAGTAAAGAAGCCTAAAAAACTCCTTAATTTCCCAAGTTGTATTCTTTTTCTCCTCTTACCATGAGATCTTCATCTCGGTCTGGAGACAACACCAGAGGGATGATGACCTGGTTACGGAACAGCGGTGTTTTTTCATGCTTCAAGACCTTGTTCAGAGTGTTCAACTGTCCAGAAAGCAAGGCAAAGCTGTCCAGGACAGATGGCCTGTTGGCAGTAAGAAGGTGTCAGAATGTTACACCCCTTCCCTGGGTGGTTCTTAGTAAAATAGTCCTAGTTCCTTCAGGCTAGGAACACGCGGATTTACCCCCAAAAGTCTCATCGCCCTATGACTATGACTAGCCTAAGTGGGAACAGACTAACAGGGATGACAGGGCTATGAAAGAGGGACACAGTTTCAGTTTATGAAACAGATGTAGAAAAAACCCAGTTCATTGTTTGAATGAGGTGAGGAACAGTGGCAAAATAGGACTATACTGTTATAACTAAAACTTCAGAAACCTGGTAAAATCCTTCTTTTCAGCCTGGAAATAGGATCCACACTTCAGAGTAGGTTGGATCTAAAGGACTCAGCCATATTTGTGGCAAGAGATCCAGCACAAATAGAGCTGTAATAGGAGGACCTCCTCACCAGAGAAGTCAAAGGGTAAGAATTGAAAGCTATAAAGAACTTGGGTTAGGAAACTGAGCATTTCTCTACTTCCTTGCCATGGAAGCCACTTGCTAAATGTTAGGAAACCCAGCTCTTTCCAAATCAAAAGATGTCTGCAAACTGATAAATGGTTACATCATTAGAAATGTCCTATTCATCAGGAGGCTAGGCCCCCCCACCCATAAGCCCTCCCTAGCTTGCCCTGGCAACCCTTACCAGGTCAGCCGGCCATACTCGTTCTCCAACTTGCAAATGAAACTTCCCAGTGAGTTCTTCAGATCAGCCACTTGACTCAGCAGTGCATCTAATGATGCCTCGAGCTGCTTCTCCTCTCTCTGCACCAATAGGAACAGGTTGGTTACCCAGATAAACGAGTATGACACACAGAAAGGAGGGCTGAAAAGCCAAGGAGATGGTGTGCAAACACCAGTCAGGTAACAGGATCTCATTGGCATAGGATAACCAGGTTGTTTCCTATCTGTGGTATTTGGGTTATAGACAGCATCAACCCTGAGACCTTTCAACCGTTTGCCTGACCCCAAGTCCTTCCACCAACTGATTCCTTTTTCCCATCACCTCCTAATCTATGCCTGGTTTTTCTCTGTATTAGGTGCACCCTACACTCCCTCATTGAGACATTTTCGACAAACCTAAGGCCAGATCATTATCTCATGTGCACCTCTGTAGCACATGTACTCCAGCTTCCTCCATCCTAGCATCTGTGAGCCTGGCTCTCTTGTCAGTCTCTGGGAAATCTGCCTACTCATGAAGACTTCTCTGAATACCAGCCCTGCTCTCCTCTTTCCCTCCCCCCACCAACCACTCCAGCTTTCCATCTGCTCTCATCATTTCATGTTTCAACCTTCTTGCTGAATTAATATGCACTCATCTATCTCTGTGTCAATATTCCCGTGCCTCTTTCACAAGCTCGGTCAACCCATTAACATTTCTTGAGACTACCAGCTGCAGGAAACTAAGTGACAAATGAAAACCAAAACCACACATGCTTCTAAGCACTGAACAAACAAATTAAAATGCTGGGGGTCTGCAAAGCATTTCCTTCCCATCGGTGGTCTCCTGTTTTATTCCATTTCTTTACCCTTAACAACTATAGGGCACAGGCTGGGAAGAGTGATGCAAAACTGTCTTGCAAACCTGCTAAGGTGCCTGACAGGAACTTGATCCTGGGTTCCACCGTGGCCTCACATTATAAGATGCTTAGCTTTCGGACACCGCGGCCCACAATTCCCTCACTGCTTGGGCTTCTTTCCAATTAGATCCCCTGCTATATCGGCATCCAACAGCCTCCATCCAGCAGCTTAGGGCAGGGCCTGAGCCAACCCACCACCTTCTTGAGCCGTCTTCCTTGGACTGCATCTCGGCCTCTCCGTATTACAACCTAATCCTTTCCCACGCCAAGCAAGTCAGTGCTGCCTCCTCCCTCCGGATTTAGCCCGACCGTCTTCTGTCAGGCGAGCTCCACCCCCACCTCTCATCTGCGCCGCTCCCTCTCCAATTAACCTCGCCCCCCAACCCACGTTCCCTTATCAGCCGTGGGTTCTGCCCTCTCTTCTCAGTCCCAACTTTTCATTCTCCTTAGCCAGCCCACTCTGGCTCCCTGTACCCGAAGCTGGCCAGCCGCTAGCACGCCCAACGCGGCTCTCACCTGCATTGCGGCGGCCGAGGCGGCTGCAGCGATTTCCACTTCCGGTTTTCCTGTCAGCAAACGCCTCTGAGAAGGCTTCGTCCACCAATCAGAAAACTGGAACTCGGCCCTCCCACCCACTTCCGGTTCCTTCCGGGTGCCGAGGTAGCCAGGTCAGGGGTCAAGAGTGGAACACACAGGCCCGGGCCGGCGCTGGAGGGCTGTGTGATGGCCTCGGAGCGCCCCGAGCCGGAGGTGAGGGGCTGGCGGACGCAGCACTGGGCCCTGAGATCCGAGGGGGAGGGTCCGGCGGGCAGGCGTGGCGTTGGCCTCCTCTGGGTCTGGTGGTGGCCGGGCTGCGTAGCCTCGGCAGGGAGCAGCCCAGCCCGGAAGGCTCGACTATGGTACCCCTGCGGACTATGGGACGCGATCCACAGTTCCCTCGGGGAGCTAAAGGACTAACTCTTTTCGCTTTGTTTTGTTTACTGACGTGTCATCCGCGTCGTCAACTCTTTGACCTAATGATAGTGGTATTAACAAAATTTGTATTTTGATTTTCTGTTGCAGTTTCAATGGGCAACACTGCAGTAGATTTAGTTTGCCGGTTTTTGCATTTCTTTAGGCATTGGAATGCGATAAACAGCATGAATTCATTTAGTTCTAGGGCCCATGCTTTTAGAAAAGCAGCTTTAATTTCATGAAAAAAACATTTGAGTCGGACTGAGACCTCGCTCCAATATTGGCGCTGTCATGTAGCTAATCTGTGCAAGCTCAGGCGAGTCTTCCCGGATCCTGTTTCCTTCTTTATAAAATATGTGTCTTACAGTGTGTTGTGAGGATCACATGTAATAAACCAGAAAGGGGATATGAGATATTCATTAGATGCTAAGGAACATGCAAGGAACCTTATATACATGGTGTCATTCAGACTTCTGCAAGGAAGATGACATTCTCGCAGAGGAGAAAACTGAAAAATGAGAAAGATTTAGTACCTTACTCAAATGCCACTCATCCAGGAAGTAGCAATTTGGAGTTAGAAGATCTGAGCTTAAAATCTCAGATTTGGATAAAACACCACCACTAGGAAAGGTGCCAGTATATTAGTAGGTGGAAAGGGTGAGAGATGTGTATAATGATACAAATAGTACTCATTACTGCATACATACTGCATGCTCGGCACCATTCTAAGCGCTTTACCAGTGTCAGTTAATTCTCTCAGCCCTATGAAGTGGACACTGTTATCTCCTTTTTTTGGTTTAGAAACTGAGGCACAGAGATATTAAGAGTAACAAAGTAGGCCGGGCACAGTGGCTCACACCTGTAATCTCAACACTTTGGGAGGCCAAAGTGGGCGGATCACCTGAGGTCAGGAGTTCGAGACCAGCCTGACCAAATATGGAGACAGCCCGTCTATACCAAAAATACAAAATTAGCTGGGCGTGGTGGTGCAGGCCTGTAATCCCAGCTACTCGAGAGGCTGAGGCAGAAGAATTGCTTGAACCCGGTAGGTAGAGGTTGCGATGAGCTGAGATCAGGCCATTGCACTCCAGCCTGGGCAACAAGAGTGAAACTCTGTCTCAAAAAAAAAAAAAAGTAACAAAGTTACACAGCTGTTAAATATTATAGTCAGGACTCCAAAACAGATGGCCAGGCTCCAGTCCTTGTGTTCTTAACCGTATTGTTCATAGTATAAATAATAAAGTAGCCACAGAATGGTAAATTTCCAGTTCACTGGGATTTGGTGTGATAAGACCCAACATTGAATATGGTGGTGGGAAACCATGCCTTATTTAAAATAGTCATGTTCACAGAGGTGGTAGAATAGCCCATGCATCAGAAATATCAGTCAAGATCAATCAGAAATATTAATACAAGGAAAACTATGAAACAGTTTAGAGGGTATTTCATTATAAAGTGAAAGGATGTGGAGGGATGTTGTGGGGAAATACAACCTACCGTTTAGGCAGATAGTCTAGAACGATACCGTCCTGTAGAAATCTGAAGCAAGCCATGTGTGTAATACTAGGTTTTCTGATAGCCACATAAAACAATAACAAGAAACAAATGAAATAAATTTTAATGATATATTTAACCCAAACTCCCAACATTTTCAAAATGTAATAAAATACAAAATATTGTGAGATATTTAACATTTTTTTGGTACCAAGTCTTTAAAATCTAGTGTTGTATTTTATACTTATAGCACATCCCATTTTGGTCTAGCAACATTGTAGGTGCTCAGTAGCCCCATATGATAGTCTTTACCATATAGAGCAGTACAGATCTAAAGTAATTTCAAGTCAAGACACACAATCTGGGAATCTCAGCCAAAAGTTAAGCTTTTTTTTTTTTTTTTTTTTGAGATGAAGTCTTGCTCTGCTGCCCAAGCTGGAGTGCAGTGGCGCCATCTTGGCTCACTGCAAGCTCCGCCTCCTGGGTTCACATCATTCTCCTGCCTCAGCATCCTGAGTAGCTGGGACTACAGGTGCCCACCACCATGCCCGGCTAATTTTTTGTATTTTTGGTAGAGATGGGATTTCACCGTGTTAGCCAGGATGGTCTCGATCTCCTGACCTCGTCATCCTCCCACCTTGGCCTCCCAAAGTGCTCGATTACAGGTGTGAGCCACCGGGCCCGGCCTAAGTTGAGCATTTTTTAAGTTCCTGGTTTGCATTTCTGAAAATTTTATCAGAAGGTAAAGAGACTGAAGAGTTCTGCCCTGTGATAAAGTGATTGACTTTTAGAGGCTGTTAGGATCCCAAGAGAGAAAGATTGGGTATAGTCAGATTTAGGAAATCATTCATTCATCACACACTTGAAATATTTTATGAGTGCTGGTATGAGTCAGAATCGTGCTAAGTATCAGGGTGGATACAGAGCAGTGTAAGACAGACATGGTCCCTATCTTTATGGAGAAAACAGGATTGAATTAGGATAATAAGTGCTGTAGAGGAGTGAATTAGGGTGTTTAACAGTGGTTCTCAACCTACCTTGTTAAGAAGTGGGGAGGCAAGGGGTTGTGAATCAGGAAGACTCAGAAGAATGACATTTAAACTGAAGCCTGAATAGGTAGAAGTTGTCTGAAAGAAGAGGCAGAGAGCGTTGCAGGCAAAGGGAATAGTGAAGATCTTCAGGTGAGAAGGAGCCCATTGGAGCCTTCAGAGAACTAAGAGGAAGCAACTCCTAGTGTGGATGCAGTATGACCATGAGAATAGCTAGCACTTACTGAATGGTTCCTGAGTATCATCTGATACTCAAAAATTATCCGAAAATAAGCACTTTTATTATCCCTGTTTCACAGATGAAGAAACTAAGGCATAGAGAGTATAAGTCTCTGCCAAAGCCATGTAGTTAATAATCAGCGGAACAAGCATTTGATCCTAGGTGCTGTAACACTGGAATGCATGCATTTAACTGAGTGGGGATTGATGAGAGATAAGGCTGGAGAAGATGCAGCTTGAGGCCATGCTAAAGGCTCAAGACTTTGATGTATAGTGGTAAGAAGAGTTTAACCAGTTCAAGAGGGGAAATAATCCACATTATTTTGTGGGAATATGTTAACAAAAGACAGCACAAGGGTTAGAAAAGGCTAAACAAATCAGACCTTAATCACAAAGGGACAGGTACAAAAAGACAAAGCAACAAATTAATGAGATGGACCATGCTTCATTCATCCTGGTATACATGGTATGCAGCACAGTGCCTGGTAATGTTTTATTCATCTTGGTATAAATGGTATAAATGGTATGTAGGCCTCAATAAACATTCCAAAGAATGATAGCCTTCCTCTCCTGTTTAATTGCAACAACATCCCTATGAAGATAATCTTATCCACATGCTATCAATAAAGAAACTGAGGCCTGGAAAAATTAAGTAACTTGTCCAAGGTCACCTAGATAGCAAATGATAGAACCAGATTTGAATCCAGGTCCCTGACTCCGAAACTCTTATTTTGTCTACCTTGCGAGACTACTCCAAGAGTAATGAACTTTAGACTCAAGAGGGATTAATATGAGGACTTGAAGCTCCATGTGAGTGTGGATGCTCTGAGAACTAATCCAGGGATTCTCAAATGTTAACATGGAAGAATCACTTGGAGACCTTGTTAGAATGTAGATTCTGGAGCCGATCAACTCTGGTTTTTTTTGTTGTTGTTTTTTTTGGAGATGGAGTCTTGCTTGCACTGTCACCCAGGCTGGAGTGCAGTGGCGGGATCTTGGCTTACTGCAACCTCCGCCTCCCAGGTTCAAGCAGTTCTTGTGCCTCAGCCTCCCGAGTAGCTGGGACTACAGGTGTGAGCCACGGCACCCAGTCTGGAGCCCATCCACTGTTAATTCAGTTGGTCTGGGATGGTGTCTGGGACTCAATTCTGTATTTTCATAAGCACTTCAGGTGATTTTTCATGCAGCTGGTCCTTGGATCCCACTTTGAAAAACACCATTCTAGCTGCTTAAATTATTAAGTCTTCTAGTTATGATAAATTATATCTTCAAGGTGAAGAGAACTTAGAAATGATGTTTTGAAAATATAGTTGTTGGGCTGGGCGCGGTGGCTCATGCCTGTAACCCCAACACTTTTGGAGGCTGAGGTGGGTGGATCACCTGAGGTCGGGAGTTCGAGACCAGCCTGACCAACATGGAGAAACCTCATCTCTACCAAAAATACAAAATTAGCTGGGCGTGGTGGTACATGCCTGTAATCCCAGCTACTCTGAAGGCTGAGGCAGGAGAATCACTTAAACCTAGGAGGCGGAGGTTGCAGTGAGCCAAGATGGCGCCATTACACTCTAGCCTGGGCAACAAGAGTGAAACTCCGTCTCAAAAAAAAAAAAAAAAGAAAAAGAAAATATAGTTGTTGACTTTGAAGGATCATATGTGAAGGGGGATGTTGCAAGAAGGGTAGGCAAATGTTCAGCAAATGTTCCTGATTTCAGAAGGGTGGATTCTGTAAAACTGATTAATGAACTAGACTTCATTGTGCCTTTGGAGAGTCAGTCCATCATTCAAAATAATGTTCAAGGAAAGGTAGGAAAAATGGAAACTGTACAGTAGTAAAATTTAGTGGCCTACTAACTGGTAATAGGAAGAAAGCTTTCTAGTAGTCTGTGTCCTCCATCTCGTTTATCCCCATTCTCTCCTCACTTAACAAACACTGCTCAACCGTTAGCATCACTTTCTCTTAAGGTATTAGCCTGAATCGGGTTACTTTGTTACTTGCTTGCTTTTTTGTGGGGAGGGGGAGGTCAGGGAGTGGGGCATATGGTCTCGCTCTGTCACCCAGGCTGGAGTGCAGTGGTACGATCATGGCTCACTGAAGCCTCAACCTCTCTGGGCTCAGGCCATCCTCCCACCTTAATTTCCTAAGTAGCTGGGACTGCAGCCACATGACACTACACCCAGCTCATTTTCATAATTTTTTGTAAAGACAGGGTTTTGCCGTGTTGCCCAGGCTGGTCTCTAACTCCTGAGGCTCAAGTGATCCACCCACTTTGGTTTTCCAAAGTGCTGGGATTGCAGGCATGAGCCACTGCACCTGGCTGTTACTTGTTTTTGTAGAACCACATTCTTATCCTTCAGAGCACTTACTCGGTATGTAATTATACAGTAGTTACGGTGATTATTTGATCAATGTTTTTGTCCTTCATTATAGAGTAAGTTTTATGAGAGCAGGGAATGCGTGTTTTTGCTTTTCATTGTATCATTAGTACCTAACCCAGTGCCTAGCATGTACCAGGTTTTTCATAAATTTGTTGAGTGAATGCATGCACGCTTACCTTGCCTTTGTTGTTTTTGGAGTTCAATCAGGACATGATAGCACCCTGAACCAATTAGCATGGAAATCAAACTGGAGAGATTTAGTAGAAGAAGAAACAACACTCTAAGCTTCACCGTAAAATAATAGACTGAATTTATCCAATGTGACAGGACTAATTGGATAATTTTATGTGTCCAAAAAAGCCAGCTGCATGAGGATAAAATGGGAGATGTGTTTGGACAGCAGCACAAGTGAGAAAGTCATGGAGGTTTCCTGAGCAAGTATAACGTAGGAGAATCTGAATCTGTGATCTCACTTGAGTATTATGTTCCATTCTGGTCCCCACATTTTAAGTTGTAAAGTAGCCCAGCCAGAATTCATTCATGGGCACATAATCTAAAATATAAAATAGTGAGGAAACTTGAAACCATGCCATTTGAGACATACTTAAAGAACCCAAAAGATGTTTATTTTAGAAAAGCAAAGACTCGGGGCTGTCATCACATGTTTAATAGACTCTCGTTTGGCAGAGGGTCAGATTCTCCCTGTGTGGCCTTAGAAGGTAAAACAAAAAGTGGGTTAGATATTTTCAAGACAACAGATTTTAAGATTTCAAGATATTATCAAAAAGACAGATTCTGGCTGTATGTGAAGACATTCCCAACTCTGCCAACTAAACAGGTATGGGGGAAAAAAACTGAAGTGAATGGCTGTGCAGGACTTCTGATTCAAAGAAGCGAGGTAAACAGCAACACTTTGTTATTGCTAATCTGTGCATTTATACACATTACTTTTTACAAGGTGCTTTCACACATCATTGGGCTAGGTGGTATTTTTACACAGGAGGAAGCTCACCCAGAGTCTTAGCTATCAAATCACAACACTTTCTTTCTGTAACACTGTTCTTTCTAAAACAAAGCTAATGGAACGTAAAGCAAATCTGTTAGAACCCCCATTTGCACTCCCTCAGGGTTCCAGGAACAATGAAAAAGAAGATACTAGTGAAAACATGGTAAAAACAACGTTTCTGGAAGCAAAGGAAAAACTCCAAAAATGGAATAGCTTACTTTTTCCATAAATGATTGAAAGATGAAGTGAATAAAGGACAGGAACTCTTCAGCAACAAAAACCATGTTGATAGAAGAGTGAAAAATTAGAAATTATTGGTAACAAATTAAGGATAGCTGGAAACAATAAATACAGCTTGTGGCCGGGCGCGGTGGCTGAAGCCTGTAATCCCAGCACTTTGGGAGGCCGAGACGGGTGGATCACGAGGTCAGGAGATCGAGACCATCCTGGCTAACACTGTGAAATCCCGTCTCTACTAAAAAATACAAAAAACTAGCCGGGCGAGGTGGCGGGCGCCTGTAGTCCCAGCTACTCGGGAGGCTGAGGCAGGAGAATGGTGTAAACCCGGGAGGCAGAGCCTGCAGTGAGCTGAGATCCGGCCACTGCACTCCAGCCTGGGCGATAGAGCGAGACTCCCTTTCCAAAAAAAAAAAAAAAAAAAAAAAAGAATACAGCTTGTGAGATTAGTTTTCCTTCTTCATACATGTATTCAACAATTATTGGAACACTTAGTACGTCTTGGCACTGTGCTAGGCGCTAGGGTTACAGCAGGAAACAATGTATAGGCCAGGTGTGGTGGCTTACAACTGTAATCCCAGCACTTTGGGAGGCTGAGGCTGGTGGATCACCTGAGGTAGAAGTTCGAGACCAGCCTGACTAACATGGCAAAACCCTGTCTTTACTGAAAATACAAAAATTAACTGGATGTGGTGGCACGTGTTTATAGTCCCAGCTACTCAGGAGCCTGAGGCAGAAGAATCACTTGAACCTAAGAGGCAGAGGTTGCAGTGAGCCAAGATGGCACCGCTGCATTCCATCCTGGGTGACAGAGCAGGACTCCATCTCAAAAGACAAAGAAAAGGCCGGGCGTGGTGGCTCACTCCTGTAATCCCAGCACTTTGGGAGGCCTAGACAGGCAGATCACGAGGTCAGAAGATTGAGACCATCCTGGCTAACATAGTGAAACCCCATCTCTACTAAAAATACAAAAAATTAGCCGGGTGTGGTGGTAGGCACCTGTAGTCCCAGCCACTCGGGAGGCTGAGGCAGGAGAATGGTGTGAACTCGGGAGGCAGAGCTTGCAGTGAGCTGATATCACGGCACCACACTCCAGGCTGGGCAACAGAGCGAGACTCCGTCTAAAAAAAAAAAAAAGAGAGAGAACTAATATATAGACATGGCCTCTATCTCGCTAGATCTTCCGACTTATATGGGAAACAAACATTAAAGTATACAAATTCTTTTTTTTTTTTAAGATGGAGAGATTGGTGGAGTTTTGCTCTGTTGCCCAGGCTGGAGTGCAATGGTGCAATCTTGGTTCACTGTAGCCTCCACCTCCTGGGTTCAAGCAATTCTCCTGTCTTGGTCCCCTGAGTAGCTGGGACTACAGATGTGCTCCACTATGCCCAGCTAATTTTTTTATTTTTTAGTAGAGGTGGGCTTTTGCCACATTAGCCAGGCTTGTCTCGAGCTCTTGGCCTCCCAAAGTGCTGGGATTACAGGTGTGAGCCACTGCGGCCAGCCCCTACAAATTCTTAATTATAAACTCTGGCAGGTATCATGAAGAAAAAATACAGAGTGCTGTGTGAATGCCCAACATAGGACCCTAACTTAGTGCAGACAGTCATGGAAAGGTTCATTTATTAAACCTAGATTTGCCATGATTTTAGTCCTAGAAGATGAGGTGACCACGTGCCCAACTCTGTCCTTATAGTGCTGACCCATGACCACGTGCTCGTCCCCTTCTAACCCTGGCCTTATGTGGCTGAAACGCTTTTCCTTGGTTTCTCCTTGCATAGCTGAAACAGGCTGGCATCTGAAAAAAAAAGTATTTAATACCAAAGAACAAAAGGAAAGTAGTATTGACACTAGTGTTAAGATGATCTCATCTTGAGAAAAGTTGTACTAATTATGATTAGTTTTAAATGTCCAGTTTGCTTTGCTTAGAACATATAGTGAGAGGGGAGAAGGTGGTGGTGGGGAGAAAAAACCATAGCAAATTCACTTATTTAGCACAATTTTATTGAACATCCTATGTGCCAGGCACTGCACTGGGCTCTGGAGATAACAGTGATAAATGAATGACTGCTGAATTAGGATAGCCTTCCTATTCTGATAATGCTCGGAGCCCCAAACCATCCCTTAACAAAAATATTCTTTTTTAAAACTCCAGTAAGTCTCTTGTACATCCTTTTTTAGATAAGAACTTTGGCAGGATCCAGCATAGTCAACACATAATATCCCACCCACACTAGCTAAGTGAAACCTGAAGGAGAGGTTGCCTGGTTTAGTGTCCCACACTAAAACCAAGGATCAGAGAAAGAAAGGGCAAGTAATTGCTGTGATTTCTTTCTTTACCAATAAATAGACCTCTTTTCTGCTTTTAGGAGTATGGCAATAAGAGTGTACAATTTGATGGGACTTTTCGATGGGGAATAACTATCTAATTTTTGTAGCTAACTTAGAAATCATTTTGCAGTAGGTTGGGTGCGGTGGCTCACGCCTATATTCCCAGCACTTTGGGAGGTGGAGGCGGGCGGATCACGAGGTCAGGAGTTCGAGACCAGCCTGGCCAATATGGTGAAACACCATCTCTACTAAAAATGTAAAACATAGCCGGGCATGGTGGCACATGCCTGTAGTCCCAGCTACTCAGGAGGCTGAGGTGGGAAAATTGCTTGAACTGGGAAGGCAGAAGTTGCAGTGAGCCAAGATCGCACCACTACACTCCAACCTGAGCAACAGAGCGAGACTCCGTCTCAAAAAAAAAAAAAAAATCATTTTGCAGCATACTGGTTTCCAATGCTACTTTAATCATCCTTGACACCTTCCTTTTTGTTTTTTTTTTTTTTTTTTGAGACGGAGTCTCGCTCTGCCGCCTGGGCTGGAGTGCAGTGGCCGAATCTCAGCTCACTGCAAGCTCCGCCTCCCGGGTTCACGCCATTCTCCTGCCTCAGCCTCCCGAGTAGCTGGGACTACAGGCGCCCGCCACCTCGCCCGGCTAGTTTTTTGTATTTTTTAGTAGAGACAGGGTTTCACCGTGTTAGCCAGGATGGTCTCAATCTCCTGACCTCGTGATCCGCCCGTCTCGGCCTCCCAAAGTGCTGGGATTACAGGCTTGAGCCACCGCGCCCGGCCGACACCTTCCTTTTTGTTACTTTCCTCCTATGTCCTGACTTATAATTAATCACCAGTTCTTTTCTGTCCTGTCCTAAAGATCCCTTGAAATGCAACTAAGTTCACTGTTCAGCTAACTTTTTGTTTTCCATAACAAGATTTTCACAATGAAAGACGGGTGGTTTTGCATCCTGGCATTATCTCATCAAGACCCAGTCTCACATAGTTCACAGAATGGCTGGTTTGAGTAGCTCTAGTCAAAGCCACTGTCATCTCCCCTAGTTGTTAGCGGTGGGGTGCTTTCTGAATCACACAGTAGCCAGAGGGAATTTTTTTATTTTATTTTATTTTATTTTGAGATGGAGTCTTGCTAGGCTAGAGTGCAGTGGCATGATCTCAGCTCACTGCAAGCTCCACCTCCCAGGTTCGTGCCATTCTCTTGTCTCAGCCTCCTGAGTAGCTGGGACTACAGGCGCCCGCCACCATGCCCGGCTAATTTTTTGTGCTTTCAGTAGAGACGGGGTTTCACTGCATTAGCCAGGATGGTCTCGATCTCCTGACCTTGTGATCCGCCTGCCTCGGCCTCCCATAATGCTGGGATTACAGACGCGAGCCACGGTGCCCGGCCACCAGAGGTAATTTTTTAAATGCACATATAATGTTACTGTCTTGTGGAATCCCTTTAGTAGCTTAAACTCACTCAAAGGATGAATCCAAAAACCTAGCCAGGGCCTGTCTCAACACAGTGTTGGAAAGCAGTGTAATAGAGAGTAGTATCTCCCAAGGTGTAATTTCATTTTATTATTTTTTTAAATTTATTTTTTAAGACAGAATCTTGCTCTTTTGCCCAGGCTGGAGTGCAGTGGTATGATCATAGCTCATTGCAGCCTCAACCTCCCAGACTTAAGCGATGCTCCTACCTCAGTCTCCCGAGTAGCTAGGACTACAGGTGCTCACCACCATGCCCAGCTAATTTTTGTATTTTTTTTTTTTAGAGATGGGCTTTCACCATGTTGCCCAGGCTGTTCTCAAACTGCTGGGCTTAAGTGATTTGCCCGCTTTGGCTTCCCAAAGTGCTGAAATTACAAGCCTGAGCCACAGTGGCTGGCCCTAAGATGTGATTTTAGATGTTATTGAGAGATAATATAATACGCAATCGCAACATATTAATATTTAACTTCTCTTTTTATCTTTCTGATTATGTCAAAACATCCTTTCTGCTAATTACCCACATTGTGTTCCTTTTCGTGACCAAATCTCTTATGCTCATGAGACCTCAGTTTTATCCATTTGTCACTCTCAGTAAATGGTCTTTTGCAGCTCACCAGGCCTTGGTTTGACTTCTGAGCCTACACCTACTGCTTATGTTAAATCACTTAACTTTTTGGACCTCTGTTTTCTCCTGTTAAATGTTTTGTTGTGAATACTGAATGAGCTTACTTATGTAAAAAACTTAGTATAGGCTGGGTGTGGTGGCTCACGCTTGTAATCCCAGCACTTCGGGAGACCAAGGCAGGTGAATCACCCGAGGTCAGGAGATCGAGACCATCCTGGCCAACATGGTGAAACCCCGTCTCTACTAAAAATACAAAAATTAGCCGGGCTTGGTGGTGGGTGCTTGTAATCCCAGCTACTTGAGAGGCTGAGGCAGGAGAATCGCTTGAACCCAGGAGGCGGAGGTTGCAGTGAGCCAAGATCATGCCACTGCTGAGATCATGCCACTCCAGCCTGGCCAATAAGAGCAAAACTCTGTCTAAAAAAAAAAAAAAAAAAAAAAAAAAGAACCTGGTATAGTGTTGTGATAGTTAACTGTAATAAATAGTTGACTTTTTTTTTTTTTTTTGGACAGGGTCTCACTCTGTTGCTCAGGCTGGAGTGCAGTGGTGCCATCATGGCTCACTACAGCCTCGACCTCCTGGGCTCAGGTGATCTTCCCATCTCAGCCTCCAGAGCAGCTGGGACTACAGGCGCGAGCCACTACACCCAGCTGATTTTTGTGTTTTTTGTAGTAGAGTTGAGGTTTCATTGTGTTGCCCAGGCTAGTTTTGAATTCCTAGATGCAAACAGTCTGCCCACCTCAATCTCCCAAAGTGTTGGGGTTATAGGCTTGAACCGTTATGCCTAGCTGTTATTGTTAACTTTTACCAGGCATTGTACTGAGCACTTCATATGCGTGATTTTCCTTGCTTCACAGAACAGTACTTTAGATTGGTATTGTAATTATCTCTATTTTACAAAGGAGGACACTGAAGCTTAAAGAGGTGATACACCCTTCCCACTGTCTCACAGCTAATAAGAGGCTGAATTGGGATTCAAACCCAGACTTTCCGAACCTGAAATTCTTGAACTTGGCCTCTACAGAGTACTTTTTTTTTTCTTACTTTTTATTTTATTTTATTTTTTTGAGATGGAGTCTCACTCTGTCGCCCAGACTGGAGGGCAGGGGCGTCATCTCGGCTCACTGCAACCTCCACCTCCTGGGTTCAAGCGATTCTCCTGCCTCAGCCTCTCAAGTAGCTGGGATTACAGGCACCCGCCACCACGCCTAGCTAATTTTTGTGTTTTTAGTAGAGATAGGGTTTGTTTCACCATGTTGGCCAGACTGGTCTCGAACTCCTGACCTCAGGTGGTCTACCCACCTCGGCCTCCCAAAGTGTTGGGATTATAGGCATGAGCCACTGCGCCCGGCCCCCTTTTTTTGTTCTTTTACAGAGTACTTTTGCATATATTTTAGGTGCTTAATAAATGTGAGTTCCTCTTTCTTGTCTTCTGCTATCATCCTTATCACTTTCCAGTACCTCTTTCTGTATCTTTTTACCCTTCTGTCTTGGAGCAGAAGAAAGACTCTACAACTTCATAGCCATTGTGTCTCTGTTCTCCATACTTTTCTCTGACATCAGAAACTCTTCATTATTGCTTTTCCAGGGCTTTTTCAGTCTTCTCTCCATGCATATTTCCCCATTTTGGAAAAAAAAATTCTTCCTTTCTTTCAACATCATGGTTCTCAACAGGCAGTTATTAACTTCTGTTTGTTTCTCCTCTACTACCTGCTCTTCAGTTCTTGCCACCTGGTGTTCTTCCCCTCATTAATCAGGGACACAGGAGGAGAAATTTGCCATTTTGTGTAGGACAGACAAGAGAAAGGGAGTAAGGAATGTGACAGATAAGGATTAATCAGGAAGAGACATTGGGGAGTTCAGACCAGTTGACCTTTGTTTCCTCTGTGAACTATGGGCAAGTTTATCTGCTGGGAGGGGATTGAGGGATTGGAAAACCTCCTGTGGGGAACAGGAAAGACTGCTGGCCAGGAGAATTCAGAGGACTGGCAAAGTCCTACTAGAGTGGGCACTGCTGGCAAGCTGACAAGTTTCTTTCTGTCCAAGTGCAGCTGCCGTAGTATATGTGTGGTTAAGGGAAAATGTCAAATTCATCCCAAGATAAAACTTGACAGGACTTGTATAGTGGAAGGACAAGGACATTGTTGAAGTGGCCACCTATGAGGCAATGGAGGCAAGAACTAGAGGGCTGACAACTGAAAGTGCGGAGGTGGGCACTATGACCCACACAGATTTGATTTTGAGGTATTCGGAAGGCTTGCTATTCCTTCAGTGAAAATGTCTTCAGTTCCTGCTGTTGTCAAGACTTGTTAGGAATAACTATCTGGCATTAATGTAATGTATTAGGGACTTGTCCTAGTATTTGCTCTGTTTTTGAGCAATTTGCCAAGCACAGAGGCACAAAAATAGAATCAAGATGCAGCCCTTGCCCTCAAAATCTTATAGTTTATAGGTGAAACTCACATAAACTTTGTGGAAACAATATGGAAAGGTCACTTCATCTATATGGAGGTCTGTATCTGGCAAACAGGAACAGAGAGTTGAGAATTGACTCCCCGGGAACACCTTGCATGGAGGTTGGGGTAAACTTTTCACCTCTGCTGCTTTCCCTCTCACAGATGGTGAGTTCATTGGGCAAGTTACTTGTACAGTGATCTGTGTGTTCCAGGTACTTGGTGCCATTTTTTAAAGATGTATTAATGTCTCTTTGTTCCCAGGTGGAAGAAGCTGGGCAAGTGTTCCTGTTAATGAAAAAGGATTATCGAATCTCCCGAAATGTTCGCCTGGCTTGGTTCCTCAATCATCTGCACCAAACTGTGCAGGCCACACCCCAGGAGATGCTGGTGAGCCCTAGACACACGAAAGATGTGAGGGGCCAGCCCAAAAGGATCTGTCTTTTAGGAGAGTGCTGGAAACAGACAGGGAGGGAGACTAACTCTGAGGGCTCTAAGTCTGGTTAGGGCAAGGGACTGCCTACAAGATGATGGAAATTTTAAAAAATAATTTTTCCAGAAAGTGAGAGGAAGAGTATATGGTTAGATTGAGGGAGGTGGAGCCATTGATGTGTCATTTGGGATATAGAAGGCAGGTCCTGGGAAAACGGGGTACTTCCCTGATCCTTTCCTTTTCTTACCATCCTAATTTTCAGCTTCAGTCTGAACAGGAATTGGAAGTCCTCAGTGTCCTGCCCCCTGGGTGGCAACCAGATGAACCAGTGGTCCCAAGGCCATTCCTCCTTGTACCTTCCACCCGAGTCACCTTCCTGGCTTGGCAGTATCGGTTTGTCATTGAGCTGGACCTTAGCCCATCTACTGGCATTGTGGTAAAGGATTGAAGGGAGACTGTGGGAAGAAAAGATGGGGTGGGGGGTGAGGAGAGGGAGAGGCCCGCGGGGAAGTGAAAAATGATCCCAGCCTACCATTTTGGAGAGAAGACAGGCTTATAAAGGAATGGTGGGTGTTTAAAAACAGAACTGGGCCAACCGTGGTGGCTCATGCCTGCAATTGCAGCACTTTGGGAAGCCAAGGTGGGCTGATTGCTCGAGCTGAGGAGTTCGAGCCTGGGCCACAAGGCAAAACTCCCTCTCTATAAAAAATACAAAAATGAGCCAGGCATGCTGGCATGCACCTGTCCTAGCTACTCGGGAGACTGAGGTTGGAGGATTGCTTGAGCCCAGGAGGTCGAGGCTACAGTGAGCCAGGATCAGGCCATTGCGATCCAGCCTGGGCAAGAAAGCAAGACCCTGGTTTTGTTTTTGTTTCCAAAAAACATCCCAGAAACTGTTCCATGTGTGGCACTGTATTTGGGTGCATGATCAACCATAAGGTAAGGGTCCTACTGACCCATGGAAGCTGTATGTTTCTGTCCTCTGGTTAAGGCTGCCTTTGGATGCCCTTGAGCGCTCTTTCTCTGCCCTCAGGATGATTCCACAGGGGAGATCTTGTTTGATGAAGTTTTCCATGCCCTGTCCCGCTGCCTAGGCGGGCTGCTTCGGCCCTTCCGAGTGCCTGGATCTTGCATCAACTTCCAGCCTGAAATCTACATAACTATCCAGGCCTACTCCTCCATCATTGGACTGCAGTCACACCAGGTATTGCATCATCTCTCCAAGTTTGTACCCTCAGACGAAATTTCTATTAGTCCTCTGACCAAGTCCTTATCCTGTCTCTGCTGTTTGTCCCCAAAATCCCCAGCTCTGCTAGCTTCTTGAACCTGTTTTCTAGTTATCCTCATGAGTCTCTCTCCTCTTGAAAAGAACCAGTTCCTCTGGACTTAAAGGGCTTTCCCATAGACTTTGGGTCAGTTGGTGTTGATTGGACAACTGCCTTTTTCACCGCTCCTGTAAATCCCTTTGGTTCTGATCACTGGATGTCTGTTTTCTCTGTTCTCTCCTTCTCCTTTAGTTCTATTGGATGGTTTGCTGATGTGCTGTACCCTCAGGAGATGGTATTTTGGAATAGTTTTGTGATTTTGAAAGACAACAAATAACCCAGAAATATAATTGGTTTCAACGATAGAGGAGGGTCATTTTTTGTTTTTGTTGTTGTTGTTGTTGTTTTGAGATGGAGTTTTGCTCTTTCCACCCAGGCTAGAGTGCAATGTCACAATCTCGGCTCACTGCAACCTCTGCCCTCTGGGTTCAAGTGGTTCTCCTGCCTCAGCCTCCCGAGTAGCTGGGATTATAGGCACTGACCACCAGGCCCAGCTTATTTTTTTTATTTTTATTTTTTATTAAAGACAGAGTTTTGCCGTGTTGACCAGACTGGTCTTGAACTCCTGACCTCAGGTGATCTGCCTGCCTCGGCGTCCCAAAGTGCTGGGATTACAGGCGTGAACCACCACGCCCAGCGTGGGTCATTTGTTTTTTTGAGGGCCATGTGAACTGTTGGGTATAATACTGACCACACAGATAATTACAGGGCTTATCCAGCACTCAAGGAGGCTATCACAAGGCACTCCTTTTGGAGAATGGCCAAGTCTGTTACTGGAATATCTGTTTTTGACTTAGATAAGCATTGGCCCAGTTTCCCCTCATCTGCTTTTAACCACCCTTAACTCACTGGTAAAGGCTTTCCCTGAAACTGTCCCTGATGGCTGCATTGTCACCATAGCTATCAAACTGGCTTTAAGAGAGAAGGTATTGGGAACAGGATCTAAGGGTCTGAAACATATATCTACAAAATTGGTGCATACCTGGATCTCAGGGCAGGGATTGCCAACCCTCTGCGCTAGTTTAAAGTGCTTTCCTAGCACAGCTGTTAGGACTGTCAGTTTTGGGCTGCATCCCCAGATGGGGGCCAGGTTTTGCAGGCACTGATAGCCAAGGCGGGAAGAGCATGGATGTTAGATAATCACTCAAAACTTGGTTCAGGTTGGCAAACACTTAATGAAGCCTGATCTATACCAGGCCTGAGCAGGTCCTGAATACACAGATGAATCAGATCTTGTCTTTCTCCTGATGGGAAGAGTTGAGAATTTAGTGGGAAAGACAGACATTAAAGGGAGGTAATTGCAGTTGAATGTGATAAGGGCACCGATAAGATGACTCAGGTGCTATTGGAGCACCAAGAGGGAGCACCCAACCAAGCATGGGGCCACAACAGAGAAATCTTTCAGACCAAGCAGCATTTGTTTTTTGTGTTTTTGAGACAGAGTCTTGCTCTGTTGCCTAGGCTAGAGTGCAGTGGTGCAACCTTGGCTCACTGCACCCTCCACCTCCTGGGTTCAAGCGATTCTCCTGCCTCAGCCTTTCGAGTAGCTGGGATTACAGGTGCCCACCAGCACGCCTGGCTAATTTATTTATTTATTTATTTTTAGTAGAGATGGGGTTTCACCATGTCGGCCAGGCTGGCCTCGAACTTCTGACCTCAAGTGGTCCACCTGCCTCTGTCTCCCAAAGTGCTGGGATTACAGGCATGAGCTACTGTGTCTGGCCCAAAGCAGCATTTGAACTGAGTTTTGAAGAAAGAATTGAGGTTAACCATTCAAAGAAGGGGAAATGGACTTTTCTGACAGAGGGACCAGCAAAAACAAATACATGGTACTATGAACCTGTACTCTCAATCACAGGTATTTTAGGGAACTACATATTATTGTCAACAGAGTAAAATTTGAATGTGGAAAGGGATGGTAAAGAGACTGTAGACATAAGTGGGAGCTGGTTATGAAAGGCCATGAATATGACGCTAAGGACTTTGTGCTTTATTCTATGGGGGAGTTCAGTGTGGAGGATAAGAGCACTGGATCTGGAATCACATTGCCTGTGTTTGCTTCCTAGTTGTACCACTTACTGGTCGTATGTCCTTCACAAGTTACTTAACCTTTCTGTGCATCTGTGTCCTTTCTCCAAATGGGGATATTAACATTGCCTATATCATATGGTGATTGAATTAATTCATGTCAAGCACTTAGAACTGGGCTTGCCACATAGAAAATGTGCAAATGTTAGCTATTAAAATAATTAGTCATAGGTGGTGGAGAACCATTGAAAGTTTTAAACGGACAGTAATAGGATCACATGTGTACATTGGGAAGATTACAGTATTTTGTGGCTAATATGGAGGATGGATTTGGGGACAAAGTCTGGATGGGAGAATAGGCGAAGATTATTGTAGCATGCGTGAGAGGAGGAGGCCTGAATAAGGACAGCAGCTATAGGGAAGGAGAGGATTTCGTCAGTTAAGCCCCAGGGCCACTTGGCCACCCTGAGCCAGCCTTTTCATTTTCTCTATAGCTCCCTCAAGATGTATCCTGGCTGGGCGCAGTAGCTCACGCCTGTAATCCTAACACTTTGGGAAGCCAAGGCAGGTGGATCACATGAGGCCAAGCATTTGAGACCAGCCTGGCCAATGTGGCGAAACCCTGTCTACTAAAAATACAACAACAACAAAAAATTAGCTGGTTGTGGTGGTGCATATCTGTAATCCCCGCTGCTTGGGAGGCCGAATATGAGAATCGCTTGGACCTGGGAGGCGGAGGTTGCCATGAGCAAAGATCACGCCACTGTACTCCAACCTGAGCAACAGAATGAGACTGTCTCCAAAGAAAAAAAAAAAACAAGATGTCAAGATGTATCCTGTTAAATCACAGCACAGCAGTGCGTGCCTGTAATCCCAGCTACTTGGGAGGCTGAGGCGAAAGGATTATGTGAGGCCAGGAGTTTGAGACTAGCTTGGGCCACAGAGTGAGACCCAAAAGTCTCAAAAATGTTAGTCTCAAAAAAGTTAGTTCACATACATAATACATGTTCATCAAAGAAGATTTGCAAAATACATTAAAGTATAAAGAAAAAAACAAAACTCATCTATAATACAATACCCAGAAACAATAGCAGTTGTTTCTGGGTATTGTATTAAATTCTAACCTTTTGTTTTGTTTTGTTTTGGTTTTTTTGAGACAGAGTCTCACTCTGTTACCCAGGCTGGAGTGCAGTGGTACAATCTGGGCTCACTGCAACCTCCACCTCCTGGGTTCAAGCGATTCTCCTGCCTCAGCCTTTCAAGTAGCTGGTACTACAGGCACGTGCCGCCACGCCTGGCTAGGTTTTTGTATTTTTAGTAGACACGGGGTTTCACCGTGTTGGCCAGGATGGTCTCCATCTCCTGACCTTGTGATCTGCCCACCTCAGCCTCCCAAAGTGCTGGGATTGTAGGCGGGAGCCACTGTGCCTTGCTTAAATGCAAATATTTTATGGAATTTTCCTCCCTCACCTCCATCTCTTTACCCAAAGAGAAAGGGAGAATCAAGAGACTCGTTCTAGACACGTGATTTTATGTCCTGTTTTTTGTTCTGTTTAAGAGACAGGGTCTCACTCTGTTGCCCAGGCTGGAGTGCAGAGGCATGATCATAGCTCAATGTAACCTTGAACTTCTGGGCTTAAGTGATCTCCCACCTCAGCCTCCCAAGTAGCTAGGACTGCAGGTGCGTGCCACCACACCCGACTAATTTTTAAAAATTTTTTTGTAGAGACCAGATCTTGTTATATTGTCCAGGCGGGTCTCAAACTTCTGGCTTCAGGTGATCCTCCCACCTCAGCCTCCCAATGTACCGGGATTACAGGCATGAGCTGCTGTGCCTAGCCTGTCCTGCTTTTTTTTTTTTTTTTTTTTTTAACATATAGTATGGGCATTCTTCTATGTCACTAAATATTATTTGAAAACGTGATTTTTAATGACCTGTTAACTTACTGTTTCATCATATTTTATCATATGTTTAGCCAGCCCCTTCTTGGCCACTTGGGTTGTCCCAATTTTCATTATTCTAAACAACATGAATAGGAACGTCTTTCTCACCTTTTTATGGCTCCAGTTCTGCTCATTTTCCTTCCCATGGGCCTGTAGAGTGAGACAATGTCCCGCTTTCCCTCTTCTGGCTCACCCCACCCACTTTCCAGTTGAGAACAGGGAGTAAAAAAGTAGTTGTTCCATGGGGTCAGGGTCCGGGAGAAGTGGACATGTGGGGCAGGTTGTAGGAGTGTGATGGGGAAAGAGAGGTGAGATCCTGAGGGCCACCGCAGGGACTGCTGGGTCTATATACAATTTTAGGATGGGGACAGTTATTTATGTTTGAAGTAGAAGAAAAGGAGCCCCTGGAGAAATAATGAAGATATTAGAGAGACAAAAGGCTCAAGATTTAGATGGACAGATTAGCTATAGGGAAAATGAGGAGGAAGAGGAATCCTTTCTTCAGCACCTTGAAGGAAGAACAAAGACACAGATGTAAACATTCAGTAGACTTTGGGGATGCTTTCATAGAGTTGGAGAGTAGTGTACCCTCCAGGTTGGGGTAAGCAGGGCGTTTCTATTGACTGACTTCCTTTCTCTTTCAAGAGGGCACAGGGTGGGAGTTATCTACTGAGGGTAAAGGGAAGGAAGGAGCATTCATTAGGGGGATGAGAGGATTTTGAGCGTAAAAAAGAGAAAAGGGAACTTCTACCTAGAATAAGAGAAAGAAAGAAAGGGCATCCAAATTGGAAAAAAAGAAGTCAAATTATCCTTGTTCGCAGATGATATGGTCTTTTATTTGGAAAAACCTAATGGCTCCACCAAAAAACTATTAGAACTGATAAACAAATTCAATAAAGTTGCAAAATGCAAAATCAGCATACAAAAAATCAGTAGCATTTCTGTATGCCAGCAGCAGACAATGTGAAGAAGAAATCAAGAAAGTAATCCCATTTACAATAGTTTAAAATAAAATACCTAGGAATTAACTTAACCAAAGAAGTGAAAGATCTCTACAACGAAAACTATAAAACATTGATGAGAGAAATTGAAGTGGACTCCAAAAATTGGAACGATATTCCATGTTCATGGATTGGGAGAATCAATATTGTTAAAATGCCCACACTGCCTAAAGCAGTCTACAGATTCAGTACAATTCCTATCAAAATACCAATGACATTCTTCATAGAAATAGAGAAAACAATCTTAAAATGTATATGGAACCACAAAAGACCCAGAATAGCTGAAGCTATTCTGAGCAAAACAAACAAAACTGGAGGAATCACATTACCTGACTTCAAATTATACTACAAAGCTATAGTAATCAAAAACAGCATGGTGCTGGCATAAAAACAGACAACATAGACAAATGGAACCGAATAGAGAACCCAGAAGCCATGTATCTACAGTGAACTCATTTTTGACAAAGATGCCAAGAACATACATTGGGGAAAGAACAGTGTCTTCAATAAATGGTTCTGGGAAGACTGGATATTCATATGCAGAAGGATGAAACTAGACTCCTGTCTCACAAAAATCAAATCAAAATGGATTAAAAACTTAAATCTGGCTGGGCGCGGTGGCTTATGCCTGTAATCCCAGCACTTTGGGAGGCCGAGGCGGGTGGATCATGAGGTCAGGAGTTCAAGACCAGCCTGGCCAAGATGATGAAACCCCATCTCTACTAAAAAACTACAAAAAAAAAAAAAAAGTTAGCTGGGCGCGGTGGCAGGCTCCTATAATCCCAGCTACTCGGGAGGCTGAAGCAAGAGAATCGCTTGAACCTGGGCAGCAGAGGTTGCAGTAAGCCGAGATCGCGCCACTATACTCTAGCCTAGCCTACAGAGTAAGACTCTATCTCAAGAAAAAAAAAAAAAAGACTTAAATCTAAGACCTCAAACTATGAAACTACTCAAAGAAAACATTGGAGAAACGCTCATGACACTGGACTAGGCAAAGATTTCTTTTCTGTTTTTTTTTTTTAAACCGCAGTCTAGCAGATTAACTCAACATCCTGCTCTATTTAATACTGTTCAGCAGAAGGAAATAACTAATTTCAATTTTAAACAAACTCATAAAACAAAGGAAACAAAACCATCTCACTACAGGCCTTTGACAAAGAACGTGAGCCATTTGCTATAGCTGCCAGGCGTCAGTGTATGGCAAGGAACAGGGGCTTCAGGATGCCCAGGCAAGGCCTGTGAGGTGGTGTATATTGGGGTTTTGGGGGGTCTTGATAGCACTGAGTTGCTGGATCCTGTGCTGTCCTGCCTGGGTGGGGAGCAGGATGAGGGAGGCCATTCCTCTTCTGTAGAAAACACCAACCCCCAGTCCAGGGACTGGCAGCTGAATTGGTGACTGTAAAGCGTGATCTATATGAAATCAAAGGCACATGTGGAAATCCACTCCCAGCAAAGGGGCAGTCCTTGGGGGAAGCCAGCTGGCCTTCTGGAGGGTCCCCTCTGAAATGTCAGCAATTGAAAAACAACCTAAAAGTGATAGAGGACCTACAGGGAACTTTATTCTCTCACTTCTGTCTTCACGGGGGGCACTGCCCCTTGGAAAGACCAGGTTGGCTTCTGGCACAGGTATCCCCCATCTTCTTGGGCACCTGTGGCATTGCCAGCAGGACAGAGGGGGTGGCTGACAAGTGTTGGCTCTAGCCTGACCCAGGGGGCCCAGTTAGGATCCCCTTTACCCATGGCAGGGGTGATTGCTACTTCTCCATGGTTCATGCGTAATGCTTCCAGCCCTTTCCAGCTCAGGGAACACATGCAGAATGACAGTCACCCAGCAGACTGGAAACTGCCTCCTCTCCAAAAGTCTGGCTCCTGAACACCCTCCTCCCTGGGAAGGGTTTTTGCCCCTTTGTGATTGGGCAGGAACCAGAAGAACAGTTTCTCTGCTTTGCCATGTCTGCGACCGACGGCTCAGCCAGCCCCACATCCTCTGTCAAGCACTGAGCTCCAGCACTGTCCACACAGTGGAAACCAAATGAAATGACTTTGGCTTGTGGAGGGGGAAGAATGCAAAACAAAAACAAAAGCAAAATCACCTGCCCACAAGATACAGCAGAAAAGTTCACTATCTTTTTTTTTTTTTTTTTTAGACAGAGTCTCACTCTGTTGCCCGGGGTAGAGTGCAGTGGTGTGATCTTGGTTCACTGCAACCTCTGCCTCCTGGGTTCAAGCAATTCCCCTGCTTCAGCCTCCTGAGTAGCTGGGATTACAGGCGCCTGCCACTAAGCCCACACTCTGCATAAACTCTGGTACTGGCTGTGTTCTCCATGGAAGGTCTCGCTGTGTTTCCTAGGCTGGAGTGCAGTGGTGTGAACATAGCTCACTGCAGCCTTGATCTCTTGGGCTCAAGTGATTCTCCTGCCTCAGACTCCTGAGTAGCTGAGACCACAGGTGTATTTCACCACACTCAGCTAATTTTTAGTGTTTGTTTGTTTGTTTGTTTGTTTTTTAATAGAGATGAGGTCTCTACCAAGCTGGTCTCTAGCTCCTGGGCTCAAGCAATCTTCCCACCTTGGCCTCCCGAAGTGCTGGGATTACAGATGTGAACCACTGTGCTTAGCTCAAAGATTTCTTGATAATACCCTGCAAGCACAAGCATCCAAAGCAAAAATGGACAAACAGGATCATATCAAGTTAAAAAGCTTCTGCACAGCAAAGGAAACAATCAACAAAGTGAGGAAATAACTCACAGAATGGGAGAAAATATTTGCAAACCACCCATCTGACAAGGATTAAAACCAGAATATATAAGGAGCTCAAACAACTCTATAAGAAAAAAATATTTAATAATCTGATTTTAAAATGGGATTTTTTTCTTAAAAAATCTCAATAGACATTTCTCAAAAGAAGGCATACATATGACAAACAGGTATATGAAAAGGTGCTCAACATCATTGATCATCAGAGAAATGCAAATCAAAACTACAATGAGATATTATTTCACCCCAGTTAAAATGGTTTTTATCCAAAAGACAGGCAATAACAAATGCTGGTGAGGATGTGGAGAAAAGGTAACCTTGTGCACTGTTGGTAGAAATGTAAATTAGTACAATCATTATGAAGAACAGTTTGGAGGTTCCTCAAAAAACTGAAAATAGGCCGGGTGCGGTGGCTCACACCTGTAATCCCAGCACTTTGGGAAGCCAAGGTGGATGGATCATGACGTCGGGAATTCAAGACCAGCCTGGCCAACATGGTGAAACCTCATCTCTACTAAAAATATAAAAATTAGTTGGGTGTGGTGGCAGATGCCTGTAATCCCAGCTACTTGGGAGCCTGAGGCAGAGAATTTGCTTAAATCTGGGAGGCAGAGGTTGCAGTGAGCCGAGATAGTGCCACTGCACTCCAGCCTGGATGACAGTGAGACTCCATTTCAAACAAAAACAGAAGCCTGAAAATAGAGCTACCATATGATCTAGCAATCCTCACTCCTAGGTGTATACCGAAAAGAAAGGAAATCAGTATATGGAAGAGATATCTGCGCTCCCATGTTTATTACAGCACTATTCGCAATAGACAAGATCTGGAAGCAGCCTAAGTGTTCATTGACAGATGAATGGATAAAGAAAATGTGGTACATTTACACAATGGAATACTATTCAGCCATAAAAAAGAATGAGGTCCTGTCATTTGCAACAACATGGATGGAACCGGAAGTCATCACATTATGTAAAATAAGCCAGGTGCAGAAAGACAAACTTGGCATGTTGTTACTTATTTGTGAGAGCTAAAAATTAAAACAGTTGAACTCATGGAGAGTAGAACGATGGTTACCAAAGGCTGGGAAAGGTAGTTGGGGGAGGTGGAAAGGGGAGATGGTTAATGGGTACAAAAATAGAATGAATAAGATCCAGTACTTGATAGCACAGTAGATTGACTACAGTCAACAGTAATTTATTGTACATTTAAAAATAAAAGAGGAAAATTGGATTGTAACACAAAAAATAGGATAAATGCCTGAACTGGGCTAGGCATGGTAGCTCATGCCTGTAATCCCAGCACTTTGGGAGGCCGAGGTGTGTGGATCACTTGAGGCCAGGAGTTTGAGACCAACCTGGCCAACATGGTGAAACCCTGTCTCTACCAAAAATACAAAAATTAGCTGGGTGTGGTGGCCGATGCCTGTAATCCCAGCTGAGGAAGGCTGAGGCAGAAGAATCGCTTGAACCGGGAGGCGGAGGTTGCAGTGAGCCAAGATCACATCATTGCACTCGAGCCTGGGCGACAGAGCAAGGCTCTGTCTCAAAAAAAAAAAGAGAGTGGGTGATACCCCATTTACCATGATGTAATTGTTATACATTGTATTCCTGTATCAAAATATCTCATGTGCCCCATAAATATATACACCTTCTGTGTACCCACAAAAATTTAAAAAAAAATTTTTTTTTGATACAGAAAATTATCTGTAGCCCAGGGTGGAGTGCAGTGGCATGATCTCTGCTCACTGCAACCGCCACCTTCCAAGTCCCGGTTAAGCAATTCTCTTGCCTCAGCCTCCCGAGTAGCTGGGATTACAGGTGCCCACCACCATGCCCAGCTAATTTTTATAAAATTGAAAAGGTCCAGAATAGCCTCTGTGTATACAGAAGGTAGGCGTCTCCATGGTGACAGCTGATCTTGGGCTGGTCAGTATGCTTAGAAATAAAAAAGGATTAAAAAGTATGAGAATAAAAGAGACTTTGCCAGGCTGAGGAGGGCAGCTCATAAGACATCCTGTAGACCAAGGTAGAAGAAGCTATTAATAGAAGATCTTATGGTGCCCATGTGGGGGATTGGGGAAGCCCAGTGTGGAGGACCCTAATCAGAGGGAAGTTGTGACCCCAGATAAAGATGACTAATAACTGGGGACCTGGGCTGAGGACTGATGGAGATTGGATAAGGGGGAAATTGGTTGTGGAATCATAGACCCTATTTGGGTAGGAAGTCAGGATCGTCTAGATGGAGCTATGGAGAATAAACAGAGCGGAAGTGTGGTCTGTGCCCCCCCTGACCGTCCTGTCTCAGTCTTTCCCTTGTGCTTCTTAGGTGCTGGTACAAGGCTGTCTCTTGGACCCGTCCCAGCAGGAGGTGTTCCTGCAGCAGATATATGAGCAGCTCTGCCTCTTTGAGGATAAGGTGGCCACCATGCTGCAGCAGCAGTATGATCCCCAGAGCCAGGTATGTAAGAGAGAAAGTAGGCAGAGGCAGCTTAGAAAGAGGAGCAGCTAAGGACAGAGGGCAGAGAGGAGGGATAGTCCAAATAGCACAGAAAAAGGCTAAGAGCTGGGGCAAAGTGAGACAAGGATAGGCATGCTCATGACACATTCCCTGTTGGAGCAAGACTCAGATATATTCCCCAAAACACAGATTCTTTCAGGGAGAAAATGTGAAATCCATTTGTTTGCATTTTTTTTAAGCCCCAGATCTCCTCCAGTGGATCTGAGAAGGTGTCATGTGTGGCTTTGACCTCTAGTTAGCATTTTGTACAACCGGGGATAAAGCTGCCTGGGCCCACTAGACTTCCCTGTCTCATCACTTTGGGTACCCCACAAGTAGCCAGGCAAATGGCAGTTCTGTGTGCCTGATGACTGGTCATGTACTTTGATTGAGGTATAAAATATTTCTGAACAGTGATGGAAAAATATGGAAAGGGGCCCTTCTTGGCAAAAGATGGAGAAGCCCTACTTTGGTACAGTCTGAAGCTTCATCTGGTGCTGAACTCCCTTCGCCTCTGAAGTTCAGTATCTGAGCACACATGGGGAGGGAGCACAGTAAAGACTCAGTCGCACAGTAGAGGAATTGGGGTCCTCACAGGATTCGGCCTGTCTGGCCTGAGAAGTGCTGGACTGTAAATTCTGGCTTTGCTATGGATGGAGCAGCAATGCCATCTGCCCCATTCTGTCTTTTCTGTAACTTGGGGCAGGCAGAAGACCAGTCCCCAGACTCAGGGGACCTACTGGGCCGGAAGGTAGGTGTCTCCATGGTGACAGCTGACCTTGGACTGGTCAGTATGATTCGTCAGGGCATCTTGGCGCTGCAGTTACTACCGTCAAACTCCAGTGCAGGTCAGTGGAAGGAATATTGGTGGGACTGGGGAAGTGGGGAAGAAGGGTGGGGCTAACTGCTAACAAAGATAGCAGTTCCAGGGAATCAGTGGGCCCCAGGGAAGACGATCTGTTTCCTTGTTTGCAAAACATATGTCTGTATTAGTGTGTATCAGGAACCCTCGGCTCTGACAACTCCCTAGAAGGAGTAGAGCTCCAAGGATATCACTTAGGGGAGGTTATGATCTGGCACTCAAGAGGAAGAAGCAGGAGGGTAAGGGAGAATGAAAGGTGTTTGAAGTTTATAAATCTTCATCGTTTATAAAACTGCCCACATTGGTGGGAAGACACTGAGCCCTTCAGGGCCCTGTCAGTTGGGTGCCTTCCTATGACTTTGGTCTGTCCAGTGTCTCCGGGTCTGATCTGGTGTTTCCTGCTCCAGGGATTATCGTGATCACGGATGGGGTGACCAGTGTTCCTGATGTTGCTGTCTGTGAGACGCTGCTGAACCAGCTTCGCAGTGGCACTGTGGCTTGTTCCTTTGTCCAGGTGAGGACTTTTTAGGAAGGATGAGAGAGAAATGGAATATCTCACACAAAGGTGGATGGCTGGTTACTTTCTTACAGGCAGTGATTTCCCAGGTAAAGTCAATTAATTAGTTACATGGTGGGAAGGAGTCATGTCTGGAAGGTAGGTAGCATGGTAGGAGAGGACTCTCATTTTTTTCCTCTTTCCTTGGGATTTTGGAAATAGCTGTTAAAGCAGAAAGAATGCAGAATTTGAAATCTGACAGTCTTTTCCAGTCCCACCTCACCCCGCAGATTAGTCATTATTGTTTTGAGTGCAAGGGTCAGAAAACCCGCTCAAACTAGCTTAAGCAAAGGGGTAAAAGGCATAGTCAGGGACTGCAGCTAAATTGGATTGATGGACTGTAGGGAAGGAGGTAAAAAGCTATGGGAAACAAGGCTGAAGGGGTAGGCACAGGCCAGAACATGAAAATCTGGTTCTGCTTTATTAATGAGATTAAGCATAACTCTGTGGGTGATGCAGATAGATAGAAGGAGAGTCATTAGTTGGGTTTATGTTTTATAAAGGTCACTCTTGCTGCTGGGTGAAGGACGGGGGGAAGTCAGTGAGAGAGGATCAGGGCTTAAATTAGGGGTAAGAGAATTGAGAAAAATGAAGAGGCAGAGTCAACCTGACTTCATGATTAGCAAGATGGGGGTAGGAGATGAAAGAGAAGAGGGCTTAAAGATGTCTCCAAGTCTCTGATTCCAGTGATGACTGGGTAGCAGCAGAGCAAAAGGAAGAGAAGCAGTTGTGGTAGAGTGAGGATAAGATGATGAATGCAAGTTTGTGTATGTTGTGTTTGAGGTGCCTGTGGTTCAACACAGCCAGTTAAGATCACCTTTGGAGTTAGGCATGCTGGTCTAAATCCTGACTGCAGTTATTAACTGGGTGACATTGGGCACATTGCTTCACCTCTATCTAGGTCAGATTCATTTGTAAATGGAGGTTGTAAAAGTACATAACTCACTGGGAGGTGAGATGCGTTTAAAGTATTTAGCATTGTACATAATCACTTAATAAATGGCTGCTGTTTGTAGCAGATAGCAGTTGAATACACAGATCCTGATATTCAGGAGACGAACACTGCTTGAGAGGTAGAGATTTAAGATTTGTCAGGGTACAGATGGTAATTGAGAACAGAAGAGGGTCCTGGAAGAACTTTGGGGAACACCAGTGTTCAAGGTCTTTCATAGGAAGAGGGCCCAGCAAAGAATAAAGAATCAGCCAGGAGCCAGAAGATTGTGGTGTCAGAGAAGTCAGAATTTTTGGAAGAAAATTTTACTTGATCTTTCTGCTGCCTCTCACAATGGTAACTACACTGTGAGAAGCAGCAAAAAGATCAAGTAAAAACTGAGGAATGAAAAGTGCCCTTTGGATTTGGTGATTAGGAGGTCACAGGGATCTTTTTCAGAGCCATTTTAGTGAAGAGGTGGTGAGGGGATTGAAGAGTGGATAGAAGGAAGGAAATAGGGACAAGTGTTGACACAAGAAATTTAGCTGTTGAGATCGAGAGCAGGGCAAGAGAGAGAATGGTAACCAGAGGGAAGTACAGGGTAAAGGAGTGTTTTGTTTTGTTTTTAAAGCTAGAGACTTAAGCATGTTTCTAAGGGTCTGTAGTGAAGAAGAGTTTGAAAATAAAGAAAGGAAAAGGGAGGCTAGTGGAGTAAAGTCTCTGAATTGACAGGAGGGCATTGGCTTAAGAAACAGATTGAGAGATTCTTTTGGAGCAGGGAAGTGTCGTTTCTTTCTTTGAAACTAGAAAGTAGAAGTGAAGATGTAGATCAGCTCTGCGAAGGGCCTCTGATTTATCTCTGAAGTAAAAGGTGAAGCCGAGTACTGTAAGGAAGAGAGGCCAGAGGTGGGAAGAAGGAACAGTAATGAGGACTGCCCTGAAGGACTAGCAGAGTTGAATGTCATATTTTGATGTGGTGCCACCCTACACAACTGTCAGTTTTTTCTCTTTGGGCACCACTGGCCAAGAACAGAGGCTGTGATCCTAGTTGGGGTTTCGAAGAAGCAGACGAGAGTGAAGAGGGCCAGGGATTTGAGAGCAATGCTTATGAAGTTGTCTGAATGTAGGGTCCAAGCTGGGTCAAGAAAGGAGGGTCAGGACAATGTGGATAGATTTGGAGAGAGCAGAGGTTCAAGGCCTGGCAGTCTCAGTGACGTCAAAGAGCAGCAGCAGGAGGAGGGTGGGAGGAACCTAAGGGTATAGTACTGTGTGTAATCAGTGGGTTGTGGCAATTAGAAATTGCAAAGATGAATTTGTTCCAGGTGAAGCCAAGAGCCAGCGTGTAGCCTATAGGCAGGTGAGCAGAGTAGAGAAAGTTACTGGAGATGAGAGTTAAGGAACTGAGAGGGCAGAGATTTGAATGAGTCATCTGGAGCAGGTCTGCGAACACTTTCTGCAAAGGCCAGTTAACCTTTAAGCCTTGTGGACCAGCTCTGCTGTTGAAGTGTGAAAGCAGCCATAGATAATACAAAATGAATGTGTGTGGCTGTGTTCCAATAAAACTCAATTCACAAAAATAGGTGATGGACTAGATTTGCCCCTCAGGGTATATGTAGTTTGCTAATTTCTCATCTACAGCTATTGTATTCAAAATGTAGTCCACAGACTAGCAGAAAGCTTGTTTGAAATGCAGAATCTCAGGCCCCACCCCAGACGTACTGCAGGTGTTTTTTATACCCCCTAAAGTTTGAGAAGTGTTGATAAGCTGAAGCCTCTCAGGATGATGACAGGAAGTCAGTGAACCAGTTGCCAAAATCTTTAGTGAAGGAGGTGGTGGGCCTGGTGAGCCATTAGGTATTGAGGAGGAAGTGCAGAGGATACTGTGGCCGGTTAGCATGGGCATCAGACAGAAGGGCTCAAAGAAGGAAAGACACAGACAGTGATCTGTCCTAGGAAAACACTGGCTTACTTCCCACTCTGTGGTCCAGGGAATGGGAGCGGCCACCTAGCCCAATCTCTTTCTCTCCTATTCTTCCTTCTCCTGTGCCTCTGTCGGAGCTAGGTCTTCAGTTGCTCACTTTTTTCAGGTGGGAGGAGTTTACTCTTATGACTGCAGTTTTGGCCATGTGCCCAATGTGGAATTAATGAAGTTCATCGCAATGGCAACATTCGGCTCCTACCTGTCCACTTGTCCTGAGCCGGAACCAGGCAACCTGGGTCTGACTGTCTACCACCGGGCGTTTCTCCTCTATTCCTTCCTGCGCAGTGGGGAAGCATTGAACCCTGAATATTACTGCGGTGAGAGGCACACTGAGGTGGGTGTGGGAAGGAGGGAATATAGAATGGGCCCAGAGATTATGGTGCCCTGGAGTACTGAAAGTGTAACTGGAGCTGGCTCCACTGGCACTGTTACCTCACAGTGATTTCAGCATAGCCCCTTCACCCTACAGATCTGTCAGTTAGTTGGCAGATAGCCAGTTTCTCCTTCCCCATCCCCACTGGTCTTCCAGGCTCTCAGCACCGACTATTTAATGAGCACCTGGTCTCTGCAAGCAGCAACCCTGCCCTGGCCTTGCGCCGGAAGAAGCACACTGAGAAGGAGGTGCCAGCCGACTTGGTCAGCACTGTGTCTGTGCGACTTCGAGAGGGCTACAGTGTCCGAGAGGTCACACTGGCCAAAGGTAAGGGTCATTAACCTGCTGTAATGTCACAGATCTCTCAGGAATTTGTGTGTGGGAAGACCCACATGTATCACACATGAAAGAGTGTCACAGTGAAAACCTTACCGCTTGAGACAATGGGTTTTGAATTGTCATCAGGGCTTAATTCTCTTAGCATGGAGCTTCCCAATTCCATCTCTTTTTGCCCAGGGTGAACCAGCTGAGGGTGGTGTAGGGTCCTGAACTTGGCTTGGTTTTCAGATTGTTTCTACAAACTTGTGTGTCAGTTGGCCAGCTGTAGGCCTGAAACCTGTGGAACCATGCTTGGAACCTTTGGCAGGGCTGGGTTCCATGAGATAGGTGGGGGTTTCAGATAGAACTCAATCGCAGGCGTAGAGTCCTATGCCTTCTCCTAACTGGCCCTCCCACTTCTCCCTAAGGAGGGTCCCAATTGGAGGTAAAGCTGGTGCTGCTGTGGAAACACAACATGCGCATTGAGTACGTGGCTATGGCACCCTGGCCCCTGGAGCCTGAGGGCCCTCGAGTAACACGGGTGGAAGTGACAATGGAAGGCGGCTACGACATTTTGCATGATGTGTCCTGTGCACTAAGGCAGCCCATCCGTTCATTGTATCGTACCCATGTTATCCGGCGTTTCTGGAACACGCTGCAGAGGTCAGTGAAGTCATCACTCAATGAATGCTGCCCCATTTGTTGTGTGGAGGGACAGATTTGTGAAGGTGGGAGCTGGGGAGCATCACCCAGAGAACCAGGCTTATATCCAGGGTCCCAAATACCCCTAAGGCTCCCCTCATCTGCACCCAGCAGAGTCAGATATGGCTCAGGCCTGGCCCTTATTCTACAGCATCAACCAGACAGACCAGATGCTTGCCCACCTTCAGTCCTTCTCGTCAGTGCCTGAGCATTTCACGCTTCCTGACAGCACCAAGAGCGGAGTGCCACTCTTCTACATCCCTCCAGGCTCCACTACCCCAGTGAGTAGCTCTGAAGTGTAGTAGCCCCATTTCATGCCAACTTGGGTTGTATAGCATCTGGAGCCCAGGACCACCACCTTCTATTGCTTTCTCTCTCACGTCTAGGGCACCTAAACCAGAAGCCCAAGCTTTAACCTTGAGAGCTTCTCTTCTCCCTCACCCTAAGGCCCCAGGGAAGAGGAGGATCTATAGAGACAGGCTGTCCTGAACAGAGCACAGGTGGCAGAGGCAAAGACTCACACACTGTCTAGGTGGTGGTATCCCAGCCCCAGCAGACCATTAGTGCTTGCCCCATCTCCGTGTGGCATACTCTGGGCTCCCCCAGTCACCTTTACTTGTGTGCATCTACCACCAGCCACCATGAACTGTGTACTTCCTGAAGACCACAACTTCCTGGGTCCTGTGCTGTCTTCACACTCAGTCCACGCTGTCAGCCTAACAGTGATGGGCAGGTGGCTTATGCTAATGTACAGTGGCCACATCATGAGGTCCTGCCACCATTCGGTGGCTTTTCTCCCAAGTCAGTGACATAAGCTGGGCTCATGGTTCCATCCTTCTCCTGGATTCAGCTTTAAAGGACTACACAGTCTGTCCCTGGGCTCAGTCATCCAAATCTAGTCTTCACAGTGGAAGCAGTTTTTGTCTCCACTGTGCTTTGTCTCAGGCTGGGCTGTAGCCTCAAGCCACTGCTGTCTCTGACTCTGAATGGAGTTTACCCATGGTTTTGTTCGCTCTTTGCAGTTTGTACCCTGGTCCTCTACAAATGCTCATATAGTGCTGTCATTCCTGTCCCCAGGTGCTCTCCCTCCAGCCTAGTGGTTCTGACTCATCCCATGCCCAGTTTGCTGCCTACTGGAAGCCAGTGCTGTCCATGGATGCAAATTCCTGGCAGCGATGGCTGCACATGCATCGCCTGGTGCTAATCCTGGAGCACGACACGTGGGTGCCCTTAGGGCTGGGCCATAGTTGGGGTGGAGTATCGGGGTTGGGGGATAGGGAATGATGGGAACGGGGGGAGCAGCAGATGAGCTCTTACCAACTGTGGCCAAAGAAAAACTATAGCCTTTTCCTTGCCTCCCTGCTCATCAGTCCCCATAACCTCAGGCAAGGCCTAGAAGAGATAGTAGTCTATTCCTTTTCTCCAAGATGGGGCCGGGAGGTCTAACCTCAGTCCACACCCCTCTTCCTAGACCAATCCCCAAGCACTTGCATACCCCGGGCAGCAATGGGCGCTACAGCACTATCCAGTGCAGGATCTCCCACTCCTCCCTGACCTCTCTGCTTCGGGACTGGAGCAGCTTCGTACTAGTTGAGGGCTATTCTTATGTCAAGCTGCTCTCCAGGTGGGCAAAGTGATGTCCCCTCACGCCCCCCCCACCTCATCCCATGTCTCCCTCTAACCTCTAACCCCAGACCTCACTCCTACATCCTGCCAACCTCGGACTGCTCACTGACTTCCATTTCTCCCCAGTGCCCCAGACCAGCCGCCCTCCTCCTTCTACATGGTCCGTATCATTTCCAAGGCCCCATGCATGGTTCTTCGCCTGGGTTTTCCCATTGGCACACCAGCACCGGCCCGACACAAGGTGAGCTGGGCCCTAACTGACTCTGACCAAGGAGCCCTGGGGTGTAGACTAGCTCCCTCTCCCCAAACCCCACAGGGCCAGGTCTAATAGAGGGAGGAGTCCCCAGACCAAGGAAGACCTGGAGAAGAAGGCTGTGTCTCACCTTGTCTGTGGGCCCCATCTCCCAGACCTGTAGGAGATGGGAGTAGGAGGATCTGACCACATTCTCCCCTCAGATTGTGTCAGGCTTGAGGGAAGAGATCCTGCAGCTGCGTTTTCCTCACCGGGTACAAAGCAAGGAGCCAACGCCCAAGGTGAAACGAAAAGGGCTAGGGGGCGCTGGCGGGGGCAGCTCTCCCTCCAAGTCATCCCCCGTGCTGGGGCCACAGCAGGCCCTGTCTGACCGGCCCTGCCTTGTGGTCCTGCATAAGCCACTGGACAAACTGCTCATCAGGTTGGTACAGAGGTGTGGAAGGGCGTGGCTTAGTGGGGTATGAGTGGTACAGAGGTGTGGAATGGTCTGGCTTAGCAGGGTATGAGTGCTACCACACAAAGGAAGGGTGTGGCTTAGTGGGGTGTGAGTGGTACAGAAGTGTGGAGGGTGTGGCTTGGTGGGGTATGAGTGGTACAGAGGTGTGGAGGGTGTGGCTTAGGGTATGAGTGGTACAGAGGTGTGGAAGGGCGTGGCTTAGCGAGGTATGAGTAGGTCAGAGGTGTGGAAGGGCGTGGCTTAGCGGGGTACAAGTGGTAGAGGTGTGGAGGGTGTGGCTTAGCAGGGTGTGAGTGGTACAGAGGTGTGGAGGGTGTGGCTTGGCGGGATATGAGTGGTATAGAGGTGTGGAAGGGCGTGGCTTAGCAGGGTACAAGTGGTAGAGGTATGGAGGGCGTGGCTTAGCCTGGTATGAGTCAGAGGTGTGGAGGGTGTGGCTTAGTGGGGTATGAGTGGTACAGGTGTGGAAGGGCGTGGCTTAGCAGGATATGAGTAGGTCAGAGATGTGGAAGGGTGTGGCTTAGCGGGGTATGAGTGGTATAGAGGTGTGGAGGGTGTGGCTTAGTGGGGTGAGTGGTACAGGTGTGGAAGGGCGTGGCTTAGCAGGATATGAGTAGGTCAGAGATGTGGAAGGGTGTGGCTTAGCGGGGTATGAGTGGTATAGAGGTGTGGAGGGTGTGGCTTAGTGGGGTATGAGTGGTACAGGTGTGGAAGGCCATGGCTTAGCGGGGTATGAATGGTACAGAGGTGTGGAGGGCGTGGCTTAGTGTGGTATGAGTAGGTCAGAGGTGTGGAGGGTGTGGCTTAGCAGGGTATGAGTGGTACAGAGGTGTGGAAGGGTCTGGCTTAGCAGGGTATGAGTGGTACAGAGCTGTGGAAGGGCGTGGCTTAGCAGGGTATAGTGGTAGAAGTGTGGAATGGCGTAGCTTAGCAAGGTATAAGTAGGTCAGAGGTGTGGAAGGGCGTGGCTTAATGGGGTATGAGTTGGTCAGAGGTGTGGAAGGGCATGGCTTAACGAGGTATGAGTAGGTCAGAGGTGTGGAAGGCTGTGGCTTAGCAGGGTATGAGTGGTAAGGGGTGTGGAAGGGCGTGGCTTAGCGGGGTATGAGTAGGTCAGAGGTGTGGAAGGGCGTGGCTTAGCCGGGTGCAAGTGGTAGAGGTGTGAAGGGCGTGGCCCAGCCTGGTATGAGCAGTACAGAGGTGTGGAAGGGCGTGGCTTAGCCGGGGATGAGTAGAGATCGCTGGGGAGTTGTCCCATTTCCTAGGTATGAGAAGCTACCCTTGGACTACCGGGCACCCTTCTTGCTGACACTGGAGCCACCAGGTCCACTGCCTTTGGTGTCAGGCCGCTCAGCCTCTTCTAGCCTGGCATCACTGTCCCGCTACCTCTACCATCAGCGCTGGCTTTGGAGTGTCCCGTCAGGACTGGCCCCTGCGCTGCCTCTCAGTGCCATTGCCCAGCTCCTCTCCATCCTCACTGAGTATGTCATCCAAGTCTGCCAGGCCACTCAGGGCAAGGAGAGAGCAAGTGTAGACTGGGACACTAGCAGAAAGCCTGTAGCACACACTTCCCCTCTAATTCCCAGTCTCAAGTATAGAGCAGCATCTGTTACTGCCCTCCCTGTCTCCTCCCATCACTCGATTTATTTTGGCCTCTCTCATCCTCATTGGACTTGTTATACCCTGAGGGACCGCCAGTTTGAGCAGGGCCACCAGCAGACTTGGCTCCTTGAGAACTGTTGGGAGGTGGGTGTGTGTGGGGAAAGCTTGTAGTCTCAGTGTCTCTTCTTCCCTTACCTGGCCTTGCCTCGGCCTTTATGGGGCTTCAGAGTCCGACTTTCTGAAGGATTCCACTTTGCCTGCAGTGGAGAAGGAATCATCAACATGGTTCTGGAACTTCCAATCCAGGTATGTGCCATCCCTCATGACACCTTCCTGCCAAGGTCTGTCGTAATCTCAGGGACACTGGCCTCTGAGCTGGGTTGGGACTGCTGGAAACTCTGCCTCACAGGGACAGTGTGGCCAGAGGGTACAAGGTTTGAGGCTGCAGTCAGGACAATGTGGTGAAGGAACTGAAATTCTGAGGGCCAGAGCTAAGCCAGGCCAGACCTCTGCCTCGGCTGGGATTTGCTCAAGATCTCCCATTCTGCCCACAGAATGAACCACCAGGGCAGGCTGCAGCTGAAGAGAAGCATACCTGTGTTGTCCAGTATATCCTCTTCCCCCCACACTCCACCTCCACCAAAGACAGGTGAGACAGGCCCTCTGTGAGGGCCGCCTCCGCAGAGTCACCCTTCTCCCCACCATTCCCTAGAGGTCTCGCTCCCATATCCTGAAATGATCTTGATCCCAAAGTCAGGGAGTGGGTGCGGTGTTTAGATGCTTCATCAGGCAGATGCTGGTCTGGGAAGGCCTTGTGTGACTCGTGGCTGCCCTCTGTGCCTGCCTCCTTCCCTCCATGAGGTTCATTCCCTGCCATGAGGCTGTGCATTGGACTCAGAGCCCTTCCTCCTTTAGCTTCTCAACAGATGATGACAATGATGTGGAAGTGGAGGCCCTGGAGGGAGACTCAGAGCTCAATCTGGTCACCGAGGTGTGGGTTGAGCCACAGTATGGGCGAGTGGGACCTGGCCCTGGAAGCTGGAAGCACCTCCAGGACCTGACATATTCTGAGATCCCACAAGCTGTGAGTGTCCTCAGAACAGTACCCCAACCTCTCTCACTGGATTGGGGTGCCATCTCCTTGGGAGTACTGCAGTCTGTGGGCTTCCTGGTGCCTCTGAATGGCTGGGACTGTTGAAGCTTCCTGAAGAGCTGGAACCCAGGGTATCCTGGGCTAAGAGGGGTTGACTCCTGACCTGTGATGTTCTTCCTGTAGCTCCATCCACGGGATGCTGCCTGCATAGGCTCCATGCTGAGCTTTGAATACCTGATACAGCTGTGCCAAAGCAAGGAGTGGGGTCCTGTGCCCCCAGAACCGAGGGTCTCTGATGGTGAGTGGGGCAGGTGGCCCACTGGTGGAGCAGGGGAGTGGGTAGAATAATCAGTGTCTCACTGTGTCCTGTCTTTCCTCCCTTGTAGGTTTGGATCAGGGAGGAGACACCTGTGTCCATGAGATCCCTTTCCATTTTGACCTAATGGGATTGCTGCCACAGTGCCAGCAGCTCCAGATGTTCGTCCTCTTGCTTGCCAGAGGTGGGTGAACCTGGTACCCTTTCACCCCACACCTAAAGGGCCAGCAAGCCTGGAAGTATTAGAAAATAACAAACAGATGGGTCAGCAAGTGAGCAGATGAGCGGCGGGGGCAGGAGGAGCCCATGAGGCTGAAGGAGGGGCGTTGCTGGTCAGGGCTGAGCCGGGGGCACCGGGCAGCAGGAGGCTCTTGGTGCTGAGCAGAGTGTGTGTCGGGCAGAGCCAGAGGGTGTCCCTTTCGCCGAGGGGTCCTGTCCCGCCAACGACATGGTGCTGTGCCTGCTGCACAGCTGCCTAGGGCAGGAGCTGAGTGACCGGGAGATCCCACTGACACCCGTTGACCAGGCTGCCTTCTTGAGTGAGGTGCTGCGGCGGACCTGCCATGTTCCAGGTGAGTTACCCACATCCTCCTGACACCAGACCCTGGCCCAGCCCTTTTCCCCCACCCTCACAGGGTGGTTTCTGTCTTTGAGTTTTGGCCTTCCTCTTCCTCCCCCTTTCTTCAACCCAGAGTCCCACCTCTCTGCTGGCTCTGCCCTCTTTCACTCATCTCTACCCCGATTGTAGGTGCCGAGGGGCCACTACTGGGAGTTCATGGGATCCTGAAGGAGCAAGCATTCGGCAGCACCCAGGCCACAGGAGACTCTGCTGTTACTTCCTTGGTCAGCACTGATTCTTCTCCACGAGCCCTTGTCACACTGACCTCCTTCTAGCACCACATCTTCAGGCCCCAACCTTCTACCGCCAGTGAGACTAAATGGCATCTGCCAATGACAGAATGCCGTCATTTTCCATTGTCCTGGATCTTTCAAGCTGTACCTAAGATGAGTCAGCGCTAGGGTGGAGGAGTGAAACCGGCTGGACGTTTGCTTATAGATTGCTCTAATTTCTATTTTTCTCTTACAGAGAGTAGGTCTTCCTGAAACTCTGAAGCCTCTCATCTCTGCCCAGCCCCCTCAGTGGCGCTGCCATGCAAGGCTTGTGAACCCCCAGCATGTGTTTCTGACTTTTCTCCCAGCTACCTTCTCAGGTGCCAGCCACTGACCTCCTCACGAACCCCCTCAGATACAAACCCCTGAGCTCCCGCACCAGCCCATCAGGCAGCTCTGATTTATCGTCTCATTTTCTTCAGATGTCCAGCGTCTGGCTGCCTGTGGCCTGGAGGGACCCCCTCAAGAGGAGACAAAGCCTAAGTGTGGGGACTGGAGTGGGGCTCCCCGTCTGAGAGATCTAGAAGGAACTGGAGTCAAAGCTACAAAGTCCCCAGTCCCTGTTCTCAGTGTAACCCTGGCTGATGGTAAGGCTGCTGACTCAAGGTGGGCAGGAGTGGGAGTGGGAAAGAGACAGGGCTGGAAGACCACATGACACCTTTTCTTCACAGACAATGCCCAGAATCAAGGAGAGCTAAGCCCACCCTTCCATCGAGACTTACAGGCTTACGCTGGGCGTCAGGCTTCCCAGACTGAGAGTACAGATGGTCCCCGGACCCGGTGTCCTGTCTACATCTACAGCTGTTCACTGGAAGCGCTGAGGGAACAAATGGTTGGCATGCAGCCCCCTCAGGCGCCCCGAGACCTCATCTTCCGGTGAGTGCCTTCAGTGTTGACCCATGTCCTCGCCGGGCCGTGGCTCCCAGCCAAGAAGTAAGTACACACTAATGGGCATGGGCAGGTAAGTTGCCACATCCTGCTGGCTCCTTGCTTGATTTCCCTCAGCAAACCCTTGAACTTGTTAGGCCATGAATACACTTGATATGTGTCTGTGGATGATCCATTGGAGTATAGATGGCTAATGAATCTGGGCTAATGAATCTGAGGTATCACTTAAAGGAATTAGTCAAGCTCCATTTTCCCTCCCCTTCCTAGGACTCAGTTCCTTGACCACCCCTCCCCATCCTCAGCCTGGATGGAGCCCCGGTACAAGGAGGCAGCTAACCATTGTGCCCTACTGCAGGAGCATGCACAGCGGTGCTATGTCCGTGGTGAGCAGGAGGGTGGTGGGAGGGAGGAGTGGGGCCCTGGGGGATATACACGCATTACAGGGTGGGGACTGGAGAGGCCATTCCAGAGCTTGAGCCTCATGGCCCCTTCCACTTCCATCAGGGCTATACCGCAGCTTGCAGCAAGCACAGAGTGTGACCTCCCAGGATTTGCTGACAGCGGTCGATGCCTGTGAGGAGCTACTACAAGAAGTAGACATCACTCCATTTCTGCTTGCACTGTGTGGCCACACTTGGGGTTTGCCTCATGCACCCCCAAGCCCTGGGCCTCTCAGCCCCGGGCCCTTCAGCAGCAGCATGGAGGAGGGTGCTGAGCCTCGGGAACGAGCTATCCTAGCTTCTGAATCCAGGTTAGGATTGTACTTGAATGATGGATAAGGAGGTACACAGACCAAGTCCCTATAAACAAGGACCTTCCAGTCCAGGGGAATGACTGTCCAAGGTAGTATCTAAGCACCTGAGAAGCAGTAGTGCTTTGTCGCCAGCTCGCTGACTGCCATGCAGCCTTCCTCCCACATTTGGCACAGGCAGCAGTCTCCCTCCCAGGCTCTCCCCATCTCCCCTGCTTTGATGTTGAGTGATGAGCTGAGTCAGGGATAGGGAGTCCCCTGGTGCTAACCTTGAAAGTAGAGACTTGTTCTGAGGACATCCACACAATAGTAGGAATCTCCCCAATCTGTGAATTTCATGGGGGCCAAAACTGTATTTTGCTTACTGCTAAGTCCCCAGCTCACCTTAGGGGCTCAACAGGTCGCTGTTGAAGGGAGGAAGAGGAGGAGAGAAGGAGAAAGGCAAGCAGGCAGACAGCTATGGGTCTAGCATCTGCAGTGGGTTAGCACTGGGGAAACAGAAGAACCAGAAGGACGGATATGCTGATGACTCCTAGGTTGGAACTCCAGTCCAGTTCTCTCTTTGGAGCTCTAGATACCCACTTTTCATGCACCGCAAATGAATGCATTTTCTTCCCACTAACCCTTGATTCTCCACCTTTTTTCTTCATTCATGGTGAAAGATATCACCCTCAACCTAGTAATCCAAGTCAGAAAACTGGGAGTTATCGCTACTCTGTTTCATAGAAATCCCCATCCATTAAGAAATGTGAAAATTAAGGCCAGGTGCAGTGACTCACTCCTGTAATCCCAACACTTCAGGAGGCTGAGGCGGGAGGATCACTTGAGCCCAGGAGTTCAAGACCAGCCTGAGCAACCAAGGGAGACCTTGTTTCTATAATAATTCAAAAATTAGCTGGGCGTGGTGGCACATGCCTGTGGTCCCAGTTACTCAGAAGGCAAGCAGTGATGGCACCACTGCACTCCTACCTCAGCAACAGAGTAAAAGCTGTCTCAAAAAAAAAAAAAAAAGGAAAGAAAAAAGAAAAAGCAATATGGAGGTTAGAGCCAAAATGTGTATGTTGGTTCTCCTTGCCTCTTTCACCACCCATGCCATTATGCTAAGCACTCTTCCTATGGACAAAAAGGCTTCCTGTGCTGCTCCCTAGTTGGGAGGCAGGCTTCTTCAGAACTTGGTGGTTCTTAACACTTCAACATCCTTACCCCAACCATTCAGCATAGAGACCGAGGACCTAAGCGAGCCTGAGTGTCAGAGCACCCGTGTCCCTGGCAATCCAGACCCTGGGCCAGAGATCTCTCTGACAGATGTCTGCCAGCTCAGAGGAGAGGCCCATGGTGCCCTTCATAGCGTCATCCAGGTGGGAAGCTTGGGCGAGGGTAGAAGAGGTGTAGAGTCCTGCCTGTGCAGAGGGACAGGATTCTCTCCTGGGTTGGTGGTATGCATGTGTCCTGCCCTAGGGTAGGGAGTAGTGTCTTGTTGAGGGGTGGCTGACATTCTAACCTCCTTCTAAACCCCATAACAGGAGAAGTTCCTAGAGATAAGTCATCTCCACTTCCGCACAGTGCCTTCCAATCCCCACTACTTCTTCTATTGCCCTCCATCCAGCAGGCGAGAAGTGAGTGGCTCTCTTCCTTACCTCTCTTGTGCTCTCAACCCACAGCCCCAGAGGCCCACCCAGACCCTCTTGAGTCTTGGTTCCCTGAGACCTGGATGTTGCTCTTGTCTTGCCTTAGATCAAACTATCTCTTTCTTTTGCCTAGGATGAGGGGCCTCGGGACACCGTAGACAGAAAAATCAGTGACCTGGAGTTTTCAGAGGCTGAGCTTATGGGAGAAGAAGGTGTGTGGGCAAATGAGTCAAGGTGGGGAAGGCTGGTTCACACCGAGATTCAGGGGCCTCCACTGCCAGCCTCTCCCATTGACCACGTGACATGCACTACTAGGAGACACATCTGCCTGCTGTGTGGTCACTGAGAGTGACCCAGAGCTAGAGGTAGAATACCGGGAGAGCCGTGAATCAGACCTGGGGCCTGCTGGGCTAGACTCTGCTTCGCTGTCAGATGTAGACACTGTGAATCCTGATGAAGACTCCTTCAGTATCTTGGGGGACGACTCACCCACTGGGCCTGAGAGCCTCCTGCACGACCTGCCCCCACTCTTCCTGCACCTCACGTGCTCCGTGCGGCTACGTGGGCAGCACAGCTCAGTACCTGTGTGCAGCCTGCCTACCTGCCTGGGTGAGTTTGAGGCAGCCCAGGGGAAAGCCAAAGGTCCTGAAACAGCCTGCCTGTGTGGGAGTGGAGGGGAGCCTAGGGGTTATGTTTTTTAACACTTAGAACTTGGAATCTGTGCTTATCTTAGAGCAGCCCTCAGCAACTGCTAACTTTCCTCCTCTCCCAGGCCAGGTGCTTTCCAGTCTGGAGGGCCCCCCCGTTGGAGGCCGAGTTCCCTTGAGGGACCTCAGTGTGACTCTGGATGTCTTCGTGCTGACCTTGCCCCTGGAAGTGGAGCTCCCCACGGCCTCAGACCCTCAGCACCACCGGTGTGGCAGCAAATTTGGTGGGAGGTTTTGGAAGGGGGGTAGGGGGACCACTGAGGGAATCGAGAGCACTTGGGGACTAAAGAGACCTTGAGGAGTCCAAGAAAGGAGTGAGGAGGAGGCCCTGGTAGGATAGTAGCTCCTGACCTTTGACTTTTGTTCCCACCCTGTTCAGGTCAACATCTGAAAGCAGTGCTTCATTCCCACGATCCCCAGGGCAGCCATCATCTTTAAGGTCAGATGATGGCCTAGGGCCCCCAGTGCCACCCCCAGAGGAGGAGAGGTACTTCCTTATCTCCCTCTCAGAGTCCATTACTCCTTTTCAATTTCATTTTCTGGAAACTAGTATCTTAACCTTTCTTCCAATTAGGCACCCAGGACTATCCAATTTGGCCACGCCCCACAGACTGGCTATTGAGACCACCATGAATGAGGTGAGCCCCTCACCCCCAACACTGCAACTGATTCCCTTTCCATCAGGTGAGTAAGATAAGGTACCCCCTTTGTTCTGGGATAGAAGTGAGACATCTCTCAGTCTGTGAGACAAAGTATCTTCTAGTCTGGGTTGAGGGGATGCCCAAGGAAGCAAGGGAGGTGCCCTTGTCACTTGCTGTCTAACCGTAGATCCGCTGGTTGTTGGAAGATGAGATGGTGGGGGCACTCCGAAGAGGGGGCATCCCCCAGAGCCCTGCCCTGCACCGCGCAGCTGCCCATATCCATAGCTCTCCTGGACGCTCCACCTGCCTTCGCCAAACTCTGCCACTGAGTTTTGTATTTGGGCCAGAGCGTTCCCTCACACAATTCAAGGAGGTAAGTTGCCCTCAGAACACTGCAGGGTCACCTTGGGGCCCGTCCTTCCCTGGGTCCCAGGCACAGGACTGGAAGGCCCTCTGTTAGTTCGAGCTCATAGAGTTACCCCTCCTGTCTCCCTACTGACCACATCGTCTGCCCTCACCCCTGTGCTTGGCAGCCCAACTCAGTGGAAAGAAACCCAGCTCCCAACCTGGTCACTGCTCCTGTTGAACCTTAGGCAAGTCACTGAACCTTTTCTTACCTCAGCAGTGGGGATGCCAGCATCTGCTTTACCAGGTAGTTAGGAGCGTCTCATGAGGAAGTGTAGCTCACCATGTGTAGGGAGGGCTGCCCTGCCTAAACTGTGATCTTGGCTCCTGCTCTCTAGGAGTTTCGTCGCCTCCATCTCCCTGGCCATGTTCTTCTTGAAGACCCTGACAGTGGCTTCTTCTTTGTGGCAGCTGGCCAACAGCCAGGTGGGTCCCATGGGGAGCCTTCTTCAGCAGCCTGGGCTTGGCACAGTCACGAGGACAGGGCTGAAGGCATCGAAGGGGAGGTGAGTCTCACCTGGGAATGGAGGGGGGTGGTGGGTGTGTGGGGCCTATACCTCAGTCCTGACTTCCTATTTCTCAGACCCTGACAGCCAGCCCCCAAGCACCTGGGTCCCCAGAGGATTCTGAGGGTGTCCCCCCCATCAGCCTGCCCAGCATGCCACAGGGAGGTAAGAGAGGACTTGGGCCGCAAAGTCTGGGGGCCAGGACTAGATCCCTGACCATGCTTCCATTTTTGGAGGGAGGCCCTAGACAGGATTGAGAGAGGCTCCAGGCATATTCCTTCTCTATCCAGGGAGTCAGCCTGGGCCCAGCCGGGGACTAAGTCTCATGTCCAGTCAGGGCAGTGTGGACTCAGACCACTTAGGTAAGCTGGGGGGAGGGGTGAAGGACTCTAAGCTGATGGGAGGTGGGCTTAGGGCTGCACTGGGAAAGGTCTGGGCAGGAGGCATCAGAAGGGACTAATCTGAAGTGCATCAAGCTGGATGCACCTGGAGGATCAGGTGAGTCAGGCCCAGCTTCGGATGGTATTGACCTTCAGTGCATCTGACACAGGTTATGATGGTGGCAGCAGTGGCTCAGACAGTGAGGGTCCCAATGACACCCTTGGTGAGAAGGCCCCCTTCACATTGCGGACTCCACCTGGGCCAGCACCTCCACAGCCTTCACTCTCAGGCCTCCCTGGGCCCTGCCTGCCTGACTTCTGGCTCATTGTCCGGGTCCTGCAGGACCGTGTAGAAGTGTATGCACATGCACGGTAAGTAGAAGCCAGGGCCTGCACCCTCACGCTCCCATTAACCTCTTCTCTCTGCTCCCACAGTACCTCCCTCCAGTGTTAGAAGTAAGACTTGGGACTGAGAGCTTGGGTAGAGATCCAACTTGTATTCTTAGGTTGGTGGCTCCTAATCACTTTCCACATCTTACAGCTAAGATCACATTCAACTGTCTTATAGGAGTCAAAAAGCTGAAGGATTTTGGCTTCTAGCTGAGCATTAACAACATCTAAGGTTCACAGCAGCTTCAGAAGTTCATGTATAAAAATAAGGCATAATAAGGCTGGGCGTGGTAGCTCACGCCTGTAATCCCAGCACTTTGGGAGGCCGAGGCAGGCGGATCACTTGAGGTCAGGAGTTCGAGACCAGCCTGGCCAACATGGTGAAACCCAGTCTCCATTAAAAATACAAAAATTAGTTGGGCGTGGTGGCAGGCGCCTGTAGTCCCAGCTAATTGGGAGGCTGAGGCAGAAGAATCTTGAACCTGGGAGGTGGAGGTTGCAGTGAATGAGATTGTGCCACTCTACTCCAGCCAGGGCAACAGAGCAAGACACTGTCTCAAAAAAAATAATAAGGCATAATAGCTAATATTTATCAGGTGCATACTGTGTGGTAGGCACTGTTCTGGTGCTTACATGAATCCACTCATTTATCTACATAACAACCCTATGGCGTATTAATATCCTTACCATTTGGGTGAAGAAACTGAAGCACAGGTCAGTTAAATACTTGCCCAAGGCCATAGTAAGTGACAAAGCCTGGATTCCTGCATAGGCATCGGTTTACTATTGCTGTCATCTCAGAGGTGGGTGGGATGTGCAGGGTAAGGTGGGGTTGAGAAGAAAGGAAAACCACCATTCTGACGAAGACTTGAGAAGAAAGAAGAGGTGCATAGCATAAAGGAGCCTCAGTGTGGTGCCCATATGGGAGCTGGTGAAGCAAGTGTGGAGCCTCGGCATCCAGAACTGCTCTTGAGAATTCCGTCTCTTCCATTTCCCACCAAGTTTACCTCTGTCCAAGCCTGCTCCCTTTTCATGGTTTCCCTTGGCCCCACCTCCATGACTTTCCCTCCCCTTCGTGATACATATAACTGCAGTTACGTCATATATACATATCATGCCATTACATATAACTCCTCACTGCAGTTCTGGTCAGATTATCCTTCCTTCCCAGGAGCCTGATTCGGGAGGATGGGGGGACAGGCACTGAGTGTCGCCACCTGCAGCAGCTCCTGGTGAGGCGAGTTGGGGAAATCTGCAGGGAGGTCAACCAGGTAAGGGGCAGGACTCTCCAGGCCCTGAGACAGAAGAGATGAGAACCAAATTTCTAAGAACTTGGTTTTCAGAGGCTATTGGTCCATTTCAGAATCAATAATTATGGAAAGACTTTGACTCCCCCAGTTAGTAGGATGCTGTTTCTCCCCCAGCTCCCTACAACCTTGGGAGTGCTCCACAACCCACCCCCAGTAACAGTGGGTTACTCTCTCAAACCATCCCAGTAACCATGAGATACTCCCTCTCATTGCACTGTGCTAGCATTAGTGATATACTAGTGACCCAGACAGAGGGACGCTGTAACTCTGTGGAGTTTGTGTAGAATGGGGGACAGCTGAACAACTGAATTACACAACTTATTTCAATTACAATTGTGAAGAATCCTAGAAGGAACAGTAGAAGCTGCTATGAAAGCATGTAACAGGAATCTGACCATCTGAAGTATCAGGGGAAGCTTCTTAGAGGAAGTGATTTTTAAGCTGAGACCCGAAGGATGGTGAAGAGATTCTGGCGCTAAAGGGGCAAGTGTCCCTGACTGAGAATCACTCTCAGAGGCCTGAGCTCTGACCTCTCAGTGATGACTGATACTCTTGTTGACCTCCAATCCCCAGTGATAGTGGTCATTTTCTCTGGCATTTGATCACCCCTGACCACCACCACCCACTTAGGAGGAGATATTTCCGTTCCCTGACCTCGTGCTCCTTCTCCCAGCGACTGCTTCTTCAAGACCTTCATGACAGCCACGTGTGTAACTCTCTTCTGGTGGCTGAGAGTGAAGAAGATCTGTGGCGCAGCGAGACTCCCTTCCACTCCCGTCAGCGGGCACCACTGCCCAGTGATGGTGAGATCCCACCCACGAGCCTCCCTCACAAGGCAGTGCTGCTGCCCTTTCTTTTACTGAATACTCTGGTGAAAGCTGAGGGCAGAGTCCTCATTACTTGGTCATCAGTGCCAGGTACTAGAGAGAGAGCAAGAAGGATGGGACAGGAAAGGATCACTGAACTTGGCTGCTGAACGTCATTGGCTGATGAACGTCAGTGATTTTCATGGAAGTACTTTCAGTAGAGAGATGGGAATAGAAGGCAGATGAAATTAAAAGTGAAAGAGGGTGATAGGTGGGGCAGAGAATAACTACTCTTGCAAGTAGCTTGGCAGGAAGACAGAAAATAGATACGGCAGTAACTAAAGGAAGATGGGGGCAAGGAAGGAGCTTTAAAATAAAGTAGAGACTTGAGCGTGTTTATATTCTATAGGGAAAGAGCCAGTGGAGAGGGAGAGGTTGAAGAATACAGAAGAGGAGAGATGATTGAAGGGGCATCAGGCCATGATCCGTCTTCCTAAGAGCCTGCCTCTGCCTGGCCCTGTCTCGTTACCCAGAATGACCGTCTTTCCCTGGCAGGGAAATAGACAGGAATGAAGAGTTTGGGGGAGTGAGGACAAGCAGGCCAGTTCCCATGTAAGAGAAATCCAGAGGGGAGGAGCCTGAAGGCCAGTAGAATTGGCCTTCTAATTGGCTGTTCCTCCAGACAGGCAGCCACAGGACTGCTTTGGGATTTCCGGTCATGGTAAGGGAACACGATAATCCATTCGAGATAGTAACTGAAGTCTCAACATTTCTCCCTTCTCTTACTCCTGATAACCTCTCACACAAATGGATGGAGGACAAGCTGAACCATAACATTCCTTTGCAGTTCTTCTCTGGTTTAAAAGTAAAATCAGACTACTCATTATTTTTAACATTCTCAGCAAGTCTGTAGACAAATGTTTCTGACATCTGTAGGAGAGTGCATCTCTCAGCATATGCTGGGATCTCCTCCTTATCAAAGCAGAGTCCCCATAATTAGTGGACTCCCATGGTTTCGAAGGCATCTTCTGCAAATTGAAGATGCGCTAGGACAGGCGAACACTTTTACTTCAAAATGACTTCCGGCAGCCTGAGATGTAAGACCAGTCAGAACCCAGACACAGCCCTTCCTCATTTTAGTCTCTCCAGAATTTTTCCCTGAAACCCTTAGCAACCAGCATTCCATTCCAGAGCCTCTGCCTCTACACAGAAACTGCAGCCTCGTGGGTAGCCTGTGTGCTGTTCACACTTGACAGCGGCTTCTCTGAGAGCAAAACTGCCACTTTGATCCACCACAAGGCTCCCTGGAAACCTGAAAAGGGTCAAAGGAGGCATTGTACTGTGGCCATGGGCTCCTGTGTACTGCCACACTACCCTTTGGGTTTGTTGGCGCTTCTGTCCTCTAAAGCCCAGGACACAGTTTATCCCTCCTCTGCAGCTGGCGTGCATAAGCAGCCATACCCTTTTGGTTTTAATGAGGTTACTGTTGGAACTCCCCGGAGGACATAGTGCTACAGTGCTACTGACACATATGACAGGGTCAGAATCTTTTGGCATGATCTTGAGGATTTCCTCATGCTTTGTCTGCCTTGTTACCTCTCCTTAGCTCCTTCTCTAAGTCTCCTTGAGATACTTTTAGAAGCCTTTGTGTTATGACCTGTGTTCCTAAGGGCATGTGTCTGCCTGGCCCTGTTGTGTTACCCAAAATGATCATCATTTATCTGCAGTAATCAGGGACAGGTCTGGAGGAGAGGGCAAGTATGCCAGTTCCCAGGTGAGAAGTCTGTGGAGGGCAGAGGGTGGCGTGTCCCATTTCTAATCCCTGCTCCCCTTCCCCCAGATTATGCTGCTGATGAGAGCTGTGCGCCCCGAGGGTACCTGGCAGCCACAATGCAGTTTGTCCCTGGCCATTTCTCCTGTGATGTTGTGTGGGGAACTGTGATCCGAGTCCATTCACGCCTCAAAATGGGACCCAGCATGGGGGTCTCTCGGGGTATGTGATTGGCATGACAGGGCAGGTGAGCATTGGAAGGATCTGGAAAAGGCAGTCTCCTGAGCCCATGTTACTTCCCCAGCCATCCAGGCCCTGCGCTCTGTGCTCAATGCCTTCTCTGTGGTGAACCGGAAAAACATGTTTGTTTATCAGGAACGAGCAACGAAGGCTGTGTACTATCTTCGGTACGTGGCCCTTGGAAGGTGGGTAGGGCATGAGTTAAGGATGGCATGGGAGGAGGCATGTCCAAAGACATGCTGCTCTCTCCCAGGCTCCTGGAGACATCCTGCAGTGACCGACCATGGAAAGGGGATGCGTTGCCCCCTTCCCTCGCTCTGTCCCGAAGCCAAGAGCCCATCTACTCTGAGGAAGCCTCGGCATGTATCACTCCCACTGCCTGATGCCCCTGTGTGCCCCTTGCATTTTGCTCTCTGGAGCCAGGACCCTGACCACAGTTTTCTCTATAGGGTCCTCGTTCTCCCTTAGACATGGCCTCCAGCCGCAGTTCAGATGCTGCTCGTCCTGTGGGCCAAGTGGACAGACATATCCAGCTGCTGGTCCATGGTGTTGGGCAGGCAGGTAAGGTCTGAGGAGGGGGTAGGGGAGTGGCCACATGAGGCTCCAGAACCCTCTGGGACTTCTCTTAGAACCTTGCAAACATTACACTGAAGTTATGTAACAGTTGCAGCCCAAGACCTGGCACATATTAAGTGAGCCATAAATATTAGCTGGAGGCTCCAGACCCTCTGGGACTTCTCTTAGAACCTCGTATTACTCCGCCCTGGGCCCCTCCTCTAGTTCCTGCTGTGCTCAGGGCTTTCCACAAGCAGGAGCTGCATGGGAAGGGACTGGCTTCTGCCATGTTCAGGGATAGGACTGCAGTTGATTGAGGCGCAGCTTGGGGAAGGGGAGCTGGGGTGACTGGAGAACTGGTGGTGCCACCGGCTTGATACCAGACTGGGTTCGGGGTGAAGAGGATGGTTATTTGTGATATATTTTGCCCGAGGTGTTCAGTAGGCAACTGGATTTTCCAGCTAATATCTATAGCTCAGTTAACATGCTGGTCTTGGGCTGAGACTGTTAAATAACTTCTAGTGTAATTCTTGCAACAAACTTATGAGGATGATGCTATTATAATTCTTATTTTATGGATGAAGGCGCTGAGGTTTTGAGAGTAAAACTCAAAAAGTATCCACAGTCACATAGTGAGTAGCTTGGCAGAATTGGAACCTAGTGCTGGCTACCTCCAGAGCCCGCATTCGTAACACTGCCTCTAGTATACAGGGAATTGTTTTGAGTTTGGCATCTTAGGGTTGCTATGGGAGTAGCTGGTTCCTCTACCAGTGTCCCCACCTTCCCACCATGGCTGTGTCAAGGTCCTGAGATCACGGATGAGCTCGTGCGAGTTCTGTGTCGGCGCCTGGATGAGGCCACACTGGATGTCATCACAGTCATGCTTGTTCGGAACTGCAAGCTAACACCAGCTGATGTGGAGGTCAGCTCCCCTCCAGGCACCAGCATCCTTCCCAGACTCAGCCACAGGTGCTGGGACAGTCTAGGCTGGAACTTCTGCATTCAGCTCTGCCCTCTTCTTCCCACTCTGCAGTTCATCCAGCCCCCTGGAAGTCTCCCCTCAGAGGTGCTGCATCTGGCCCTACCCACGTCCTGCAGGCCCTGGCTTCCAGCCCTGGCGTGGTACCTACGGCAGAACTTGCTCATCTTCCTGCACTCTCCCAAGTACACAGATAGCAACAGCCGGAACCACTTCCAAGTGAGATTGCACTCATCTCTCTCCACACTCATGTGCACCCCTGCCGCCTGCCCCACGCACACCCTTACTGACTCTTTCCTACAGATACCACTATATGTACCTTTGTCCATGGACCTGGGTATACCCGTGCCCCCTGGGGACCATTATTACCCACCTGTGTCTTCTCGTGCTCCCATGTCTACCTGCACCATGTTCCCCACTGTGGGCACCCATCCCTGAGGGTTTTGTCCATTTGCTTGGTCTTAGTGCTCTGTGGCTGTTCTTTCCCCAGCATCCACTCCCACCACAGGGTGGCCTCCCTGACTTGGACATCTACTTGTATAACAAGCCTGGTGGACAGGGCACTGGGGGCAAAGGTATGGTGCAGGGCACGGGCCTGTGGCACCACCAGGTGAGGGAAAGCCTTTTGTCATCTTGTTGCTGAGAGGACCTTTCCCAGGCTTGCAGCTGAGTGGAGGGTCTTGGGAGGGGTGGTCTGCAAGTCCCACAGCTGAACCTTCCTATGGATTTCTACCCAGGGGTTGCCTGCATCACTCTAGCCTTTGTGGATGAAGGAGGGGCCCCCTTGTCAGTGGCGTTGTGGCCCCCCTCCTCTCCGGGACCCCCAGACCCACCGCGAGAGGAGGAATTTGAGCAACTGACCCAGGTCATCCGCTGCCCGGTTGTGGATGGTTCTTCAGGTGGGACAGCTTGGTCAGAGGATGAGGTGTTCAGTTATTGCTGTGGGAGGTAAGGGTAGTGAGTAGAGGGGGATCTAGGGTCCCCTGTTCTCCTTCCAGCTCAGAATGGGGCCCCACGGCTTCGACTGGATGTGTGGGAAAAGGGGAACATCAGTATTGTGCAGCTGGAGGAGAAGTTCCGAGGAGCAGCTCGCCAGGCCCTGGCCGATGCCATCATCGAGCTTCAGCTGCTACCAGCTTCACTATGTACAGAGGACACACCCCCAGGTACGCAAGTCAAGAGGTCCTTGGGGTCCAGAGAATGTCACAGATCCAGGCAAGACAGTGTGGCAGGTGCGGGTACAAAGATGGGGTTTAGGGGAAGCATGACAGAAAACTACTACATCAGAATCACTTACTTACAGTTGTCCATGAGCTTGTCTGTGCATCATCCAGGTGCTACACTGGCAGCAGTGAATGGCTGCAGCTGCTCACCCACTTAGACAGGGCTGTTGCATCAGAAGCTCACTTCATACTAACACATGCGGCTGCACACTATCAGTTGTATATACTGTCATTCACTGACAGGTAGACGTAGGAGGCAGGTCACTGTCATACCAGTCTTGAGATTCAGTTTTCTGGAATGGGGATTGATGATCAGTGATGGGTGTCTGTAATATCTGGTGTCCACAGGAAGTCTCAGGAACGGATCGTTGGAAACTAGGAACTCTGCAGGCCGAGCTAGCACCTTTCCCCCTGCCCCTGTCCCTGGGGAGCCTGTGACTCCACCCAGCAAAGCTGGCCGGCGTAGCTTCTGGGATATGCTGGTAATGGGAGGAAGTGGTTAAGTGGGCATCTACCTTTCTGCCTGCCTCCTAGCTCCTCTTACACTCCCTCCTGCCTGCCAGTCCCCTATAGGCCTTGCCACAGTCTCCTTCCATATAAAACTGCTCTGTCCTGCCAGACACCATGGCATGTACCTTTAGTCCCAGCTCCTCAGGAGGATGGAGTAGGAGGATTTTGCTTCAGGCCGAGAGTTCAAGGCTGTAGTATGTTGTGATCATGCCTATTAATGGCCACTGCACTCCAGCCTGGGCAACATAGAAACACTCTCTTAAAAAAACAAAGCAAAAACTGCTCTGTCTTTTGGACTAGAGTTTGCAGAATGTGGCAGTTCTCACTGATGTAGAGGGAGCCTTAACTTACTATGTACCTTCACTTCCATTTTTCTTGTCGGATCCTCACAACAGCTTGCAAGATAAGTAGAGCTTTTACAGTGAGGAAGGTGAGGCTCAGGAAAGTTAAGTAACCTGCACAGGGCTCCTTAGCCTGCCCTTGGGGAAGCTAGGGTCTGAACCCAGACCTCTGAGTCCTCCTAGCTCACTGCTGTTCCATAGTGCCTCCATCCCACACCTTTCCTCTTCCCAGTAGCCCTTCCTCATTCACTGCATTGCCCCCAGAGTAAAACAGAATGTGGGGATTTGGGTTCCCCCAAAACAACTGATGACATTGTCCTGGATCGGCCAGAAGACACTCGGGGCCGGAGGCGTCACAAAACCGAGAGTGTTCGGACTCCCGGTGGAGCTGAGCGGGCACCGGGCTCAGATTCTGGAGCCCAGAGACAAAGGTGTGTGTGTGGTGGTATTTTGCCCTGGGAGAGTATGGCTGTGAAGTCACAGATGGGCCGTGGTCTGTATAAACATACAAGTCTCATGTATGGACATGAGGCTCTTACTCCCACTGTCTTTCAGACGCCGGACCACACAGCTAGAAGAGGGTGAGGTGGGGACCCTTCATCCTGTGTTTGCCCGTGCTGCTCGGCGCTGGATGGAGTTTATGGTTCAGATTGGTGAGACCCCAGCCTCCCCTCCCATCCCTCAACCCCAGCCTGGTCTCCATCCTGCAGCTCCATAGTGACTCCTCTGCCTCCCAGGTTGTGCCTCAGTGTCCAGAAGCTCCACCCACATGGTGTCCCGGTTCCTCCTTCCATCCATCCTGTCTGAGTTCACCGCACTAGTCACCTCAATGGCTGGAGACACCAGTGTCCGCATCTTTGAGCAGCGTTTGTGAGTGTAGATCCTATAGAATTGAAGGGAACTCCCCTAAACTTGCTAAAAGCTGGGCCTATAGGAAGCCAAACCTGAGGAAACTGAGCTAGGAGAGGTGGAAACAAGGCCCAGGGAGGTGAAGACTAGGCCAGGGAGTGGTGTCATGGATGGCCTTTCTGTCTGCCCTCCCTTTCAATAGGGGTTCGGAGCCAGAGATCTTCAGCCCTTGTTCCCCTGGGCAACTGGGCCCGTCTCCCCGCCCTGCAGCTGAGCGGCGTCTGCTGCTACTGGGAAGGAACTTCTTGCAGTGGAGGAGACCAACACAGCAGGGTGAGGGCATGGCCTGTGGGGTAGGCTAAGAGTAACTGGTGGGGTCTCCAACCTTGCAGAGGGGAGGGTGGGATCAAGGGGGATCTGTTCCCAGGCCTCTGTTGTGCCCCTCCCCCACCCTGTAGCTGCCAAAGCCATGCAGCGCTTCGAGCCAGGAGGTGATGGGAGCTCAGGGCGAAATGCTCCCCGGCAGAGGCTCTTGCTACTGCAGGTCGTGGACAAGAAGGTAGATATGGGGCCAGGGACTGGGTGGGAAGAGGGGTTCCATAATCTCACTGACCCTGATCCCCGACCTCCAGCTACAGCTGCTGACCTACAACTGGGCTCCAGACCTGGGGGCAGCATTGGGCCGAGCACTGGTTCGCCTGGTGCAGTGGCAGAATGCACGAGCCCATCTCATCTTCTGCTTACTCAGCCAGAAGCTTGGACTCTTCCATCATTATGGCCAGTTGGACTTCCCCGTGCGAGACGAAAAGGTGCCTGCTGCTCTGGCTCTTCCTATAGTTTTGGCTACTGAGGGGTCAGTTAAAGGAAAAACCAGCTCAGAAGCTGGAAAGATGGGACAGACTGAGGGCAGAGGTAGTGGGGAGGGAGAATCTGAGAGAGGAAGCCATGGGATGAGAGAGAGGGTCCGAGGGCAAAGGCTGTGAACCCATTGCAATGCTCCGTGTCTCAGGAGCCAAACCCATTCCTGCTGCCAACCATGGAAGTGGAGACCCTCATCCGGAGTGCAAGTCCCCCACTGAGCCGTGAGCAGGGCCGGCTGAGTGGGTCCTCTCGTGGTGGGGGTCCCCTTCCCCTGGACACATTCCCCTTTGACGAGGCCCTAAGGGATATCACGGCTGCCCGCCCCAGCTCCATACTTGGTCCTGTGCCCAGACCTCCTGATCCTGTCACCTACCATGGACAACAGTTCCTAGAGATCAAGATGGCAGAGCGCAGAGGTGAGGGTACTGGGACAGGTAGCAGGGACAGGAAATCTGTAGAGTCTGGGAGGAAGCGGGTGACAATGCCTGGGGCTATTATTAATGCCTTCAACCCTCAGAGCTGGAGCGCCAGATGAAGATGGAAAACCTGTTTGTAACCTGGCAGCAGCGTTCTACTCCAGCCACCATGCCCATCAGTGTGAGTGACCCCAGCTTGCATCTTCCTCGAGGATCTGTGATCCTGCCCTGTCACTGCTCCATGCTCACTGCCCTGTTTCCCCAGGCTGGAGAGCTGGAGACCCTGAAGCAGTCATCCCGCCTGGTGCATTACTGTGCAACAGCCATGCTCTTTGACCCAGCTGCCTGGCTGCATGGGCCCCCAGAGACCTCTGGACTCCCTGAGGGGCAGGTGAGGCTGACTCCCAGACTTCTAGGAGACCTTTGCTTACCCCACAGTGACCCCCCTCTTCCATCCCCAGCAGGATGGTTGACGGTGGGGAGAATCTTTCTTGATCTTTACTCTCACAGCGGCGCCATCGCCCTGAGTCAGGGTCTGGGAGCCGAGAGGCCCCCACAAGCTGTGAATCCTTGGATGTGTCGCCCCCGGGAGCCCGTGAGGAGCCTTGGCTGAAGGAGCTGAGCTTGGCTTTCCTGCAGCAATATGTGCAGTATCTGCAGAGCATAGGTTTTGTGCTGGTACCGCTGCGGCCCCCCTCACCTGCCCGCAGGTGAGCCCGTCCCTGCTTTCCCTTCTGTCTTCTCCTGCACTGCAAGTGAGGCCCCACAGGCCCTTCTTCCTTTTGCAAGGTCCTATGTTGACAACTCGGGCTGGGCCCGTGCGTGTTCATCCCACCAGGCTCGCACACGTGTGAGGGTTTTGGATACTTTCACACAGCCCTCGGACGTGTCCTGCAGACCTTGAATGCTTTGTGGAACTCATGATGACACTTGTACACAGAACTGTGTCCATTCTCACAAAGCTCATGCCCACACATGTCTTGTACACTTACACGCTTGCATACATCCCCCCATGTGAATTTTTTTTGGAGATGGAATCTCGCTCCGTCGCCTAGGCTGGAGTACAGTGGCGTGATCTCGGCTCACTGCAACCTCCACCTCCTGGGTTTGAGCAATTCTTGTGCCTCAGTCTGCCAAGTAGCTGGGATTACAGGTGCACAGCACCCTGCCTGGCTAATTTTTTGTATTTTAGTAGAGATGGGGTGTCACCATGTTGCCTAAGCTGGTCTTGAACTCCTCAACTCAGGCAGTCTGCCCACCTCAGCCTCCCAAAGTGCTAGGATTATAGGTGTGAGCCATTACGTCCGGCCTGCACATGTGAATCTTGTACATACTCCTAAGCCTCTGGATCTAGGCCTTAATGATTCCTGTCCTGATCATCCCACTGACCTCTCCTGAGATTTGATGTGGTTCTTGGCCCAGGGAAGTCCTTTTCTCACCAAGGACCTCTATGCTAGGCCTACTTGCATCACTGTCCTCAGTCTGTTCTTGGTCATGTTCACCCACTGGCCAGTACTGACAGGTCTGAGTCTTGGGAAGTAGGCAGCCCCTCTGTCACCACCTCCATTTCCCCTGAGCGCAGGGACAACTCTGCAGCCACCTTTTCATCCACCATTAAATCTCAGATTCCCATGGTTGTGGCCCGTGCTCTATGTTCCTCTCCAGATTCTGTGTTCCCTGCCCTTTCCCAGTAGCTGTATGCGAAAAATGAGCTGTTCACCTTACACACAGCTACTTTTGTGTTTCCAGATTTGTGAGTTTATCAAGGCATGTTCTCCTTCCTCTGTTTTCAGTTAGAACCTTTTCAAGCCAGTAGTCCAGAAAGCCAGTTCTAACTCTCCCATGTTTCTCTGCCCAGCTCTCCACTACCCAGGTTTCCCTCTCTTCCAGGCATTAGGAAGAGAAGGCGTGCCTGCCTCTCCTATGATCCCATCTCAGGGGCCAGACTGGCCCTCCTACCCTGGGGAGGAGCTGCACAGCTTGCTGCCTTGACAGTTCCCAGCTCTAGGAGCTTCTCTAAAGGACTTTAATTTGCACACTTGCCATCAGTTATGCTCTTCCCCCGAAATCTGAATTCCTTTTTAAAACAAGACACTGAGTTAAAAAAAAAAAAATGTTTCTGCAGCAAAATTTAAAACCAGGCCTTCCCTTCCCACCAGTCTTTAACAATCACTAAGTCTTGTCCCAGTTTCCTTGAGGTTTAAATGGGACACTTTTTCCGCCAGAGGTTTTGACCCCCAGCAAGAATTCTGGCATTCTAGAGCCCCTTGGCGTGAGTGGGTCCCTTCTTCCCAGTCCTTCCCCTGCTTCCCTTCTCCCCTATCCTTTGCACTAAACTGTGATGAGCAATATGCCTCTTAAAGCCTGGAACTGCCATCCCCCAATCAAAAGACAGCAGCTTTTCCCTCTCAGAGGAAGATAACCTAACCAGGCATCAAGCATCTCCTTGAATTTTCCTAATCAAATCGTAGACATGCATCACCCTCCCCCTTCTCTCTCCTGCCCAGCACGCACCCTCTCAGTAGCAGAGAGGCTTAGACTCCACCTCCCTACTGAGCACTGTTTTTGCCTCCCTTGAAGCAGCAGCTGCTGTGGAGAAAGCCCGGCCCTGCAGTCTAGACCTGGACTCCAGGCCCAGCCTTGCCACTCACAGTGGCACCTTTGTGGGCCTGTTTCCTCCCCTGCAAAATGATTCCATGTAAAACGGATTCTGGGTCTGATCACTGTGACTGCATGCCACTTGCCTGCCTCATCCTCTTGTCCCTCCTCCTCTTCTACAGCACCAGCCGGCCACGGGCCATGGCTATCCTTGGAACAGAGGGTCGAGGCTCCTTCTCCTGCCCTAAAACCAAGACTGATGGGAGCCCCAAGGTAACTTGTCATATAATGGTAAAGTTACTGATGCTGAATTACTTTCCCACGGCCTGAGGTCATTGACCCTGAGTGATGTACCGAGGTCACTGATCCCAGACTGACACCATTAAAGTCAGGGTCCAGGGGACTTCCACCCTACTGATTCGAGGCTAGTGAGCCCCCAATCCTTGCCCCGTTTTTCCTTTCTTCAGAGTACTAGCTCTCCAGTAACCACCTACCACCTGCAGCGGGCACTGCCTGGGGGCATCATCCTCATGGAACTGACATTCCAGGTAAGCAGGAGGAGCACTGAGTGGAGAGAGCCAGACCCACCTGTCTCTTGCCTTCCTGATCTCATCTTCACCTTCCCTCCAGGGCTGTTACTTCTGTGTCAAACAGTTTGCCCTGGAATGTTCCCGAATCCCAATGGGGCAGGCTGTCAACTCACAGGTATGTGGATGAGGTGTAGGCACAGTCAGTGCACCCCAGTGTCCTGTGGGCAGCATAGCTCCATGTCCCATTTGCCGGGCAGTAGAGTAATGCAGTGGGCAGGCTGGCCTAGTGACTGATCCAGTGCTGTGGCCTGGCTAGGTCAGTGCTCATTCTGGTGAGCTGCATTCACTACCAGGCTGACCCTGTCGGTCATCCAAAGTGTGTTCAGCTGTAGCCCTGAGGCAGCACAGTGCCTGGTCTGGCCTGTCGTCATCTAGGGTCTGTGGCAGACCCTAGTGGAATCTGGGATACAGCAAAATGGCCCAGTTTCTCAAAATGGCTCTAGTTTCATGGAAGTAGTTACAATACAGTATGAAAAAGGGAGGCTAGAATGAGGAGGCCTTTCCACAGAAACCATTCTGGCAAAGGGCATTCCACTGGGCCACAGCAGCAGAGGAAAGATTGCACTTCTTCCCGCGGAAGGAGGGAAACATGTATTGGGCAGCCAATGCAGCCACACCCTAACCCTGTCTCCTGCTGCCGCCTCCCCAGCTGTCTATGCTGTTCACAGAGGAGTGTGACAAGGTGCGGGACCTGATGCACGTGCACTCGTTCAGCTATGACTTCCATCTGCGCCTTGTGCACCAGCACGTGCTAGGCGCCCACCTGGTGCTGCGGCACGGCTACCACCTCACCACCTTCCTGCGACACTTCCTGGCCCACCACCCCGACGGACCCCACTTCGGCCGCAATCACATTTACCAAGGTCAGTGCCCAAGGGCAAGCCAGTGAACCCAAAAAAGAACAGGCCACAGGTGCCTCCAGGTCAGGGCTGGTGGAACCACCTCCCTGGACAGGTGGTCCCATGTTGTTAATTACCTCATGTCACACATATCATGTCCCCATGTTTCTGTCCTGTGTCTTTCTTACCAGAGTTTGGACCCCATGTCACATGTTCCCTGCCCTCTGAGTTACTTTTGTCCCATCTCAGTGTTCCACAGGAATGCAGGAGCTCCTAAGGAAAGCAGACCCACTCTACCTGCCAGTCAGAGCTTTAAAGACTCCCATCCCTGTGCCCCACCAGATCAGTGTGTCTGTCCTAGGCTTAGTGTCTGCTGTCTCCTGTTACTTACCCCTCAGGGACGTTGGAGCTCCCCACACCACTCATCGCTGCCCACCAGCTGTACAACTACGTGGCTGACCATGCCAGCTCTTATCACATGAAGCCATTGCGAATGGCCCGGCCAGGGGGCCCAGAACACAATGAGTATGCCCTGGTGTCGGCATGGCACAGGTAAGGCTGGGAGGGGCATCCAGCATGCACGCTGCAGGAGCTGGGGCTGGGACATACTTGCAGTAGGGAGACCCGTGTTTTCTTGGGCAGGGTGAGGTTTGTTTCATTAGAACACCAGAGTTGACATCTCCCCAACCTGTCCTTCACAGCTCTGGCTCCTACCTGGATTCTGAGGGACTTCGCCACCAGGATGACTTTGATGTGTCTCTGCTTGTCTGTCACTGTGCTGCACCCTTTGAGGAGCAAGGAGAGGCTGAGCGGCACGTTCTGCGGTCAGCAGATCCCCTACCTTGAACACGCCCATTTCCCAGCCTGCCCCGCCCTGCCCTGTGTGTCTCTTGCTGTGACCACCACTCTCCTGCCCTGCTCCCCACCCCAGGCTACAGTTCTTCGTGGTGCTCACCAGCCAGCGAGAGCTCTTCCCCAGGCTCACTGCTGACATGCGCCGCTTCCGGAAGCCACCCAGACTGCCCCCTGAGCCAGAGGCTCCTGGGAGTTCAGCTGGCAGCCCTGGGGAGGCCTCAGGGCTCGTTCTAGCGCCAGGACCGGCTCCTCTGTTCCCACCACTGGCTGCAGAGGTGGGCATGGCACGGGCACGACTGGCTCAGCTGGTACGGCTGGCTGGAGGGCATTGCCGTCGGGACACCCTTTGGAAGCGCCTCTTCTTGCTGGAGCCACCAGGGCCTGATCGACTGCGGCTAGGGGGGCGCCTGGCTCTGGCAGAGCTAGAGGAGCTCCTAGAAGCAGTCCATACCAAATCCATTGGGGACATCGACCCCCAGCTGGTAAGGGACTGTGGGCTCCCGAAAGAGCTGGGATAGATGCCAGGAATTCCACTGGCAGCCAGGGCAGAGAGCACAGGAATCTGAGGTGACTGGCACAGAAGACTCAGGCCTGTGGCTCCTCCCCCAGGACTGCTTCCTATCCATGACAGTCTCCTGGTACCAGAGCCTGATCAAAGTTCTCCTAAGCCGCTTCCCCCAGAGTTGTCGCCATTTCCAAAGCCCAGACTTGGGAACTCAGTACCTGGTAAGTCCCCTTGAGCTTACTCTGAAAAGGGAAACATAGCAGAAATCCTCACCAGACAGATGCACCCCTCAGCCTGACCAAACAAGCTCTGCTCTGGAGGCCTAGACAGAATGGAACTCCACAGATACATGTAAAACCCTTCCAGTACCGGGCGTCGAGCTACAGTATGTGATTCTCTGAGCAGCTCTGCCCTCAAAGACTCACCAAGAACACAAGCCTTGGCTTGAGATCCTGAGGGCCAGGCTCTGGAACTGACAACCCAAGGAGCTCTCAGAACTTCGTCAGTAGGCTGGAGCCCCAGAAAGGACTCCGTGGGCTTTAAAGCCTTGTTACTCAGAGTGGGGTCCACAGACCAGCAGCCGCAGCACCTGGGAGCTTGCTGAAACGCAGGCTCTCCGGCCACATCTGAAACTGCTGACTCGGGATCTGCAGGTTGCCAGTCTCCCCAGTTGATTTGTGTGCACACTGAAGTTTGAAAGCGCTGCTGTAAAGGACAGGTAGAGAGAGCTGTGGTGGTGGAGCATGGGGCATTAAGGAGCCCACAGAGATGGGCCCGGCCAGAGCTGAGGTTCAAGAGAGGAGGCATTACGAGAAGATTCCAAGTGAGAAAGTAGGAGGTGGAGCCAGGTGAGGGGTCCTGCAGCACAGCGCTTGTGCAGAGGATTCATTTCAGGGTGCGGGAAGGGTCTCCCAGAGAAGCCGAGGTCAGTTAGGATGAGGCTGCAGTAGTGTCAGCGGTTGTGAATACAGGGGGGTGCCCCTGTGGGTGGTGGGAAGGCTGGAGCAGGAGTGGGTTTTGGGGAAGGGTGACAAGTCCAACCTGGGGGAAGCTGAGTCTGGGGTCCATAAGGCCCTTCACTGTCTGCAAGGTTTGTGGGTACCAGGGATTCAAGCTCAGGAGAGTCGTAGGCAGCAGCTCTGTGAACAGGTGGTAACTGAAGCCTTGGGAGAGCAAATCATCCCGGGGTGGATCACCAAGCAGAGTGTTAGGGAGCAGACAGACATAAGGGGACAGGACAATCCCAGGGGTGGTCAGAGAGGAGTCCCAGGACAGGAGGCAAGGAGGTTGTGCCAGGGGTACAGCACTCTCCACTGATTGGCTTCAGTGTACCAGGCTCTGTGTGGGGCCTCCAGGATCAACTGTTACCCCTCATTCTGACGCAGCTCAGATGGGCTGACCGGCAAGCCAGTGAGGATGAGGACTGAGGCTCAATTTGGAGACATGGTTCTATGTGACCTCAGGGTGCAGACGGGGTGAGGTGTGGAGATGGAAGTAGGCCTCTCCTCATCCTCCCTTCACCTCAGGATGCCCTGTGGAAGGGTCTGTGTCACCTCGGGGGAGAGAGACCTCAGTCCCCTTCTCATCTTTTCACTGCAGGTTGTGCTGAATCAGAAGTTCACTGACTGCTTTGTGCTGGTGTTTCTGGACTCCCACTTAGGAAAGACGGTGAGAACAAGTCGGGGGCTTTGTGTCAGCCTTGTGGAAGGCCGTACCCCAAATGTACGGAGCCTGCTGGGTTGGGGTACCCACCCTTTCTGAGCCCTGCCTCCTGTCCCCACCCATGCTCTCCTCTCACCAGCGCACCCCCACCATGTTCCCCACAGTCTCTGACAGTGGTTTTCCGAGAGCCCTTCCCAGTACAGCCCCAGGACAGCGAGAGCCCCCCTGCCCAACTAGTCTCCACCTACCACCACTTGGAGTCTGTCATCAACACAGCCTGTTTCACCCTCTGGACCCGCCTCCTCTGAGGGAGTGGACTGGACCACTGCATGTCACTGTTCCTCGGATCACGGGTCTACAAGATTGCCCGCCAGAGGCAGGACTGACCAGCCCTTCTGGGCCCCAGCGCAAGCCAGACACTGAGTGACACCGAAGGCTTTGTAACTATGTCTTGGGGGTCTGCTGTCCCAGCCTGGCGGCAGAGAACTGCCCTCCTCAAACACCCACAGCCAGTGACCCATCCAGGACTTCAGAGGGTCAGGTCAACCCCAAGGACCCCTTGGGCCCTTCTGGGGTACTCCTTTCTGCCCACCTGGTAGAGTCTCAGGAGTTCACACGGGGTGGCGAAAGCCCCCTAGAGCTCCTCTGCCTGATCCTGCCCCCCAGCCTTTGACCACGGTCAGCCACCTGTGTCCCTTGAGCCCTCGGGTCTTCACTTCCCACTTGGACATCACTGCTGGACATTCCCATTGAGATGACACCTGGGTTCCAATCCCAACTTTGCCTTTGAAACACCTGTGGCCACTGTCAAGTCCCTTTGCTCTCAGACCCTGGGATTCTTATCCTTTAATGAGAAGGTGGGCTCAGAAGCTCTCCCATCTCCACAGCAACCCTGGCACTGGCTTCTCAGTGGGAGGGAAGCAACAGAGAAACTGAAGTGTTAGACACTATGTGTCCCCCCACCCCATAACAGAGACATAAGACAATGTTCAGCGGGTCGTCTTTAATGCAGAGGAGGAGATGGGATCTCACTCGCTGTCTGGAGGCATGTGGGTGGTGTGCAGGCCCTCGCTGGCCGCCTCTGGGTGGCCCCGCCTATCCCAGTATGAACGTAGCCAACTCAAGCCCTCTACTGTGTCTCCTGTAGGGAGAGGGAGGCCTCGGCATCTCAGCCAACAAGGAGAAAGCAGCCCCTGTCCAGTCCCTCCAGAGCTCCCTTCCCCAGGGCCACCCCTCACCTCGAGGCTGATACTCGCAGCCCACAAAGCCTTTGTAGCCTTCATCTTCCAGCAGTTGAAACAGATAGGGGAAATTCAGCTCTCCGGGGCTGCTGGGCTCCCCTCGGCCTGGGACCTGTGCCACCTGCACATGCCCTGGGGACAGATGTGGACAAATGTGGGGTCCAGGCTCCTGCCAGGGCCTGAGGAACAGATGTGGGGATTGAAAGGGTGGGAGGGCAAAGGAAGCTCCTCTCACCAACAATGGGTAGGAACTCCCGGATGTTTCCTGTCAGGTTCCCATCCATGATCTGCCAGTGGAATATGTCCTGGGGAAGAGGATACTACAGTCCGAGACCCCGCAGGCCCCACCCTCCTTCCAGTCTTCGAAGTACCCCCTTTCTTCCACTTACCATTTGTAATTGGAGGTTGGGTCTTCCCACCTTCTGTAAGATGGCTGCCGCTGTAAGAGAAGCCAGGGAGGGGGCCGTGAGCCTCGAGGAGAGCACAGGAATCAAAAGGGACAGAAGGAGACAGGGCTGGGGTCATACCCTGCTGGGGCGTGTCCAGGAAGTACTGGGGGTCAGTGATGCGGGTATTGATGGGCTCCAGCAGTCCCACGAGGTCCTCCTAGCAGCATGTCGGGTGCTGTGAATAGAGCTCCTTCCCAAGTTTGTCCCCCATCAGTCAGTCACTGGTCAAGGCCCTCACCTGTCCCTCTGACCTAGGCTGGCAGCCTCACGTGCTGTCCCCACTGTGCACTCCCTCCTCCGCACACCCACAAAGACATGGAAGTACATGTGTGTTTCCACCTTTCTCACCTGAGCCAAAACCCCAGCTGCATGCCTCAGATTCTCCAGAAAAACGATCTCCATCTCAGCTTTGACTGCTATTCGATCAGCTCCCTGGGGTACTCGGCCAGCCATCAGGTGGATCCTGTGAGGAAAATGGACTGGAGGCCTTGCCTCCCTTGGCTCTCTGCACCTCTCCCAGGATTCCCTGACTCTGCCGGCCCTTGCCTGTCTCCCCAGGTCTCCAGTGCATGGCACCCGAGCCACAATGCCCAGGCATCCCAGCACTTTTCAGAGACACTTCAGTGACGGCCTAGGGGAAGCCCTTTCCCAGACACCTCAGCGTCTACCCACCACCCCCTGCCTCCGGTACTTTCCACCTTTCCTTCCCTCGGTTCTTCTCCTCAACCTATAGCCTGCTAAATTCTCACCTTTAAAAATTATCCTGACCCTTGCTTGCCCTTCTTAGGTATTCCGTGCTGCTGTCTCTACTTCCTCTTCTTGCATCTACTACTTAGACTCTTCCCATCTTTTTTCTGCCCCCACAATTGACCAGTAGTGATCCCCTCTTGCTAATTCTTTCTGAGCCTGTTTGGCCTCTGCAGGATTTGACATTTGATCAGCCCCATTTGAGCCGTCCACCTCCTCCCATCATCCCCTGATCTTATCAGCCACATCCAGCTCTGAACAGACATTCCAGGCCTCCCCACCCCAACAGGCTACATACATGTCCAGCCTTAGGAACGCTGCTAAACACACCAGGCTGCCTCTTGCCACAGCACCTTGCCGGGAATACTTTACCTTCTGCCCATCAAGCAATGCCCACTCCTTGAAGACAGTCCAAGCATCACTACCTGTAAGCAGCTTTCTCTGATCCAGACAGGGTTAGGTGCTTACCCCTGCTCCCACAGCTTCCTGGAATAGGCCTGTCCTCAAATGGATCACTGCATATATTTACTCTCCTATCTTCCTAGGCAGACTGAGCTCCCAGCATGGGATCCCAGCATGGGGTGAGCATGAAAGAGTGGCAAACAGACTGGCACAGGACAGATAAAATACAAAAGGCAATTTACAAAGGACCAGGACCGCAGAGGCGGAGATAGGCCAGTGGGCTCAGACTTCTGAGCGTCTCAGACCTCAGGTCCTCGACTCCCTGAACCTGCGGCAGGGTCATGGGTCACAGAGGGGTGGGGCTTGGGGTGGAGGCGGGGTACCTGGGACAGCCCAGGGCCTTGGCGTATCGCACGGCCTGCTCCAGCCCCTGTCGGAAGGCCGCCTGTCTCCCGGGGACGGCCCCCAGCCCCATTTCCCCTTTCTCTTGGTCTCCTGCAGAGAGAACGGGCCTCAGCCCCCGACTCGGGCACTCCCCTGCCCGCGCCCCCTCGCCCACCAGCCTCCCGGCCCGCGGCGCACCCGGGGGCGTGTTGATCAGCACAAGCCGCAGCCCCGCTTCTCGCGCTGCGCGCGCCAGCACCTCGGGCTGCTCCGCGTAAGGCCAGGCCACTTCGACAGCCTCGAAGCCCGAGCTGCCCGCGGCCCGCAGCCGCGCGGGGAGGCCGGGGAGCTCGGGGAATAGCCAGGACAGATTGGCGGAGAAGCGCAGCGGCGCCATGCCTGGGGAGGCCGGGCCGGGCAGAGTCCGAGGGCCCCAAAGGCGGCGGGCGGGGCGGGGCTCTCCTTGCTGGCCCTGCGAACAAACGTGCACTCTTCGGGGTTAGAAAAGCGAAGTGCTGTAAAAATCCGGGCCTTGGCGAAAAGCGCCTTCCGTGAGCGAGAGAGGGAGCGCGGGGAGAGGCGAAGGGGCGGGGCGAGGGCAGCCGGAAAAGGAGCGGGGCCCGCGCGGGGAGAAGGTGGGGAGGCCGGGCTCCCGGACCTGAAAGCCGGACGCGGGGCAAGAGAGAGCTGGCTGCCCGAGGGCCAGGTTGCAGTGATGGGACGTGCACTTTAATACTGAGTCTTTCCTTTGTTTATAAAAATGCTATCTGTTCGTTAAGCAACATTTGAAAGCTGTGTAACCAAATAAAGAAGCATTTTTATACCACCAGTTATCACACCACTAGCCTGTTAGCTTTCCCGTCCAAATTTTAAAATATGCAGTTTTTTTCTTTGGAAATTCTGATCATTCGGGATATGCGGTTTTATAGCCTTTTTTCATGGAATATTATTTTGTGAGCATTTCCTCGTGTTTTCCAATAGCCTTTAAAATCTGTGCCTTCGCTCATTGTTGCACACCTAAGCAGCAAGTCATTTATTGTACTTTGTGGTTGGATATTGTGTGTGTGCGCGCGCGCGCTGCAAGCGCACTTTCATGCACTTCTTAGTCCCTATCTCTGACTCTTTTTCAAGTCTTTTTCTAGAGATGTGCATCACAGTCTTTGCCCGTTCACGCCGTTTGTCTTTTGCAAGGGAAACGGCAGCATTGGGCAGCTATGGGTGAGCTGTCCCCTCTTAGCCTTAGCCTCAGCTGATTGGACCAGGGAGGTCATCTGATCCCAGGACAGCCAATCCATAGACTGGTCAAAGACCTCTTACTTGCGTGGTTTGGAAAGATAATCTGACCAATCAAGAGTTCAAAGAAAGAAATGCTGAGAGTCAACAGGTGGTGTTGCCAGAAGGTGACTGGGCTGTAGAAACGAAATAAGACACAGTCCTATGGTAAAGAAAAGCTAGAGCCTCCTTTCCAGGAGGGGAACCAAGTCCTGTGAATAGAGATAGCACACTGAGAAGCCCATGTCGTCCCAGGGGTGCCCAAACCCATAGCTGCTCCCAGGTCTGTGCACTTAAGGCTGGGATGCTTAGACTTTCCTGGGTTTCTTTGTCTGTATAGCCTCTTAATGTTTCTTGAGATAATTTGAATGATTTTACTTTCATCTACAATAACCCACCTGATTGGGCAGGTTCTTAGGGGTAGAATTACGTGGTCAAAAATAGGAACATATCTAAGTTATTGATGTCTTAAATTTCCTTTGAAAAATATAAATTTATATCCCAACAGTTCATGAGTAAACGTCATCTTGATCTATCGTCTGTGCTAACTTTGACAGAAAAGCTGAAAGTACAACATTTAGGAACACCCAGCTTCTACTGATTGTTCTGTCAATACTCAACTCCATCTCAAATGAGGCTAACTCAGACACCAGGGATCCAGCCTGATCCCGTGGTGAACCCAAATGCTTAGAAGATTCCGTTTCTGGCCGGGCGCGGTGGCTCAAGCCTGTAATCCCAGCACTTTGGGAGGCCGAGACGGGCGGATCACGAGGTCAGGAGATCGAGACCATCCTGGCTAATACGGTGAAACCCCGTCTCTACTAAAAAATACAAAAAAAAACTAGCCGGCCGAGGTGGCGGGCGCCTGTAGTCCCAGCTACTCGGGAGGCTGAGGCGGGAGAATGGCATAAACCCGGGAGGCGGAGCTTGCAGTGAGCTGAGATCCGGCCACTGCACTCCAGCCTGGGCGGCAGAGCAAGACTCCGTCTCAAAAAAAAAAAAAAAGAAGATTCCGTTTCTTCAGCTCTGCCTCCAAGAACAGACTGCTGCCAACTGACACTGATCACCTGATTTCTTGCTCATTTGCCCTTTGCCTTGTCTTGGAATGTGTTTCTTGGGTATCGTCCTGTCAAGATCTCACTAAGCTTAACATTGTAATCAATCCCAACTTTAGTGTGTGTGCAATCCCAAATCGACAATGCAGAGTAACATCCAGAGGAAGTAATTCCTTTATTACCACCTCACTGTTGATCTCTGAGTATGCAAGTTCCATTTATGATGTTGAAAGCACCACCATCTGCTGAGCTCTGTGTCAGAAACAAAATGTGTCCAACTCCCAATGGCCCACCCCTTTTTTCCTTGGACATCCCTTAGGGCAGTAAAGATTATGTATAAACTAGACATACATGACTCACTTTCCCCTTAATTCCCTTACAACACCTTCACATAATACGCCCAAATAAATATATAAGGAGTGCAATGTCCATGAAAATTATTTGCTTTATTCACCTTTGGCTAGGTCTTATCCCACCTTGCAACACAGGCATGAGACTAAGTTATCACAAGTTTGGATTATTTGCATTTGCCTTTTTTTCCAGCTTTATTGTACTTCACAATATGTATTTAACTTTTAACCAAATAATTTGCACAGGTGTGGTATTAAAGTAACAACAATTTGTAAATAGTTGCATGGATAATGGCAAAAACTTTAGTACAGAGTTCAGAGTCTCATTTGATCACTTGATAGCATTTGGCAATGCAGTAAAACATATTACAACTCATGTGAAATGCAAATCAAAACCTCAATGAAATTCTATTTTATGCCTTCCAGATTGGCAAAAATAAAAAAGACATTATCAAATATTGGATAGGATTTGGAACAACTGCTGATAGGAGTGTAAATCACTATAACCTCCTTGGAAAACAATTTGGCATTGTCTCTTAAAGCTGATATGCCTTTGATCCAACAGTTCCTTTCCCAGGTGTATCCCCTGAAGAAAGTTTTGCACAAGTGTACCAGGAAAAAAGTAAAGTGATGTTCACAGCAGAAGTATTTATGTAGCAAAAAGATGGAAGTAACTCAAATGTCCATCCATCCATACATAGGTGAGTTGTGTAATAGTATAGTCACACCATGTTGTACCAGAGAAAGCTGGTGGCTCAAATGATAAAACTGAGTTTGTTCTCGTGTTAGGACAATATATGAAGAGCTTAGTGAAGTTTAATTGGAACTGAAAAACATCATTATGAAAGCATCAAGTGGATACATCTCAGAAACATAATCTCTAGAGGAAGAAGCAAATCACGGAGAAATACATACAGTGTGATTCCATTGATAAAAAGTCAAAGGCAGGGAAAACCAACAGTATCTTGTGCAGGAATATGGATATCTCTGGTAAAACAATGAAGAACAAGTGAATAATTATCAGAAAACTCAGCATAATGGTGACGACCTCTAGAGGAGGGCGGAGGAAGGCGGCGTTGGAGCCTTTGAAAGCATTAGTTGTCCGTTCTCTTACCTTGGATAGCACATTCGTGTATGTTAATTTCACTACTCTTCTTTACAGTTAACATATATTTTATGAATATCATTTTATATCTGTTTTATATGTAATAACACATTTTTAAAACCTGTATGCATTACTGCCGTCTGCTAGCACATTTGATATTAACATCCTCATTGTGGTATCACTATAATCTCAAGATTTTTCTACAGGTTCAACTTGTTTGTATTGTTTGTCTGGTTTGAATTATAATGATCACTTCTTAGACTCAACTTGTCACTGCTCAGTATAGTGATCTTTTACTGTATTATCTGCCCAGAACCTATGGCAGGCAGCCTGTAAAATGGTTCCCAGTGGGTCAGAGCGGGTGGCTCACACCTGTAATCCCAGCACTTTGGGAGGCTGAGGTGGGAGAATAACTTGAGCCCAGGAGTTTGAGACCAGCCTTAGCAACCTAGTGAAACCCCATCTCGACAAAAATATAAAAATTGGCCAAGCATGGTGGCATGTGTGTGTAGTCCCAGCTACTCCAGAGGCTGAGGTGGGAAGATCGCTTGAGTCTGGGGGGTCCAGGCTGCAGTGAGCCATAATTGCACCACTGCAGTCCAGCCTGGGTGACAGAGCAAAACCCTGTCACGAATAATAAAATAAAATAAAATCGATAGACCTTTAGCAAGATTAACCAGGAAGAGTGAAAATCCAAATAACCTCACTAAGAAACAAAACAGGAAATATTACAACTGACACTGCAGAAATACAAAAGATCATTCAAGGCAACTATGAACATCTTTATGCACATAAACTAGAAAACCTAGAAGTGGATAAATTCCTGGAAAAACACAAGCCTAGTAGCTTAAATCAGGAAGAATTAGATACTCTGAACAGAGCAATCAGCAAGATTGAAATGGTAATTTAAAAATTACCAACAAAATAAAGTCCAGGACCAGACGGATTCACAGCAGAATTCTACCAGACATTCCAAGAATTGGTGCCAATCCTTTTGACACTGTTCCACAAGACAGAGAAAGAAGGAACACTCCCTAATTCATTCTATGAAGGCAGCATCACCCTAATACCAAAACAAGGAAAGGACACAACTAAAAAAGAAAACTACAGATGAATATCCTTGATAAACATAGATGCTAAAATCCTTAACAAAATACTAGCTAACTGAATCCAACAACATATCAAAAAGATAATCCAGGGGCCAGGCGCGGTGGCTCAAGCCTGTAATCCCAGCACTTTGGGAGGCTGAGACGGGTGGATCATGAGGTCAGGAGTTCGAGACCATCCTGGCTAACACGGTGAAACCCCGTCTCTACTAAAAATACAAAAAACTAGCCGGGCGAGGTG
>NW_012111586.1:1430615-1451526 GCF_000951035.1 Colobus angolensis palliatus
AAAAAAAAAAAAAAAAAAAGAAATAAAGAGCATCCACATTGGTAAAGAGGGAGTCATACTGTCCCTGTTTGCTAACAATATGATTGTTTACCTTGAAAACCCTAAGGACTCCTCCAGAAAGCTCCTAGAACTGATTAAAGAATTCAGCAAAGTTTCCAGATACAAGATTAATGTACACAAATCAGTAGCTCTTCTATACACCAACAGTGACCAAGCAGAGAATCAAATCAAGAATTCAACCCCTTTTTACAATAGCTGAAAAAAAAAAAAAAAACAACTTAGGAATATACCTAACAAAGGAGTTCAAAGACCTCTACAAGGAAAACTACAAAACACTGCTGAAAGAAATTATAGACAACACAAACAAATGGAAACACATTTCATGTTCATGGATGGGTAGAATCAATATTGTGAAAATGATCATACTGTCAGCTGGACGTGGTGGCTCACGCCTATAATCCCAACACTTTGGGAGGCCAAGGAGGGTAGATCACTTAAGGTCAGGAGTTTGAGACCAGCCTGGCCAATATGGTGAAACTCCATCTCTACTCAAAATACAAAAATTAGCTGAACGTGGTGGTGCACGCCTGTAGCCCCAGGTACTAGGGAGGCTGAGGCAGGAGAATAGCTTGAACCTGGGAGGCAAAGGTTGCAGTGAGCCGAGATCATGCCACTGCACTCCAGCCTGGATGACAGAGCAAGACTCCGTCTCAAAAAAAAAAGAAAAAGAAAAAAAGAAAATGACTATACTGCCAAAAGCAATCTACAAATTCAATGCAATCCCCATCAAAATACCACTATCATTCTTAACAGAGTTAGAAAAAACAATTCTAAAATTCATATGGAACCAAAAAAGAGCCCGCATAGCCAAAGCATGATTAAGCAAAAAGAAAAATTCTGGAGGCATCACACTACCTTATTTCAAACTATACTTTAAGGCCACAGTCATCAAAATAGCATGGTACTGGTATAAAAATAGACATATAGACCAATGGAATAGAATAGAGAACCCAGAAATAAACCCAAATACTTACATCCAACTGATCTTCGACAAAGCAAATAAAAACATAAACTGGGGAAAGGACACCCTTTTCAACAAATGGTGCTGGGATAATTGGCTAGCCACACATAGGAGAATGAAACTGGATCCTCATCTCTCACCTTATTACAAAAATCAACTCAAGATGGATTAAGGACTTAAACCTAAGACCTGAAACTATAAAAACTCTAGAAGATAACATTGGTAAAACCCTTCTAGATGTTGACTTAGGCAAGGATTTCATGACCAAGAACCCAAAAGCCAATGCAATAAAAACAAAGATTAATAGCTGAGATCTAATTAAACTAAAGAGCTTTTGCATGGCAAAAGGAACAGTCAGCAGAGTAAACAGACAACCCACAGAGTGGGAGAAAATCTTTACAGTCTATACATCTGATAAAGGACTAATATCTAGAATCTACAACAAACTCAATCAAATCAGTAAGAAAAAAAAAATCCCATCAAAAAGTAGGCTAAGGACATTAATAAACAATTCTCAAAAGAAGATACACAAATGACCAACAAATATATGAAAAAAGTGCTCAACATTATCAATGATCAGGGAAATGCAAATCAAAACCACAATGTGATACCACCTTACTCCTGCAAGAATGGCCATAATCAAAAAATCAAAAAACAGTAGATGTTGGCATGGATGCGGTGAACAAGGAACACTTCTACCCTGCTGGTAGGATGTAAACTAGTACAACCACATTGGAAAACAGTGTGGAGATTCCGTAAAGAACTAAAAGTAGAACTACCATTTGATCCAGGAGTCCCACTACTGGGTATCTACCCAGAGGAAAAGAAATTATTATTCGAAAAAGATACTGGCACACACATGTTTATAGCAGCACAATTCACAGTTGCAAAATCGTGGAACCAACCCAAATGCCCATTAATCAACAAATGGATAAAGAAACTGTGATATATATATATATTATATATATAGTATTATATAGTATTTATGTCTATAATATATTATATTATATATATGGTGGAATACTACTCAGCCATAAAAAAGAATGAAGTAATAACATTTGCAGTGACCTGGATGAGATTGGAGACTTATTCTAAGTGGAAAAACTCAGGAATGGAAAACCAAACATTGTATGTTCTCACTGATATGTGGGAGCTAAGTTATGAGGATGCAAAGGCATAAGAATGATACAACGGACTTTGGGGACTTGGGGGGAAGAGTGGGAGGAGGTGAGGGATAAAGGACTACAAATAGGGTGTGGCATATACTACTCACAAATCACCACTAAAGAATTTAGTCATGTAACCAAATACCACCCGTCCCCCAATAACTTATGAAAAATTTTTAAAAAATTAAAATTAGCCAGGCGCAGTGGCTCACACCTGTAATCCCAACATTTTGGGAAGCCGAGGCGGGTGGATCACTTGAGGTCAGGAGTTCAAGATCTGCCTGGCCAACATGGGGAAACCCCATTTCTACTAAACATACAAAAATTAGCTGGGTGTAATGGTGCATGCCTGTAATCTCAGCTACTCGGGAGACTGCAGCAGGACAATTGATTGAACCTGGGAGGTGGAGGTGTAGTGAGCAGAGATTGCGCCTCTGTACTCCAGCCTGGGTGACAGAATGAGACTCCGTCTCAAAAAATAAATAAAACAAACAAACAAAAAGTGGTTCCTTCTATCTCTGTCTCCCGGTATTCATGCCCCCATGTACCCCCTTTCCCTTGTTTGTGAGCTGGACCTAGCAACTCACTTCAAACAAACAGAATATTGCAGAAGTGGTGTGATGTCATCTCAGAGATTACATTGCAAAAAGGCTGTGGCTTCTGTCTTGGCTCCTTTCACTCTTTCACTCACTTGCTCTGAGGAAAACCCACTGCCATGTTGTGAGCTGCCTATGTGTCAAGGAACTGATGTTCTTGCTGTTACGGACTGAGTGTTTGCGTTTCCCCAAAATTCATATGTTGAAGTCCTAACCACTAATGTGATGGCATTTAGGAATGAGGCCTTTGGGAGGTGACTAGGTCTAGATAAGGTCATGGGAGTGGGATCCCATGATGGGATAAGTGTCCTTGTAAGAAGAGGAAGAGAAACCAGAGTTTTCTCCCCACCCCCTACTCTCTCTCTCTCTCTCTGGACACATTGAGAAGGCAGCATCTGCAAGCCAGGAAGAAAGCCGTCACTAGGAACCAAATCTGCAGGCACCTTGGTGTTGGACTTCCCAGCCTCCAGAGCTGTGTGAAATTCATGACTATTGTTGAAGCCACCCAGTCTATGGTATTTTGTTATCACAGCCCAAGCTAATACACTGGCCAACAGCTGGCAAGAACCTGAGGCCTGCCAACAGCCACATGAGTGAGCTCAGAAGCAGATCCTCCCTCGACTGAGCCTTAAAATCCCTGTCCCCTGGCCCACATTTTGCTTACAGCCTTGTAAGAGATACCCAGCTAAACTATACCTGGTCTCCTGACCCACAGAAACTCTTTGGTAGGAAATGTTTGCTGTTTTAAGTCACTGAGTCTTGGAGTAATTTATTAGCCACAATTGATTATTAATAGAGGATCTCTTTCTTTTTCTAGGAACAATTCCCTTGTTTGGGGGAACTATATCACTTTCACCACTTCTTCACCTTAATGTGTGAATGGAGCTATCATCTTCTTACATGATTGTTTCTTCTGAGCCATAGTGATTGGTCAGTGAATGGGCACCCGACCCAAGCTGGCCCAGCCACAATACCTCTTTCAGATGTTGCAGGTTGCCCATCCGATATATGCTTCCTCTTTTCTGCATCCTAATAGAACCATACTTATGGGGACAGTCAGCCAGAGCTAACTGTACAAAGAGAAGTGGCAAAGAAAAACCAAGAGAGGCTTTGTGTTTAGCACTTGGAGCTTCTGTAAGGGAATCAACCAGGTTGGCCTTCTTTTTATTATTATTATTATTATTTATTTATTTATTTATTTATTTTTTGAGATGGAGTCTCACTCTGTCGCCCAGGCTGGAGTGCAGTGGCACAATCTCAGCTCACTGCAAACTCCGCCTCCCAGGTTCACGCCATTCTCCTGCCTCAGCCTCCTGAGTAGCTGGGATTACAGGCGCCTGCCACCACGCCTGGCTAATTTTTTGTATTTTTAGTAGAGATGGGGTTTCACCGTGTTAGCCAGGATGGTCTCGATCTCCTGACCTCGTGATCTGCCTGCCTTGGCCTCCCCAAAGTGCTGGGATTACAGGCGTGAGCCACCGAGCCTGGCCAGGTTGGCCTTCTTACTTCACCTTAAATGTTTCCAAAATCAAGATAACCCAGAACTAACTTGCTTTTCCCATCCAAAGATCTAGCATTGGGCACATTGCAGGAAATACTTGGATCTCTCGGTAAAAAGAAATTTAAAGACCCAAACCCTGGGGCTTTGGGGCTATGTATTTATATCAATTTATGAATGTATATAATTTCATATAACTTATAGTGGAGGTTGGACAGAGAATGAGGGACTTCAGTGTCTAAGAGCAATCTTTGTCTTTCACACATTATACTAATGTGTTTTATTTCATCCAGTCTTCTTTAAACTCTTTCCTGTCTTGTTCTAAACAAGAGCATCCTCATTTCTATTCAACTTTCTTGTTTGAGCTACTAATCTTTCTACTACTTTCCTACAGTCTGCTCAAATCAGATTCCATATATCATGTTATACATTTTCACACCCAACCATGTGTTCAGTTATAGCTGTCTAGATTTAGGAATATCAACATTCAAGTGTCACTCTATTATTATTATTATTTTTTGAGCCATTGAGCCTGCATTTCTGAAGCTTCGGAATTTTTCTTTCCTACTTTACTCAATTTTACCAGTAATAGTCCATATTACATGGATTCATGACAGCTTGTAACAATGTCAAAAAGGAAACTAAATCTTGGGTAAAATTTTTCTTTCATAGTTTCCTATTGTATCCAAGCATTCATACGGGAATATCCATGGTACATCTACGTTAGAACTCTATAACTAAAATTTCAGTAGATTTAAACAGAATCATCTCACACACAGTACATTGAATAATAATAGCATTATACAAAACAGCATTGAGTCACTTTACAAAATTTGTGCTTGCATGAGCTATCATCTATATTCTTAGAAGAATATTATAATATTTGCTGTTCCATGTTATACATTTTTGTCTTTAAAAGGAAGTTCCTATCACCGGCCCTGTATCTTTAGTTTATGTTCTATTACTGGGTGGTAATATACTGGATCTCATCCAGAAACCTTTCTGGGCCCCTTCCTTACATTTGCATGCTGTCGGTAACACACAAAGGCCCTTGGCAGTCTCAACTTATGGAATGGTAACTAACGGCACACTCAACCACATGCAAACTTAAATACAACCAGCATTTGTATAACTCAAAGGGTACAGGTATAAACAGTTTTTTACATTAAGTTTGTAATTTGGAAAAAATCTCAGTAACCCTGACTACGCAATCCTATCCTTCCCTCGTTTAATGTTTACACTCATGACTTTTACCCATGGTGTTATATATGTATTTTTTACAACTTGGTTTTTCCCCTTAGCAATATATATAGGAAGTCTTCCCTTAAAAAAATAAAATCAGGCCAGGCACAGTGGCTCACGCCTGTAATCCCAGCACTTTGGAAGGCCAAGGGGGGTGGATTATCTGAGATCAGGAGTTTGAGACCAGCCTGGCCAACATGGTGAAACTCCGTCTTTACTAAAAATACAAAAATTAGCCAGGCGTGGTGGCATGCGCCTGTAGTCCCAGCTACTTGGGAGGCTGAGGCAGGAGAATCACTTGAACCTGAGAGGCAGAGGTTGCAGTGAGCCGAGATTGTGCCACTGTACTCCAACCTGGATGACAGAGCAAGACTCCATCTCAAAAATAAAAAAATAAATCAATTTACCTTATTGTGCTCTCTCCCTTTAGCCAGTCTTTTAACTGTGTTTATATTAAAGATATGTTTTTATTGTTTCCCTACTGATAGGTAACAATATTGTTTCCAAATCTTTACTATAACAAGCAATACACATCCTTGTATATGTATACACATCCTTGTGGCATACAAATATGCATATTTCTCCAGCTTAGGTCCCCATAAGTAGACTTTCTGGGTCAAGAATATGCACATTTAAGGTTCAAATTCACTGCCAAATTGTCCTTCAGTTTTATCAACTTATATTCCTACTAAACAGCCCCTAAGAGTGTCTGTTTCCCCATGTCTTCATCAACACTGGATAACATCAGTCTTTGAAATGTTTACCAACCTGAAGGGGAAAAAACACTTGTAAGAATCAAGTCCTCAACTAGTCCTGAGGTTGAACATCTCTCCAGATATTTATTGGCCATTAGTATCTGGATAGATGTTCAACCTCAGGAGTAATAATAATAAAAATTCTGTGAGTTGCTTATTTGAAGTCTTCATCCCCCTTCTTTTTTTTTTTTTTTTTTTTGAGATAAGATTTTGCTCTGTAGCCCAGGTTGGAGTGGCACAACTGTAACCTTGAACTCCTGGACTCAAGCGATCCTCCCTACTCAGCTCCCGAAGTGGCTGAGATTACAGGAGCACACCAGCTAATTTTTATATTTTTTGTAGAGATGAGGTCTTGCTATTTTTCCCAGGCTAGTCTCAAACCACTGGCCTCAAGTGATCCTCCCACCTCAACCTCTCGAAGTGCTGTGATTATAGACATGAGCCACTGTGCTTGGCTATCAGTTGGATTCTCAGTGTTTAATTAATCAGTTTAGAGGAGTTCTTTATAAAAATTCTGGATATTAAAAGTTTGGTTGTTTTTGCTTATCTTTCGATTTTATTTAAATTGTCATTCACTATTCAAAATATTGGCACTCTCGGGACTCTGTTCCTATGTGGAAGGAGCCTTTGAGAATAAGGCTCCCGGCCTCTTGCCCCACCTTCCCAGTCTTACCCTGGGGATGGGAAGTGACTCAACTGGTGGGTAACTTTGGCAGAAGAAGAAGCCGAAATACTCAGCTCAGCCACATCCTCCCTCCCCTCTGTGAAAAAGCATGCACCCTGCTCTGCCTCCATGCCTGCCCCTAAGTTTTACAGGAGCCGGCCCTTGCGGTTGACCTCAGGAGTGAAATATTAGCAAACCTGTCTGCCTAGCAGACCTAAGCCATATTGTCCAGTATCAGTTTTGATGGTAATAAAAGTAATATTTGTATTTCCATCTGCCACATTCCTGTGTCTATCTCTTAATAGGTTCTTGAATCAGTCAGAGTCCAAACAAAAAACAGATGGCACGCTCAAATTAGGATAATTCAGGAGATTTAATAACAGGACTATTTATGAAGGTGTAGGCAAAACCTAGAAGAGATACAGGGGATACTGCAGCAACCTAGGGCCTCTGAGGCCAACAAGGGTGATGGGGGGCACAGGAGTTACTGGAATCCAGGAGGAGAGAGTCATAACTGCCCTCAGAGGAGCAGAAGCCCCCGGCTGTGGGAGACAGGTAGCCAAGGCAAGCCTACAGGGAGGAAGCCCGAGAAATAAGTAACCTGACCTTACTCTCTTTTCTCCCTCTAATCTCCTGCTAGACCTCCCTGCTTGATAAAGCAAACAGAGTCAAAGGGCAAGGGAAGCCATTGATGTAATCAACACAGGTCCATCTACTTGGGCAGAGAGAGAGGAGGAAAGAGATCTGGAGGCACAAATAGAATATATCTGGCACAGTTCTCTTTCTTCCCTCAGTATACACTTTTATCTTTGATATGGGTGAAAAATTCATGTCCTCATCAAAGGGAATGCACAAAGTCCCATTGGCTACTGTTTTATCAAGAGGCAATCTCAATCTGGCATAATTCCCCCTGAAACCTAAAGCATGACTTCCACTGGTGTTCTTCAAATAAGGAATTGGGTAAAAGTGAGGCATGGTGTGGTAGGCAGAATTCGGAGATAGCCTTTCCAAATTCCTGCACCCTGGAGTGCCACACACCTTCTCCCAGTTATTCAGTCAAACACAAATCAAGGGGCTGCTGTGATGGGAGTTTCCAGAGGCAACTGAGTTCCCAAATCAGTTAGAAAAGGGAGGTTATCCTAGGTAAATCTGACCTAATTGGGTGAGCCTTTAAAAGGAACTGTGCTCTTCCTGGTGAAAGAGATTTGAAGTGTGATACATGAAAAACCCTCCATTGGTGGCCTTGAAGATGGAGAGGGCTTTGTGGCAAGAAGTGTGGGTGGTTTCACTGAGCTAAGAGCAGCCCCTGGCTGACAGCCAGCAAGGAAATGGAGCCTCAGTTCTCTAGTCACAGGAACTGAATTCTGCCTCAACTATGTGAGCTTGGAGAAGGACCCTGAGCTTCAGATGAGAAGGCAGCCTATACAGTACCTGGATTTTAGTCCTGTGAGACCCTGAGCAGAGAATCCAGCCATGTACACCAGGCCTAGACTTCTGACGTACAAAACTGTGGACTAATAAATGGGTGTGGCTTTAAGCAGCTTAACTTGTGATAATTTGTTATATAACCCTAAAAACTAATACAGGAGGCCGGGAGCAATGGTTTATGCCTGTAATCCCCCAGCACTTTGGAGGCCGACACAGAAGGAGTTCTTGAACCCAGGAGTTCAAGACCAGCCTGAGCAACATAGTGAAACCCCATCTCTACAAAAAGAAAAAACATTAGCTGGGTGTGGTAGGGCACACCTCTAGTTCCAGCTATTTGGGAGGCTGAGGTGGGAAGATCACTTGAGCCCAAGAGGTTGAGGCTGCAGTGAGCCAAGATTGCACCACTGCATTCCAGCCTGGGTGACAGAGTCAGACTCTTTCTAAAATGAAAAAAAGAAGAAGAAGAAAAAGAAGCAGCAGCAGCAGCTAATACAGGGAGCAAACAGTAAGCTAACATAAAACCAGTTTTTATAGTCCCCATTTCCACAGCTGAGAATGGGGCCTAAACTGCTAATCACCTCTGCCTTCTTCCATCGCTCGATCCAGGTTCCCTTTGTCCTCATCCAGCACCTCAGGTGGATGGGTGTCTTTACCTGGTGAAATGACCCTAACATTCTTTCTTGTAGGATCTGAATCTTTGATGGTCTTGACATTGTTGGGTTGTCACAGTTTTCCACTGACCAGGACTTTAGAGCAAGAGAGGACTAAGAGGTGCCCTGAACATCATTCTTCTGGCTCTACCATATACCAGCAACAAAATCATCCCCTGGGAATCAGGACCAATTGCCCCAGTGAAGAAAGAGGGCTTCTTATTTGTCTGTTCACTGGAACAACGGTCATTTTTCCTGGTAGAAGAATTACCACTTTGAACACTAGGACCTTCAGATCCACGGAGCCTAAGACTGCAAGGATAGTCTTTAAGTCTTTAAATGGATTATTAGGTATGATAGTGAGAGGGACCACTCCCACCACTATCCCTTTGTTCTTACACCTATGCAGCCTGGCTATGGGCACCATATATCGACTTCTGATTGAAAGCACACACTGTATCCTATGAGAGAGCACCCCAACATTGGAGGGCGTTGCCTTCCAGCAGGCACTGTAATGAACCTCTAGTAATCTGTTTCACTGTTCTCTCAAGCTACTTGCTTCCAAGTTGTTGCAGGATCCCTGGGTGTTGCATTTCAGGCTGGAAGCCTCTGTGGCAAGTAATGCCTTTGCCCGAGTGTTGCTTGGGCCCACTGGGCTCATTCCTCCCACTCAGCCTGGCAGGCTGCACTCAGCTCATGCCACTGACCTGGATGCCATGCCTGCCAAGGGCAAGCCAGGCGTGGAGTAGTAAGGGGTATGTGAGTGAGCAAGCATGGGGTCTGGTCATTGCTCACAGGCAAGCATGCTGGCTGCGGCAGTGGGGTGGGCAGCTCCAGGTGTCAGCACAGGTGCTGGCTCTTGGAAAGGCTGCAGCTGGACCAAGTGCACTGCAAGCAGCTTCTATGGCTGGCACCAGGGAGCATGGTGGCACCTGGAAGCTTGGAGATTCCAGGAACTTCAGAGGCTCCAGGAACTTCAGGGCCTCAAAGAGGGAGTCACAGCCCTGGCTCGGGGAGCTCCCAGGTCTGGGCTCTCCAAAGGGCCACAGCTCTTCTTTCCTCTTCTCCCGCAATGTGGTGAGCAAGGTGTATGTTTCAGCCCTGTTTGTGTTACAGCTCTTTCAGCCCCGCCATTTGGCAGGTCCTGCGTCCAGGAAGAATGAGGTATGTGAACAAGTGCAGGATGAGCAAGGCAAAGAGGAGCTGTATGGAGTGACAGAATAGCTCAGAGGAGGCCCTGGAGTGGGAAACTTCTCTCTACAGATGGTCATCCAGATATCTGTTCAGCTCTGGCTAAGCCTGGGGCTTTTGTGGGCCTCAGAGAGGCCAAAGTGTGGACTGGTTAGTCCATGGGTGGCCATGGGTGGGCCCAGAAAAGGCACCACAAGTTCAGACTGGCAGTCCCACCCCTAGCTTTCAGGCCCTCCCTGGCCTGAAGGTGGAGCCTCACCACAGACCCATTCCCTTCTGTGCAGCAGGCCTTCTGTGCAGGAGCTTGTCTGCCTCCTGCTGCTGTTGATGGTGCCCAGGCTGTTTGTGCCAAGGAGCAAGCCTGTGCCAAGATGCCCTCAACTTCCCCTTGGCTTCCCTCCTGTACTGATTAGTGCCCAAAGTCTGGAGGGGGCCAAGGCGGCAGGGGGCTGGCATGTTAGCACTGCCCCAAGTGTTCTCACACCCAGCCAGGCTATGACGCACTCAGCCTTGGCCCCAACCTTGCTCTGAGATCGGAGCAGGCATGGGAGTGGGAAGAGGCCAGGCAGTGGGAGCAGACACCTCTGAGCCTGCAGGGGGAAGGGGGACGCTCCCAGGCCCCTGAGAGTGCCCAGATGCCTGGGTCCAAAGCTGTGGTTTGGGCGGTTGCAGCCACACCCAGATAGGTGAGGCTTCTGCCTGCTCCTGGACCCCCCAAGAGCACAGGGATGCCTGGGTCCACAGTCCTGACTTAGGCAGTTGTAACTGTACCTGGAAGGGTGGGGCTTCTTCCTGCTCTGTGCAGTGAAAGGCCTGAGTCCACAGCCACGACTTGGGCAGCCGCAGCTGCACCACCCAGGGAGCTCCTGCCCCACCAACGCAGAAGGGGCAGGGCTCCCACTTGTCCTCAGCTCCTGCTGGCTCTGCGGAGTGTGCCGCCCTGGCCACACCTCCCTGCCACAGCCAGCATGATGATAGCAGCCACTCCAGACAGGCTGCCACTGCCATCAAAGTGATAAGTCACATCGTAATACCAGAGAATTTTATGGGCGGGAGCCCACTGCCCTACTTCCTATGCTGTAAAATGGGTCCCCTTATCAGAGATGACGTTGTATTTGATTCTGTGATGAAGAATAAGACATTCCATAAGTCTACAAGTAATGCGGGAAGAAGCACTTCAGGCAGAGAAGACAAATGTGTACGCAGAATACGTGTTTACTGCATGAAAGAAAAACTCTATTCCTTTCAAGATGGAGGAGTCCAAGGTCGGCTTCCTCCAAACCAAATGTGTCTCCATCATTGTGTTGTGAAATTCAAGGGCAAGCAACTTGTCTCCCACTTTAGAGAAGGATTACCCAGACCAATGACCCTCTAGAAACTTCACTTACATAATATGCCTCTTGGCCTCAGGCATACATTTGTCTTACAAAGGCATCTAGAGTGCTTGATGCTTCCTACTCACCAGGTCCAGTTAACATAATTCCATCAATGTCATGGACCAGAATGACATCCTGTAGGGTATCAAGATGATCAAGTCCCCATCACACAATATTATGACAGAGAAAAGGAAACTTGATATTGTCCTGGTGTAAAATAGCAGAGGTATACTATTTGCCCCGCTATGTAAATGCAAACTGCTTCAGATTTTTCTGGGGGGAGAAATGTTTTCTAGGTCAGAAGCTGAATGCCAGGTGTTATGGGCTGTGTGGAATTACCACAGTAAATATTTCACATTTAGTGCTGCATCTGTGACTGACATCACTACGTGAATAAATGTACAAAGATCTCTTTCTTCATGCCCCGTCTGGCTTTTGCACTAGCCAGATAAGTAAGTTAAATGGGGATGTCCTGGGAATTGTCACGTTTGCATATCTCAAGTTTCTGGTGGTAGCATTAATCACTGTGGTTTCCCCCAGGTTGAAGCATCATTTTTGACTTTCTTGGTGTGGTAGGCATGGAAGTGAGCATTGGAGGGATCTCCACCAACAGGAGCTTCCACTTTGCCCTCCTTTTCACTACAAAAGCCTTCATTTCATTGGTCAAAGGACCAATCTAATCATTTTGGCAGTTATTACATATCTCCCTTTTCTCTACACATTCTAGGAGTCAGGGGAAAACATAGGATGAATACCTGATCCTGTGGACACCACGTTAGACAGACTAGGATGTATGGGCTAGGATTCCATACATCATCTGATTTGCATAAGTTCCAAATCTCACTAGTGGATGATGGTGGCACTTCAGCGTTCTGGGGATCAGAGTGAGTTCAGGGCTAATATCTATTAACCTTGGGAAGATCTAGTATATTTCCTTCTCACTCATGTATAGCTGGTATTTCCCTGGTAAACAGCTGCAGGCCGTTCTGAGGAAGGCTTTGGAGAAGACACACAATATACATCTGTGACCACATTGCAGGGACCCTCCTCCGTTGACGTCTCCAAGTTTATGAACTGACTTAGGTCTAGGAATTGGGTAAAAGGCCAAGAATCCTCCTCCAGTTTCTACCCAGAAACCTAGAATTTTTCACCTGTATTTGTCAGGCAGCACCTTCACAGGCTGCCCAAGTATTTCATTTCTAGAGAGCTGTGCCACAATTCCCTACAGATCACAGCACTCTGATGGCCACTCTGCCTCTGTGGCTCGCAGGAGGCTACCTCCTCTCTGACCAGCAAGCATGGCCACCTTGCCTCATCTACTGTAGGGTCCCATTATTCTCTTTAAGATCAAGGAACCCAATTCCTTTGCATTGTCCCCAACTCTCATCTCCAGCCTATAGATGACAGTCACCACAGAGCTCTTCAAGGACTTCCGAATACCTTAGTGAGGGAAGCGTCCTTCAGACCTTCTCAGGGGCCATGGTGAGGGAGAAGTGAGCAGGTTTGCAGAGCACAGTGCTGCTCACAGTGCGGTGATTCTGATCCATGCCAAAGTTTGAGAGCCACCGCTGTGGAACAGGCCTCTCTGACTTTAATGCGCAGGCACAGCACCTGAGCATCTTTTTAAGTGCAGAATCTGGCTTGGTAAGTCTAGGGTGGGGTCGAAGGTTCTGCATTTTCTGATGCAGGTGATGCTGATGTCTCTGATCTGGGACAACAGCTCTGAGTAGCAGTGCTGTAGAGGAAGGCGTCTGAAGACTCAGGAACATGGGAATCTAATGGATCTATCATGTCAGGGAGTGGGGGGTCTCAAACTTTAGTGCGAATCAGAATCACCTGGAGGGCTTATTAAAACACAGATTTCTGGGTCTCACCCCTACAGTTTCTGATTCTATAGATCTGAGGTTAGGCCTGAGAATTTGCATTTCTAACAAGTTATCAGATGATGCTGATGCTGTCGGTCCAGGGACCACACCTAGAGAATCGGCGGTCTACCATCCTCCCAGTCCACTCCCTGACCTTTCCCTTGACCATCCTGACTGTTCACCTCGGCAAGGTTTTGCATGTCTTTAAGAGCACAGCTAGCTTTTTCTGGAGCAGGCCTTGTACTTTGTTACGGGCCTGAAGGTAATAAGAGGTAAGGGAGGGGACCTAAGGAGAATTAGCATTAGCTTATTGGGCAACTGCCCTGGGAACAATGATTGTAAGGCTTTTATGCAAAGGAGAGATAGCTCCTTCAGCCAGAATAAAAGGTTCAGAGGACAACAGAGGTTCAAAAGTCTCAGCCCCATCAGGCCTGCCTTTCGGGCATCCTGTATCCCCTTCCTGTATCTGACAGTCCCACTCCTCCCCGAGAACTTTGCCTTGGCATAAGAGACTTGGCCATGTTACACATTTAATTGCTGCTGCAAATCTACAACTTTAACAGTCAGATCCTAGGCTTAGTTCTTAGCCATATTTACCCTTCAATTAACAGAAATAAGGAACCTGTCAGTGCCACCATGAGGCATTCTGGTTTTCCACACGTCTTTTTAATTGTATTTCCATAGCTTTGATTTTCTCTTTTTCCCTATATAAAGTTCTTAGGATAGTAAAAGAATCCAGTTGGTTCTACTATTTTTTAATCACCGTTGTTGCCATGGCAATTAAGTGCCAGCGCTGCTTGATCTCTTAACGCCTTGCCCATCATCTACAATTCCTCCCATGCTTCCACCATTGATAATGTGGGTGATGATGATGTCACCACATGCCATGGATTACTCACTTCCTCATTCTTCCTCAGCAAGGTTATCACTGTGTTCCTCAAATACATGAGCAACGGAATTCCAGAATCCCATTTTGAGGAACTATTTTCTGATTTCACAATTGCTATGTCAGTCCGAGTTCAAATAGGAAACAGATGGCACACTGAAATTAGTATAATTCAAGGAGGCTTTTATGAAGGGGCCATTTATGAAGGTTGGGATAGGGTATAGGGGACTCACAAAGGACAACGTGGTCATCCAGAACTAATAACAGCAGAATTACTGACCCCCCCTAGGCCTGAAGGGATGAAGACAGGGAATGGTTTCTGGAATCCAGAAGGAAATCCCTGTAGAGTGGGCCATGTGGAGAGCAGTGGTGACTTGTGGTCAAAGGACACAGCCAGCCCAGGACCTGTAAGGGAGCTCTCTGGCTGGGAATCTGCATTGGCAGAACCCAACATGAAGCCAGGAGGCAAGGACTCCACTGGCATAGACCATGTGGGGGCTCTCCTAGGAAAGCTCAGGGGGAAGAAGAGTGGAGACTGGATTTGGCATGGTGAACGTTTCCCTAAGCTTTTCCTGATACTGTTTCTTTTTCTTTACATTTAAATCTATCGTCTTGCTCTTTGTTTTCTATTTGTCTCATCCGGTTTTTGTTCCTTTATTTCTCTGTCCTTGCCTTCTTCAGGATTAATTACTTTTATTATTCTACTTTTTCCTCTATTACCTTGTTAATTTTATTAATACATTCTTTCCTTATTCTTCAAGCGGTTGCTATAGAGATTAAAATATCTCCTTACATCACTATGAACTCATGTTTAGTTTAATATAGACACAGATAATTACATCTAGAAATATGTTTATATATCACACATATGTACATATATACATAGGACATACATCATACATACTTACATATGACATACACATATACATACATGTGTGTGTACACAGGCTAGTGCACACACATAGCTTCCCTTACTCTGTCAGCTGAGAAGACCTAGGAGCAGAGAACACCCCTAGCATCCAGTTCTAATGCCATTCTCATAACAGAAAGCAGGGCTTCTCAGAGAAATGGATGGCTTAAGTTGAAACAGAAAATATATAGGAGGACCCTGAATCATACTGTAGCTCCAGAAAGTAAAGGAGTGTTAAAAAATGATGAGAGTATGCCAAAAGGACACAGGAGTCAAATGAAAGAGCTCCCCATGGGCAACACTGAAAATTTTTAAACAAAAAATAAATAAATAAATAAAATAATAAATCAAATAGTACTGAATTATAACTCAAAGTATAAAATACATATCCATGACTCCGGACTGATATAAATGAATGACTTAACATATAAATAAATGGGAGAGGAGAAATCTCTCTTGCACAACAATTCCAAACAATTTATGTAGATACTCTGCCCTTGAAGAGGAGGGAAAGAATAATACCCCACTGCTTAATTATGGAGTGTACATAGTGACTTCTTTCCAAAGAGTACACTATTGAAAGGTGAAATACAACAATTTTACGGTGGAGAAACCAGACAAACACTACCTCTGCTGGGTGATCAAGGTCAACATCAACAGCAATAGGTCATGTGGATAGTGGGTTCCCCTTGACGGGATGTGATGCTAATGACAATTTACCACTAGTCCTATCTTCCTTCCAAACAGATCACCCCAATCTAATTATGAGAAAAACATCAGACAAATCCCAGCTGAGGGACATTCTGCAAAATACAAAAGCAGTGCTGCTCAGAATTGTGAAAAACAAGGACACATGAACGTATATGTGTATGGCATATGCATATCCATTTGAGAGGCTGTCACAGCCACAAGGAGCCTCAGCAGGCATAACAAGTAAATGTAATGTGGGATCCTCGATCAAATCCTGGACAAAAAAAAAAAAAAAAAAAAAAGACAGTAGGTAAAAATTAGAGAAATGTAAATACAGTGTGAACCTTAGCTAATGTATCAATATTGATTCATTTCTTGTGACAAATATATCATAATGTGAGATGTTAATAACGGGAAACTGGATGTGGGGCACAGGAAAGCCCTCTGCACTATCTTCTCAATGTTTCTGTAAATCTAAAACTATCTAAAATAACAAGTATATTTAAAAAATAGAACTCCTTGGCTCACTAGAGTTTGCCTTAAATTAGTACTTTCATCTTTTATTACTTCTCAAACAATGAAAGATACTTACAACAGTTTAATTCCATTTATCCTCCTCTTCCTCCTTTTTGTGTAATTTTTGTCATCTATGTTACTTCTTTTTTCTTTTTCTTTTTTTTTTGAGATGGAATCTTGCTCCATTGCCTAGGCAGGAGTGCAATGGCATGATCTCGGCGCACTGCAACCTCCATCTCCCAGGTTCAAGGGATTCTTGTGCCTCAGCCTTCCAAGTGGCTGGGATTATAGGTTCCTGCCACCATGCCTGGCTAATTTTTGTATTTTTAGTAGAGACAGGGTTTCACCATGTTGACCAGGCTGATCTCAAACTCCTGACCTCAAGTGATCCATCCACCTCGGCCTCCCAAAGTGCTGGGATTACAGGGGTGAGACACTGCGCCCAGCCTGTTATTTCTACTTGTTTTAAACTCCACAAGACATTATTGTTGTTGTTTTAAACAATCCATATTCATTTAAACATACACTATATGTATGATATATGACAAATATATGAGGGGATATAGACAAATGGATATATATCATATAAATGTATATGTATATGAAAGATATAAAATACTCTTGGCAGGCACAGTGGCTCACGCCTGTAATCCCAGCACTTTGGGAGACCAAGGTGGGTGGATTGCTTGAGCCCAGGAGTTCAACACCAGCCTAGGCAGTATGGTGAGACTCTGTCTCTACGAAAAACACTAAAATTAGTTGGGCATGGTGGTACATGCCTGTAGTCCCAGCTACTCAGGAGGCTGAGGTGGGAGAATTGCTTGGGCCCAGGAGGTTGAGGCTGCAGCGAGCTGTGATCACACCACTGCACTCCAGCCTGGGCAACAGAGAAAGACCCTGTGTAGAAAAATACATATATATATATATATACTCTCCACACTTCCTCCCCCTTCCCTTTCCTAGGAGAGCCCCCGCATGGTCTATGCCAGTGGAGTCCTTGCCTCCTGGCCTCGTATTGGGTTCAGTCAATGCAGATCCCCAGCCAGAGAGCTCCCTTACAGGTTCTGGGCTGGCTGTGTCCTTTGACCACAAGTCACCACTGCTCTCCACGTGGCCCACTCTACAGGAATTTCCTTCTGGATTCCAGAAACCATTCCCTGTCTTCATCTAGGGGTGTCAGTAATTCTGCTGTTATTAGTTCTGGATGATTACATTATCCTTTGTGAGTCCCCTATACCCTGTCCAAACCTTCATAAATGGCCCCTTCATAAAAGCCTCCTTGAATTATACTAATTTCAGTGTGCCATCTGTTTCCTATTTGAACTCAGACTAACATAGCAATTGTGAAATCAGAAAATAGTTCCTCAAAATGGGATTCTGGAATTCCATTGCTCATGTATTTGAGGAACACAGCGATAACCTTGCTGGGGAAGAATGAGGAAGTGAGTAATCCATGGCATGTGGTGACATCATCATCACCCACATTATCAGTGGTGGGAGCATGCAAGGAATTGCAGGTGAAGGGCAAGGCCTTCTTTTGGACTGAATTAAGGTTTTTCTGTCATTGCATTTTTCCTCTACAAGTTTTGAAAGCATGCATTCAAATTGTGTGCTTTTAGTGGTTACTCTAAACCAGTTTAGCATTCATATTTCATCTCAGAATGTCTAAAGTCAATATCTGTATCATCCTCCCAATCAAGTCAAGGATTTGGGGATGTACGAACTCCAACTGCCCCACTTCAGACATATGTGCTACTGTCATCCTGTGTGTTAGATCTACCTGGTCGTCTTTAACCTCACAAATTTGACATCAACAAAATTTTGTAGTTTTATTTTTAGATTTATTCACATGCTTTTCATGTCTGTTCACAATTTTTTTCTTGCATTTAAGGTGCTGCTTTTGAAATTTGCTATGTTACATTATACCTGATACACATCCACTGGTGATGAGTAAACTGGCTCAGGGGTGGGGAAAGGGCCTGAACTGTAGTCAATTTCTGGTGTGGAAATGTACTCCCATCACGGCTTATTCCAAGCCATCAGCATAACATCATTGAATGTGCAGGTGCAAAGAGATGTTCAAATTTTGTGGGCTCCAGCACAGCACTGAATTGTTTCTTTTTCTTTCCTTTTCTCTCTTTCTGTTTTTTTTTTTTTTTTTTACAGCTTTATTGAAGTGTAACTGATGTGCAATTAACTATATGTATTTAAATTAGATAAGCTCTCTCATCATCACCAAAATCAAGATAGTGAACATACGCATCACATGCAAAAGTTTCCTCATTTCCCTCCCACCCCTGCCTGACCCCACCCTATCCGCAGGTAATCACTGATGTTTTTCCATCACTAAAGATTAATTTGCATATTCTAGCATTTCATATGAATAGAATGATATAGAATGTCCTCTTTTTGGTCTGGCTTCTTTTAGCATAATTATTTTGAAGTTCATCCTTTTGTGTGTATCAGTATTCATTTCTTTTTATTGCCAGATAATATTTACATCATATGTATATTCACAATTTATTTATATAGTCACCTGTTTATAGACTTTGGGTTGTTTCTAGTTTTTTTGCAATTACAAATAAAGCTTCTATAAACACTAGCATGTCTCTGTGTGGACAGATATTTGCGTCTTTCTGAGGTAAGTACCAAGGAATGTAATGACTGGACTATGTGGTAGATGTATGTTTAACTTTTTAAGAAAATGCCAAACTGTTCTCCAAAGTGATTGTACCACTTTATATTTTCCATCAGCAGTGTATGAGAGTTTCAGTTGCTCCACTTTCTCACCAACACTTGATAAGGTCAGTCTTTTTAAATTTTAGCCATTCCAGTGGGTATGTAGTGGTATCACTGTGGCATTAATTTGTATTTCCTTAATGATGAGTATGTCATGTGATTACCCTTTAGCAGTTTATTTAGTCAACTGAAAGTAAATACAGCGTATTCTGGTTTTGTTTGCCTGAAAAATGCCTATATTTTTCTTCCCTTTTGTTTTTATTTCTGGTTTTTAGAGACAGTCTCCTTATGTCACTCAGGCTGGAGTGCAGTGACACAATTATGGCTCACTGCAGCCTTGACTTCTTGGGCTCAAGTGATCGTCCCACCTCAGCCTCCTGAGTAACTGGGATTACAGGAGCGTGCTACCACACCTGGAAAAGTTTTGTGTGTTTTGTAGAGACAGGGTTTCACCATAACCAGCCCAGGCTGATCTGGAATTCCTGGCCTCAAGGGATCCTCCCGCCTTGGCCTCCCAATGTGTTGGAATTACAGATATGAGCCACCACACCCAGCCTGCACTCACTTTTGAACAAGATTTTGCTGAGCATACAATTGAACAATTACTTTTTTCCAGTATTTTGCAGATAATATTCTCCCCTTTTTTGTTTGTTTCTTTAAAAATGATATCTGTATTTTAAAAGTCTTCAAATAAAGAGACAATGATTAAACACATAGAATTAAAAATTAGAGTCCTTGTGGTTCATCACAACAGTTAAATTTTGCCCTTTGTTTCTGGAAGAATGCCCTATAGCAGATAATCTGAAAAATTTAAAAGTAACATAAAAGGGGCTGGGCACGGTGGCTCATCTGGTAATCCCAGCACTTTGGGAGGTCAAGCCAGGTGAATCCTTGAGTTCTACAACTCAAGACTAGCCTAGGCAACATGAGGAAACCCCATCTCTACAAAACACACACACACACACACACACTCCACACACACACAAATTAGCTGGGTGTGGTGGTGTGCACCTGTAGTTGGGAGACTGAGGTAGGAGGATCACTCAAACCCAGGAGGTTGAGGCTACAGTGAGCTGAAATTGCACCACTGCACTCCAGTCTGGGCAATGCAGTGAGACCATGTCTTAAAATTATATATATATTATATATATACACACACACACATATATACATATAATAAAAAGGGAGCCAAATACCTGAAATTTTGAATAAAATAAAGCAAAAAAAGAAATAAATTCATTGCAAGAGATGGAATTTACAATTTAAAGGCTTAAAATAACAGAGAAATTCAGTAAACAACAGGCCCTTCAGAAAGATTACTGGAAAGAAAATGGCAAGTAGTTTGGGGAATATCAGATTCTGAGATATGGTGGAAAGTTCACAGTTTGGCACTGGTTGGACAGCTTTGTTTTCTTTTCTTTTCTTTTCTTTTTGAGACGAAGTCTTGCTCTGTCACCCAGTCTGAAGTGTAATGGCATGATCTTGGCTCACCGCAACCTCTGTCTCCGGGGTTCAAGTGATTCTCCTGCTGCAGCCTCCTGAGTAGCTGAGATTACAGGTGCCCGCCACCATGCCTGGCTAATTTTTGTATTTTTAGTAGAGACAGGGTTTCGCCATGTTGGCCAGGCTGGTCTCAAACTCCTGACCTCAGGTAATCCGCCCTTCTCAGGCTCCCAAAGTGTTGGGATTACAGGCGCGAGTCACCATGCGCAGCCAGT